>NC_088404.1:14066433-14436433 GCF_034236695.1 Oncorhynchus nerka | reverse complement strand
GCAGGCCACACTGATTTTAGACCACACTGATATTAACAGACCACACTGATGTTAGACTACACTGATGTTAACATAACACACTGATATTAACAGACCACACTGATGTTAACAGACCACACTGATGTTAGACCACACTGATATTAGCAGGCCACACTGATGTTAGACCACACTGATATTAACATAACACACTGATATTAACAGACCACACTGATGTTAGACTACACTGATGTTAACAGACCACACTGATATTAACAGACCACACTGATGTTAACAGACCACACTGATGTTAACAGACCACACTGATGTTAACAGACCACACTGATAACAGACCACACTGATATTAGCAGACTACACTGATGTTAGACCACACTGATATTAACAGACCACACTGATGTTAACAGACCACACTGATGTTAACAGACCACACTGATGTTAGACCACACTGATATTAACAGACCACACTGATATTAACAGACCACACTGATGTTAACAGATCACACTGATGTTAGACCACACTGATATTAACAGACCACACTGATATTAACAGACCACACTGATATTAACAGACCACACTGATGTTAGACCACACTGATATTAACAGACCACACTGATATTAACAGACTACACTGATGTTAATAGACCACACTGATGTTAGACCACACTGATATTAACAGACCACACTGATGTTAGACCACACTGATATTAACAGACCACACTGATATTAACAGACTACACTGATATTAGCAGACCACACTGATGTTAACAGACCACACTGATGTTAACAGACCACACTGATGTTAACAGACCACACTGATGTTAGACGACACTGATATTAACAGACCACACTGATATTAACAGACTACACTGATGTTAGACCACACTGATGTTAACAGACCACACTGATGTTAGACCACACTGATATTAACAGACCACACTGATGTTAACAGACCACACTGATGTTAACAGACCACACTGATGCTAACAGACCACACTGATGCTAACAGACCACACTGATGTTAACAGACCACACTGATGTTAACAGACCACACTGATGTTAGACCACACTGATATTAACAGACCACACTGATGTTAGACCACACTGATATTAACAGACCACACTGATGTTAGACCACACTGATATTAACAGACCACACTGATATTAACAGACCACACTGATATTAACAGACCACACTGATATTAACAGACTACACTGATGTTAGACCACACTGATAGTAACAGACCACACTGATGTTAGACCACACTGATATTAACAGACCACACTGATATTACCAGACCACACTGATGTTAACAGACCACACTGATGTTAACAGACTACACTGATGTTAACAGACCACACTGATGTTAGACCACACTGATATTAACAGAACACACTGATGTTAACAGACTACACTGATGTTAACAGACCACACTGATGTTAACAGACTACACTGATATTAACAGAACACACTGATGTTAACAGACTACACTGATATTAACAGACCACACTGATGTTAACAGACCACACTGATATTAACAGACCACACTGATATTAACAGAACACACTGATGTTAACAGACTACACTGATGTTAACAGACCACACTGATATTAGCAGACCACACTGATGTTAGACCACACTGATATTAACAGACCACACTGATATTAACAGACCACACTGATGTTAACAGACCACACTGATGTTAACAGACTACACTGATGTTAACAGACCACACTGATGTTAGACCACACTGATATTAACAGAACACACTGATGTTAACAGACCACACTGATGTTAACAGCCATGTTCCTGGAGATGGTTTAATTGATGCGTGTACAGCTGCTTGGTGTGTGTTTAATGACTGTACAGCTGCTTGGTGTGTGAGCAGGGCAGACCCCTCTCCAAGACGATGGGCTGGGCCCTGGGGTTTGTTATTTCCGAGGATGACAGCTACACAATCTTATCAGCTGACTCTGCTGCATTGGCACAGGTTCCTGTTTGTACTGAGGTCTCTTCAGGCCTCCTGTGCTCTGCCTGCTGGAGAGCTGTTGGTGTGTGTGTGTCGGACAGTTTACTTTCTTATAGATAGCGTAATCCTATTGATAAGATAAATGCAAACATGCTATAGTTTAGTGAAGATAAGTGTGTCTGTATGACTGGATAAGTGTGTACCTCACTCCATTGATCCTAAGAAAGACAGTAGTGACTGCAGTAACTGTATCTGGGACTAATTTAGAGCAGACTCAAGGTTTGTTTGGCTTTTCAACAGACATTCCTGTTAGTTAGCTTATTCAGATGTTCTGGTGCTCTGTTCTTAATGGCTTCCTTTAGTTTACACCTCAAATACTGCATGGAATGGAGGTCTGGTGTGGAGACTGTCATGGCTCATCAGGAATGGTGCTTCTTTTTCACTGACCCAATAGTGTCCTGTAGTTTAGCATTTGTGTGTAGTACCGTTCCTATTCAAGATCATTCCTGAACATCCTGTTAAGGGCATGTTTGGTGCCCTGAAACATTAGAAGGCAAAACTGCATAATTTAGCATATGCTTCAGAGAGTTGAGTTCAAACAACAAGTAGAAAATACCCACTATCTTCCTTGTTGTGTAGCCAGGTTGCTGTGTGTTAGTGGTGCCATGGTAGAAAATACCCACTATCTTCCTCGTTGTGTAGCCAGGCTGCTGTGTGTTCGTGGTACCATGGTAGAAAATACCCACTATCTTCCTTGTTGTGTAGCCAGGCTGCTGTGTGTTCGTGGTGCCATGGTAGAAAATACCCACTATCTTCCTTGTTGTGTAGCCAGGCTGCTGTGTGTTAGTGGTGCCATGGTAGAAAATACCCACTATCTTCCTTGTTGTGTAGCCAGGTTGCTGTGTGTTAGTGGTGCCATGGTAGAAAATACCCACTATCTTCCTTGTTGTGTAGCCAGGCTGCTGTGTGTTAGTGGTGCCATGGTAGAAAATACCCACTAACTTCCTTGTTGTGTAGCCAGGTTGCTGTGTGTTCGTGGTGCCATGGTAGAAAATACCCACTATCTTCCTTGTTGTGTAGCCAGGCTGCTGTGTGTTAGTGGTGCCATGGTAGAAAATACCCACTATCTTCCTTGTTGTGTAGCCAGGCTGCTGTGTGTTAGTGGTGCCATGGGAGAAAATACCCACTAACTTCCTTGTTGTGTAGCCAGGTTGCTGTGTGTTAGTGGTGCCATGGTAGAAAATACCCACTATCTTCCTTGTTGTGTAGCCAGGTTGCTGTGTGTTAGTGGTGCCATGGGAGAAAATACCCACTATCTTCCTTGTTGTGTAGCCAGGCTGCTGTGTGTTAGTCGTGCCATGGTAGAAAATACCCACTATCTTCCTTGTTGTGTAGCCAGGCTGCTGTGTGTTAGTGGTGCCATGGTAGAAAATACCCACTATCTTCCTTGTTGTGTAGCCAGGCTGCTGTGTGTTAGTGGTGCCATGGGAGAAAATACCCACTAACTTCCTTGTTGTGTAGCCAGGTTGCTGTGTGTTAGTGGTGCCATGGTAGAAAATACCCACTATCTTCCTTGTTGTGTAGCCAGGCTGCTGTGTGTTAGTGGTGCCATGGTAGAAAATACCCACTATCTTCCTTGTTGTGTAGCCAGGTTGCTGTGTGTTAGTGGTGCCATGGTAGAAAATACCCACTATCTTCCTTGTTGTGTAGCCAGGTTGCTATGTGTTAGTGGTGCCATGGTAGAAAATACCCACTATCTTCCTTGTTGTGTAGCCAGGCTGCTGTGTGTTCGTGGTGCCATGGTAGAAAATACCCACTATCTTCCTTGTTGTGTAGCCAGGTTGCTGTGTGTTAGTGGTGCCATGGTAGAAAATACCCACTATCTTCCTTGTTGTGTAGCCAGGTTGCTGTGTGTTCGTGGTGCCATGGTAGAAAATACCCACTATCTTCCTTGTTGTGTAGCCAGGTTGCTGTGTGTTAGTGGTGCCATGGTAGAAAATACCCACTATCTTCCTTGTTGTGTAGCCAGGCTGCTGGGTGTTAGTGGTGCCATGGTAGAAAATAACCACTATCTTCCTTGTTGTGTAGTCAGGTTGCTGTGTGTTAGTGGTACCATGGTAGAAAATAACCACTATCTTCCTTGTTGTGTAGTCAGGTTGCTGTGTGTTCGTGGTGCCATGGTAGAAAATACCCACTATCTTCCTTGTTGTGTAGCCAGGTTGCTGTGTGTTAGTGGTGCCATGGTAGAAAATACCCACTATCTTCCTTGTTGTGTAGCCAGGTTGCTGTGTGTTAGTGGTGCCATGGTAGAAAATAACCACTATCTTCCTTGTTGTGTAGTCAGGTTGCTGTGTGTTAGTGGTGCCATGGTAGAAAATAACCACTATCTTCCTTGTTGTGTAGTCAGGTTGCTGTGTGTTCGTGGTGCCATGGTAGAAAATACCCACTATCTTCCTTGTTGTGTAGCCAGGTTGCTGTGTGTTAGTGGTGCCATGGTAGAAAATACCCACTATCTTCCTTGTTGTGTAGCCAGGTTGCTGTGTGTTAGTGGTGCCATGGTAGAAAATACCCACTATCTTCCTTGTTGTGTAGCCAGGTTGCTGTGTGTTGCTGTGTGGTGCCATGGTAGAAAATACCCACTATCTTCCTTGTTGTGTAGCCAGGTTGCTGTGTGTTAGTGGTGCCATGGTAGAAAATAACCACTATCTTCCTTGTTGTGTAGCCAGGTTGCTGTGTGTTAGTGGTGCCATGGTAGAAAATACCCACTATCTTCCTTGTTGTGTAGCCAGGTTGCTGTGTGTTAGTGGTGCCATGGTAGAAAATACCCACTATCTTCCTTGTTGTGTAGCCAGGCTGCTGTGTGTTAGTGGTGCCATGGTAGAAAATAACCACTATCTTCCTTGTTGTGTAGTCAGGTTGCTGTGTGTTCGTGGTACCATGGTAGAAAATACCCACTAACTTCCTTGTTGTGTAGCCAGGTTGCTGTGTGTTCGTGGTGCCATGGTAGAAAATACCCACTATCTTCCTTGTTGTGTAGCCAGGTTGCTGTGTGTTAGTGGTGCCATGGTAGAAAATACCCACTATCTTCCTTGTTGTGTAGCCAGGTTGCTGTGTGTTAGTGGTGCCATGGTAGAAAATACCCACTATCTTCCTTGTTGTGTAGCCAGGTTGCTGTGTGTTAGTGGTGCCATGGTAGAAAATACCCACTATCTTCCTTGTTGTGTAGCCAGGTTGCTGTGTGTTAGTGGTGCCATGGTAGAAAATACCCACTATCTTCCTTGTTGTGTAGCCAGGTTGCTGTGTGTTAGTGGTGCCATGGTAGAAAATACCCACTATCTTCCTTGTTGTGTAGCCAGGCTGCTGTGTGTTAGTGGTGCCATGGTAGAAAATACCCACTATCTTCCTTGTTGTGTGGCCAGGTTGCTGTGTGTTAGTGGTGCCATGGTAGAAAATACCCACTAACTTCCTTGTTGTGTAGCCAGGTTGCTGTGTGTTAGTGGTGCCATGGTAGAAAATACCCACTATCTTCCTTGTTGTGTAGCCAGGTTGCTGTGTGTTAGTGGTGCCATGGTAGAAAATACCCACTATCTTCCTTGTTGTGTAGCCAGGCTGCTGTGTGTTAGTGGTGCCATGGTAGAAAATACCCACTATCTTCCTTGTTGTGTAGCCAGGTTGCTGTGTGTTAGTGGTGCCATGGTAGAAAATACCCACTATCTTCCTTGTTGTGTAGCCAGGCTGCTGGCTACACTATCTTCCGTGTTGTGTAGCCATTGTTACTGTCTGGAACATCTGTTGAGCATTAGAACGATCCTATTGGCATCCCTATCATTGAAACAGAATAATGGCATGTAATTGAGGAATTTTCTCTGAACGGGGACGTGTCCAAGTGTCTTATCTTCCTCCCGCTGAGAATGATTACAATAAGCTCAGCTTGGCAACAGATGGAATGTACATACTGTAGCGTGTGTGTGTGTGTGTTTCTGTGTGTGTGTGTGTGTGTGTGTGTGTGTGTGTGTGTGTGTGTGTGTCTCATCTTCACAACAAATTTGTTTTGTTAAATTATCGGACAGTTTACTTTCTTATAGCTAGCGTAATCCTATTGATAAGATAAATGCAAACATGCTATAGTTTAGTGAAGATAAGTATCTCATAAAGAGGGGAGGGGAGGAGAGGAGGAGGAGGAGGGTATCTTTGGGTGGTGACACAACAGGAGAATGAGCTGCCTGTCTGTAGCCTGTTGGTTAGCTAGGCTTTGTGGAGAGAGAAGTCTAGTGGGTTATTATGGTATGACCTGTACAGTATTTCAGTAGGATGGTTCTGGTGGAAACGCTGGCTGTTGGGATTTGACCTGTACAGTATTTCAGTAGGATGGTTGTGGTGGAAACGCTGGCTGTTGGGGTTGGAGGGGAGGGAGAGAGAGAGAAAGAGAGACCGTGCCGGTAGAAGAGAGGAAGGGAGAGAAAGAGAGACCGTGCTGGTAGAAGAGAGGAAGGGAGAGAAAGAGGGACCGTGCTGGTAGAAGAGAGGAAGGGAGAGAAAGAGAGACCGTGCTGGTAGAAGAGCGGAAGGGAGAGAAAGAGAGACCGTGCTGGCAGAAGAGAGAAAGGGAGAGAAAGAGAGACCGTGCTGGCAGAAGAGAGAAAGGGAGAGAGAAAGAGAGACTGTGCCGGTAGAAGAGAGGAAGGGAGAGAAAGAGAGACCGTGCTGGTAGAAGAGAGGAAGGGAGAGAGAAAGAGAGACCGTGCTGGTAGAAGAGAGGAAGGGACAGAGAAAGAGAGACCGTGCTGGTAGAAGAGAGGAAGGGAGAGAAAGAGAGACCGTGCCGGTAGAAGAGAGGAAGGGAGAGAAAGAGAGACCGTGCTGGTAGAAGAGAGGAAGGGAGAGAAAGAGAGACCATGCTGGTAGAAGAGAGAAAGGGAGAGAGAAAGAGGGGCTTCACCACCCTTTCTGTCGACTGTATTGGATAGTTGTGTCTCTGGCAGGGCATCAGAGGGGGATCGTTCTAACACTCTGAGCCTGCTGCCTGCTGATGGGGCCCCGGACCCGTCAACCCACACTTCTCTGTCAACACCTGAGCAGCGTAGGATACAGTGGGTACTAGCCAGGGTCTTTTGGCCGAGGTTCACTAGGAGAGGGAGGGAGGGAGGGAGGGAGACCACAGCAGCAAGATACTGTATGTGACCTGTTGCCACAAGAAAAGGGCAACCAGTGAAAAACAAACACCATTGTAAATAAAACCCATATTTATGTTTCTTTTTTTCTCTTTTGTACTGTAACTATTTCCACATCGTTGCAACACTGTATATAGACATAATGTGCCATTTGAAATGTCTTTATTATTTTGGAATGTTTTTGTGTAATGTTTACTGTTAATTTTTATTGTTTATTTCACTTTTGTTTATTATCTATTTCACTTGCTTTGGCAATGTAAATATGTTTCCCATGCCAAAAGTAGCCCCTTAAATTGAATAAAGAGAGAGGGAGAGAGAGAGAGAGAGGAAAAGAACGATCATCACATCAGAAATCAGCTCAGAGGTGTCGGGTAGGGTGTTTGAATATCGTACCAGTGAAAAGTTTGGTTCTAGATAGCACCTTTTTCTCAAAGAGTGTGGTCTTGTACCAGTGTTGAGAATGGAAGGGTTGGAAGGAATGTGCCTGGGGAGCCCGGCCTCAAGCACACAGATCACCTTACTGCTGTCTGCATGGCTGGGAGATACACTATGTTTCCCTCACAGGGACAACCCAATGCCAAGGGGAGGAAGAGGGACATGTACAGTTTGTTACAGCATGTACAAACAATGTACATATATATATACAAATGTATATATATATACATATATGTTACTGTATGTGTGAATGGTTCTTCAATGGTATTTTCACACTGCAAATGATCTATGTAGTTTCAAATGTAGAGTGAGAGAGAGAGAGAGAGAGAGAGAGAGAGAGAAAGAGAGAGAGAGAGAGAGCTCTTTTAGGGAACAGTATGTGTTCTTCACTCGGAAGACAGCCTCTCAGATTAACTTCAATGGAACAAGAGAACTATTGGTTTTGAAATGATCAAGGACACATAAGAGGCTGGACGAAAGTATGAATGAGACGAGAAAGAAAAAAAAAACGAATCTGTCTTTCAATAACAGATAATGATATTGTTGTGCAATAATGTTCAGCTTCACAGTTGTACTCTAGTGTTTGATGAAAGCAGTCAGCCAGTGGAACAACAACATAAAGGCTGTTGATCAGACATACAGGCGGATGGATAGATAGATTAGAAATTAGTGAGTGGTGTCACAGAGAGGGAGGACAGGACAAGGACATAATAGTACTGGATTGAAGGAACACAGCTGTGTCCCCAGATCCCAATACTGTGCACTGTGTTCTCCATCCACCAGTCACAACCTTCCCCCATTTGTCTCCCCTCTGTTCCTCACCCCCTGACTCCTTCCCCTGTCTGTTTCCCCCTGCTCTTCAACCTTTCCCCCCTCTCCCTGCACAGCTCTCCCCTGTTCCCCCACCAGTCACAACCTCAACCCCCCCCCATCTATCTCCCCACTTCTGTCTCCCCCTTCTCTTCCCCTCTCCCCTTCACACCTGCCACCCTTTCATTTACCACAGTTAGCACGCTCTCACTCTCTCTACGTTCCACCTGACATCTGTCATCAGATGAGGGAAGAAAAGAGAGCTGACTTCAAATGTATCTGACCTTCTCTGACCCTCTCTCACCCTCTGGTCCTCGGTCTCCAACTACAGCTCATATCAGCTTTCAGAGGTCAAAAGACCCATTCACAGCTCCCATACACTCTCTCTCCAGCAATCATGGTTACAGGAGCTTGACTAAGAGCTGAGACGGATATAATTGTCAGTGAGAGTCATAAGGAAGACGTGCTGAAAGATTGGAGTGACTGCATGCTGGTTTGAAAGCAATAGCACTGATGGTGGCCTAACAGTCGAAACATCTGCTCTGTCTTGTTGCCTCTTTAAAGAATAGACAAATCAAAATATGACTTTTAAACTCTCCTTTTTAAGTGTGGACCCTGTAATACCTGTTATGTTTTGACATTTTGTTGTTCTGTGTTTCAGCTCTTGTATGAGGAGTGGGCGAGTTACAGTGTATTTTACAAATACCAGCCTATCGGGCTAGTAAGGTGAGGGAAAGTTTCCTATAGTGAATCTGGAACGTTATTTCTGAGATTGCTCTGTTCTTCCTCAATCGCTATCTGGTGAAGGTCTGTTTAGATTGCAATGTCACATTGTGTTTTTCATTTTTATATCAAATAAACCTTATTTGTTTCATAATGGAGAAAGTGTTGCGCCTAACCTTCTAATGCAATATGTTCTTCCTAATGCAGGAAATACTTTATATATTTATAAATACTTTATACGTATTCTATGTTCTTTTATGTATTCTATTATTATCATGACACAAGGCAAGACCCAGATGCAGAAACAGGAGGCAGATTGTTGGAGTTTAAGATGTTTAATAATCCAAAAAGGAGTAGGCAAGAGAATGGTCGTGGACAGGTCAAAGGTCAAAACCAGTTCAGAGTCCAATAGGTACCGAAGGTCAGGCAGGATGATCAGGCAGGTGGGAAAGTAGTCCATAGTCAGGCAGTGGTCAAAACCAGGAAGACTAGCAAAAGAGAATAGAAAAGGAGTAAGGGGAGAAACACCCTGGTTGACTTGACAAAAACATACAAGACGAACTGGCACAGAGAGACAGGAAACACAGGGATAAATACACTGGGGAAAACAAGATGAACTGGCACAGAGAGACAGGAAACACAGGGATAAATACACTGGGGAAAACAAGATGAACTGGCAAGGAGAGAGAGGAAACACAGGGATAAATACACTGGGGAAAACAAGATGAACTGGCACAGAGAGACAGGAAACACAGGGATAAATACACTGGGGAAAACAAGATGAACTGGCACACAGAGACAGGAAACACAGGGATAAATACACTGGGGAAAACAAGATGAACTGACAAGGAGAGAGAGGAAACACAGGGATAAATACACTGGGGAAAACAAGATGAACTGGCACATAGAGACAGGAAACACAGGGATAAATACACTGGGGAAAACAAGATGAACTGTCACAGAGAGACAGGAAACACAGGGATAAATACACTGGGGAAAACAAGATGAACTGGCAAAGAGAGACAGGAAACACAGGGATAAATACACTGGGGAAAACAAGATGAACTGGCACAGAGAGACAGGAAACACAGGGATAAATACACTGGGGAAAACAAGATGAACTGGTACAGAGAGACAGGAAACACAGGGATAAATGGGGAAAACAAGATGAACTGGCACAGGGACAAAACAAGATGAACTGGCACAGAGAGACAGGAAACACAGGGATAAATACACTGGGGAAAACAAGATGAACTGGCCCAGAGAGACAGGAAACACAGGGATAAATACACTGGGGAAAACAAGACGAACTAGCACAGAGAGACAGGAAACACAGGGATAAATACACTGGGGAAAACAAGATGAACTGGCCCAGAGAGACAGGAAACACAGGGATAAATACACTGGGGAAAACAAGACGAACTGGCACAGAGAGACAGGAAACACAGGGATAAATACACTGGGGAAAACAAGATGAACTGGCCCAGAGAGACAGGAAACACAGGGATAAATACACTGGGGAAAACAAGATGAACTGGCAAGGAGAGACAGGAAACACAGGGATAAATACACTGGGGAAAACAAGACGAACTGGCACAGAGAGACAGGAAACACAGGGATAAATACACTGGGGAAAACCAGATGAACTGGCACATAGAGACAGGAAACACAGGGATAAATATACTGGGGAAAACAAGATGAACTGGCACAGAGAGACAGGAAACACAGGGATAAATACACTGTGGAAAACAAGATGAACTGGCAAAGAGAGACAGGAAACACAGGGATAAATACACTGGGGAAAACAAGATGAACTGGCAAGGAGAGACAGGAAACACAGGGATAAATACACTGGGGAAAACAAGATGAACTGGCAAGGAGAGACAGGAAACACAGGGATAAATATACTGGGGAAAACAAGATGAACTGGCACAGAGAGACAGGAAACACAGGGATAAATACACTGTGGAAAACAAGATGAACTGGCAAAGAGAGACAGGAAACACAGGGATAAATACACTGGGGAAAACAAGATGAACTGGCAAGGAGAGACAGGAAACACAGGGATAAATACACTGGGGAAAACAAGATGAACTGGCAAGGAGAGACAGGAAACACAGGGATAAATACACTGGGGAAAACAAGACGAACTGGCCCAGAGAGACAGGAAACACAGGGATAAATACACTGGGGAAAACAAGATGAACTGGCAAGGAGAGACAGGAAACACAGGGATGAATACACTGGGGAAAATAAGTGACACCTGGAGGGGGTGGAGACAATCACAGGGACAGGTGAAACAGATCACAGCGTGACAATTAAATTGTATTCTATTATATTGTATTACATTGTATTATATTGTATTACATTGTATTATATTGTATTCTATTATGTTGTATTACATTCTATTATATTGTATTACATTCTATTATATTGTATTACATTCTATTATTTCTATTCTATTTGAAAGATGAGATTGCTGTATATTTTTCCTATGCAGGAAGTACTTTGGGGAGAAGATAGGGCTGTACTTTGCATGGCTGGGGCTGTACACCCAAATGCTGATCCCTGCTTCTCTAGTGGGAGTCATCGTGTTCCTGTATGGCTGTGCCACCGTAGACGACAACATTCCCAGGTTAGCCCCATACACAGCCAAGGACATAATCATTGGTTCTAGCCGGCAGTATCATAGGACATGTCTGCCTGAGGTTATAATTTATACAAGTAATTCACTGTGTGTAAAGTGTCTAAGACCATTGAAATGATTGAAGAAGACCAAATGGAAAGCCAGAGACATAGCTCAAGTAGATGTAGGACCTCATTATATTCCCACATCCAATTGATTCACTTCAAATATTGTAACAGACAGCTTTAGGATGTAGATATTGTAACAGAAAGCTTTAGGATGTAGATATTGTAACAGACAGCTTTAGGATGTAGATATTGTAACAGAAAGCTTTAGGATGTAGATATTGTAACAGAAAGCTTTAGGATGTAGATATTGTAACAGAAAGCTTTAGGATGTAGATATTGTAACAGAAAGCTTTAGGATGTAGATATTGTAACAGAACGCTTTAGGATGTAGATATTGTAACAGAAAGCTTTAGGATGTAGATATTGTAACAGAACGCTTTAGGATGTAGAGTGGTTTACAGTGGGATATTTTTTATTTATATTTGTTTAACCTTTATTTAACTAGGCAAGTCAGTTAAGAACAAATTCTTATTTACAATGACGGCGTACGCCTGCCAAAACCTAATGACGCTGGGCTATTATGAGCCGCCATATGGGACTCCCAATCATGGCCGGTTGTGATATAGCCTGGAATCGAACCAGGGTATGTAGTGACGCCTCTAGCACTTAGATACAGTGCCTTAGACCGCTGCACCACTCGGGAAGCTTTAGACTGTAGAGTGATTTACTGTGGGATATTGTGACAGCTTTAGACTGTAGAGTGGTTTACTGTGGGATATTGTGACAGATTTAGACTGTAGAGTGGTTTACTCTGGGATATTGTGACAGCTTTAGACTGTAGAGTGGTTTACTGTGGGATATTGTGACAGCTTTTGACTGGTTTACTCTGGGATAGTGGTTTACTGTAGAGTGGTTTACTGTGGGATATTGTGACAGCTTTAGACTGTAGAGTGGTTTACTGTGGGATATTGTGACAGCTTTAGACTGTAGAGTGGTTTACTGTGGGATATTGTGACAGCTTTAGACTGTAGAGTGGTTTACTGTGGGATATTGTGACAGCTTTAGACTGTAGAGTGGTTTACTGTGGGATATTGTGACAGCTTTAGACTGTAGAGTGGTTTACTGTGGGATATTGTGACAGCTTTAGACTGTAGAGTGGTTTACTGTGGGATATTGTGACAGCTTTAGACTGTAGAGTGGTTTACTGTGGGATATTGTGACAGCTTTAGACTGTAGAGTGGTTTACTGTGGGATATTGTGACAGCTTTAGACTGTAGAGTGGTTTACTGTGGGATATTGTGACAGCTTTAGACTGTAGAGTGGTTTACTGTGGGATATTGTGACAGCTTTAGACTGTAGAGTGGTTTACTGTGGGATATTGTGACAGCTTTAGACTGTAGAGTGGTTTACTGTGGGATATTGTGACAGATTTAGACTGTAGAGTGGTTTACTCTGGGATATTGTGACAGCTTTAGACTGTAGAGTGGTTTACTGTGGGATATTGTGACAGCTTTAGACTGTAGAGTGGTTTACTGTGGGATATTGTGACAGCTTTAGACTGTAGAGTGGTTTACTGTGGGATATTGTGACAGCTTTAGACTGTAGAGTGGTTTACTGTGGGATATTGTGACAGCTTTAGACTGTAGAGTGGTTTACTGTGGGATATTGTGACAGCTTTAGACTGTAGAGTGGTTTACTGTGGGATATTGTGACAGCTTTAGACTGTAGAGTGGTTTACTGTGGGATATTGTGACAGCTTTAGACTGTAGAGTGGTTTACTGTGGGATATTGTGACAGCTTTAGACTGTAGAGTGGTTTACTGTGGGATATTGTGACAGCTTTAGACTGTAGAGTGGTTTACTGTGGGATATTGTGACAGCTTTAGACTGTAGAGTGGTTTACTGTGGGATATTGTGACAGCTTTAGACTGTAGAGTGGTTTACTGTGGGATATTGTGACAGCTTTTGACTGTAGAATAGTTTACAGTGGGATATTGTGACAGCTTTTGACTGTAGAGTGGTTTACTGTGGGATATTGTGACAGCTTTTGACTGTAGAATAGTTTACAGTGGGATATTGTGACAGCTTTAGACTGTAGAGTGGTTTACTGTGGGATATTGTGACAGCTTTTGACTGTAGAATAGTTTACAGTGGGATATTGTGACAGCTTTAGACTGTAGAGTGGTTTACTGTGGGATATTGTGACAGCTTTTGACTGTAGAATAGTTTACAGTGAGATAATAACACAGTATAAAGAAATGTGCCATGGTAACTAACAAGTGCAAAACTTGTTGCAAGGACAAAACTAGAACAAGCAGACTTTCCAGTGGCTTGCGAAAATATTCACCACCCTTGGTATTTTGTTGCCTTACATCCTGGAAATAAAATGGATTTTTGGGGGGGGTTGTATCATTTACACAAAAAAAAGCCTACCACTTTGAAGATGCTAAATATTTTTTCTTGTGAAACAAACAAGATACAAGACAAAAAAACAGAAAACTTGAGCGTGCAAAACAATTCACCCCCCCAAAGTCAGCAATTACAGTTGCAAGTCTCTTGGGATATGTCTCTATAAGCTTGGCACGTCTAGCCACTGGGATTTTTGCCCAATCTTCAAGACAAAACTGCTCCAGCTCCTTCAAGTTGGATGGGTTCCGCTGGCGTACAGCAATCTTTAAGTCATACCACAGATTCTCACTTGGATTGATGTCTGGGCTTTGACTAAGCCATTCCAAGACATTTAAATGTTTCCCCTTAATTACCACTCGAGTGTTTCTTTAGCAGTATACTTAGGGTCCTTGTCCTGCTGGAAGGTGAACCGCCTTCCCAGTCTCAAATCTCCGGAATACTGAAACAGGTTTCCCTCAAGAATTTCCCTGTATTTAGCACCATCATTCCTTCAACTCTGACCAGTTTCAAAGTCCCTGCCAAGGAAAAACATCCCCACAGCATGATGCTGCCAGAAACATGCAGGGATGGTGTTCTCGGGGTGATGAGAGGTGTTGGGTTTGCGCCAGACATAGTATTTTCCTTAGTCTCATCCGACCATAGTACCTTCTTCCATATGTTTGGGAAGTCTCCCACATTTCTTTTGGCGAACACCAAACGTGTTTACTTATTTTTTCTTTAAGCAAAGGCTTTTTTTCTGGCCACTCTTCCGTACAGTCCAGCTCTGTGTAGTGTACGACTTAGTGGTCCTATGGACTGATACTCCAATCTCAGTTATCTTTGGTCTCTTTGTTTCATCTCTGATGAATGCCTTCCTTGCCTGGTCTGTGAGTTTTGGTGGGCGGCCCTCTCTTGGCAGGTTTATTGTGGTCCCATATTCTTTCCATTTTTTAATAAGGGATTTAATGGTGCTCTGTGGGATGTTCAAAATTTCTGATATTTTTTTATAACCCAACCCTGATCTGTACTTCTCCACAACTTTGTCCCTGACCTGTTTGGAGAGCTCGGTCTTCATGGTGTTGCTTGCTTAGTGGTGCCCCTTGCTTAGTGGTGTTGCAGACTCTGGGGCCTCTCAGAACAGGGGTATATATACTGAGATCATATGACAGATGATGTGACACTTAGAATGCACACAGGTGGACTTTATTTAACTAATTATGCAACTTCTGAAGGTAATTGGTTGCATCAGATCATTTTTAGGGGCTTCATAGCAAAGGGGGTGAATACATTTGCATGCACCACTTTTTTATTTATTTTTTAAACAAGTAATTTTTTTCAAATTTCACTATTTTGTGTATATCCATTACATGAAATCCAAATAAAAATATATTTAAATTACAGGTTGTAATGCAACAAAACAGGAAAAACACCAAGGGGGGGATGAATACTTTTGCAAGGCACTGTAAACGGTTTATATTCAATACTTATTAAGACCATTTATATCTAATACAGTATTTAATATAGCCATCACCTACATTATTTAATATAGCCATCACCTACATTATTTAATATAGCCATCACCTACAGTATTTAATATAGCCATCACCTACAGTATTTAATATAGCCATCACCTACAGTATTTAATATAGCCATCACCTACAGTATTTAATATAGCCATCACCTACATTATTTAATATAGCCATCACCTACATTATTTAATATAGCCATCACCTACAGTATTTAATATAGCCATCACCTACATTATTTAATATAGCCATCACCTACAGTATTTAATATAGCCATCACCTACAGTATTTAATATAGCCATCACCTACATTATTTAATATAGCCATCACCTACAGTATTTAATATAGCCATCACCTACAGTATTTAATATAGCCATCACCTACATTATTTAATATAGCCATCACCTACAGTATTTAATATAGCCATCACCTACAGTATTTAATATAGCCATCACCTACAGTATTTAATATAGCCATCACCTACATTATTTAATATAGCCATCACCTACATTATTTAATATAGCCATCACCTACAGTATTTAATATAGCCATCACCTACAGTATTTAATATAGCCATCACCTACAGTATTTAATATAGCCATCACCTACAGTATTTAATATAGCCATCACCTACAGTATTTAATATAGCCATCACCTCGTTCCCAGTTCAGAATACCTGCCTTGCGCTGTAGCTCTGTCCTGTCCTGTCACTACTCCCTGGCTTGTGACTAACGTCTTAAATCATCTTCACTTCCTGACATTATAAATAACGCAGTTTAATGACGTTTTTATGATGTAGTCCAGATCACTCTGCTGCTGCCTGAAGCCTGCTGCCTGCTGCCTGAAGCCTGAAGCCTGAAGCTTGAAGCCTGAAGCTTGTAGCCTGAAGCCTGAAGCTTGAAGCCTGAAGCCTGCTGCCTGAAGCCTGAAACCTGAAGCATGCTGCCTGAAGCCTGCTGCCTGAAGCCTGCTGCCTGAAGCCTGAAGCCTGCTGCCTGAAGCCTGAAGCCTGAAGCCTGCTGCCTGAAGCCTGCTGCCTGCTGCCTGAAGCCTGAAGCCTGGCCTGGCTTGGCTTGGCAGTCCACAACTACGAAAAGGAAACATGTTCCTATACAGAGACAGAAGACAGACAGAAGAGGGGATTTGTGATGTCCAACATCTGGTTGATGTAGATGACAAGATGAGGAAATGAACCTCCCCTGGCTAACATCTCTTATCTCCGTCAGGATAGTTTGACAGACTGTGCTATCTGTGTCCAGATCCTCTGCCATGCTGCTCACAATCCCCCACAGACATGTGATCTTATTACAGTTAGCCTGACTCACCTGTTATATAAAACAAGAACGGAATATACATTTAAGATCTGACTTAGTCTTGAGCTCCAGCGGTCTACAGTGTGGAGCATCGGACTCGTGAGACTAGACCTAATTAATCTACATAACCCAGATCCCTGACATTATTGTGTAAATATGTTCATGAATAGTATTTTAAGCGAACGTAGAGATTTCTTTCAAAACACTTGTGGGTTGAGGTGCGGGTGTACATTCACCATATTTACATGAATTCAGTAACTTGTATAACGTATTAAATCTACAGAAGTCAAAAGACACTCTAGCTCAGGGGTTCCCAAACTTTTACTGCATGCAACTCTAAGTTGACACTTGAAAATAGTGGGAACCACACTTGGAAATAGATTATACTCCTTAGTTAACGCTGTGTGTTCATATTCACCACATTTTTGGTCCTTCATAATAACGAGATGAAAACACATTCCAATACTGTAAGAGGTCATTAGTTGACACTAAAAGGGTGTATTCTATTCCCATTTAAAGAGATAAAGTTATTAATTTGTTTGATAAAAGAACAGATTTTCATAGGGGAAATGTCTATTTCAGGGCTCCCGAGTGGAGCAGCGGTCTAAGGCACTACATCTCAGTGCAAGAGGAGTCACTACAGACATCCTGGTTCGATTCCAGGCTGCATCACAACTGGCCGTGATTGGGAGTCGCATAGGGCGGCGCACAATTGGCCCAGCGTCGTCCGGGTTGGGCCAGTGTAGGCTGTCATTGTAAATAAGAATTTGTTCTTAACTAACTTGCCTAGTAAAATTAGGATGACATTTTTTAAAAAGGGGACCCCACATGGGGTGCCGACCCCAAGTTTGGGAGCCACTGCTCTAGCTTGACAGGCTGGCATAGTAACACCCACTGGTGGTACTCAAATCAAATCAAGCTTTATTTATGTAGCACATTTCAGACATGGAATGCAACGCAATGTCCTTCACAGGATAAAACAAATAAAAAACCAATGAAAATCAAAGCTGAAATATCAACAACCATAAGATTAAAAATTTAAGAATGACAAAAAAAGGACCCTAATGAAAAGCAAAGCTAAAGAAATGTGTTTTAAGATCTCTTTTAAATTTGTCCACAGTTTTGTCCCCCTCAGGTTCTCTGGCAGACTATTCCAGAGGCTGGGGGCATAATAACTAAAGGCTGCCTCTGAATGCCTCTTGGTCCTAGGCTTAGGATAGTTAAAAGGCTGCCTCTGAATGCCTCTTGGTCCTAGGCTTAGGATAGTTAAAAGGCTGCCTCTGAATGCCTCTTGGTCCTAGGCTTAGGATAGTTAAAAGGCTGCCTCTGAATGCCTCTTGGTCCTAGGCTTAGGATAGTTAAAAGGCTGCCTCTCCAGGTCCTAGGCTTTGGGATAGTTAAAAGGCCAATGGCAGAGGACCTGAGGGACCTACTGGGTACATAACTTAAAAGCATGTCTGACATCAAATCAAACTGTATTAGTCACATGCGCCGAACATAACCTTAGAGTGAAATGCTTACTTACGAGCCATTTAACCAACAATGCAGTTAAAAAAAATACGGATAAGAATAAGAGATAAAAGTAACAAGTCATTAAAGATCATGTATTGGGTGCACAATCATGGATTGATTTTAAAATCAATAAAATAATCGTAAAATGAATTCTAAAACTCACAGTCAGCCAGTTCAGAGACCTTAAAACCAGTGTAATGTGTGCTCTCCGTTTGGTCTTGGTCAGTACCCGTGCTGCAGCGTTCTGTATGTTTTGTAGTTGAGCAATGGCATACTTGGGTAGACCAGACAGGAGAACATTACAGTAGTCAAGCCTGTTTGTAATAAAACCATGGATGAGTCTCTCTGTATCAGCCTGAGAGAGAAATGGCCGTACCTTGGCAATGTTCCTCAGGTGTTAAAAAAAACAATATTTTGGTCACATTCCTAATGTGTCATTTGAAATTTAATTCAGAATCTAAAATAACACCTAGGTTTTTACCCGGTATTTTATCTTTATTGGCTGTGAATAAAAATGTGCGGCCAGATTCTTTCTCTGTGCTTTGGCTCCAACAATAAGTACCTCGATCTTGATTTAGCTGGAGGAAGTTGTGAGCCATCCAAGGATTTAAATCACTAATACAGTCTAATAATTTATCCATGGAGATAAAATGAGATAAAGAGGGCTTACTGTTGTATCTCTTTCCTCCCCCCCATCCCCCTTTTCTACAGCATGGAGATCTGCCACCCCAAGAACAACATCACCATGTGCCCGCTGTGTGACAGAGCCTGTAGTTACTGGAAACTGAAGGAAGCCTGCGGGACAGCCCGGGCCAGCCACCTCTTTGACAACCCTGCCACTGTCTTCTTCTCCATCTTCATGGCCCTCTGGGGTAAGAGGTTGAGGCTTGTCCACACAACAGAACAAAACAGCACAACTTGATTTATTTGTATCATTTATTTAATAGGGACAGTACTCAATAATCAACCACCTAGATGATACAGTCAGGCCCTGCGATAGACTCACATCCTGTCCAGGTGGTGTACATGTACATCAAGGTACCTCACATTGCTATGCTCAAAGGTCAGATCAATGCCAGTGGGCTGGACAGACCATAATATTGTGACCATAACCATGAACACCAAGGTTCCAAAGAAACCCCCAATGATTGTGGTCAATAGAAAACAACTAGAAATGTAATCATGTGCAATTTCAAAATGATTTTTCTGCTGTACCCTGGGAGCTGATTTATCTGGAGGATGAAAAAGGCCAGTTGGGGTTTGTCCATCTCCATGGATTGATAATGAACTGGGTGAGGTGTTCTCTCAAAGAAATAGGGCAAAAGTCTTAGCAAACAAATCTAAAGTAGAAATCAATTAACAGAATTATAGAACACTATGTAATGATGCAGTTAAATTATATCGTAAGAAAAATAAGTTTATTTTACAAAAATGCTTTTATTGATTGTTTGGAATACAGTGAAGGGCTTATGTGGTACATCTATCCCATAATACCCATCTAGTGTGGAGGTTGACTGGAGAAAAAACAAAAAACAGATGACTTTGTCAATAATTTTACAGATTGAAAACACATTTACTGAGAGATAATGTAAACACCCATTCTTCCAAAACAAGCTGTCGTCCAATAGATTGATGATCATATTATGGGCATACATTTTCAATGTGTGTATGTATGTATGTGATCCCGGGAAAGGCAGGAAATGAACCCTCAACCTGGGCGCCGCTAGCGCTACCCTCTTACCAACTGATACTCATACTGTCTGCTCTTCCTCACTTCCTACTATTTTGTTCTCCTAGATGTTCAGTCTCCCATTTGTCCTCTTTCTTTGTTTCCTTTGTTCATTCATGTGTCCACTATTCTTTCTTTCGTTCTTTCCCTCTTTCTGGCTCTTTAATATACTCTTTCTCTCTTTCTGGCACTCTCTCCTCTATGACAGTCCAGTGGGCCACTCAGCCCTGTGGACTATACTGTACAGAGTCTTACTATGTGGATTAAACCATGCATGTTTTCCCTTTAAAAATGGTCTCTTTGCTGGTGCGTTCCTGTTCTGTTCATTGTCACAGTGAGGCTGGGCCTGCGAGGCCTGAGACTGAAGGCAGGAAGCAATAGACTGGAGCACTGTATGAGGGCACAGGTTCAGACCCAGGATTTATTTGCGGTTTAATTTGCCTGTGTGCGTGTGCGTGCGTGCGTGCGCGTGCGTGCGTGCGTGTGTGTGTGACATGATAGGTTTGGATGAGACGTTAACGTGTACAGTACTGCATCAGTTCAAGTGTTACAGTATGTTGTGTCTTTGTTATGAAAGAATGATACAACTGCCGTCCCTCACTATTGGAGGAATTAGTGTTTTACTGCATCTCAACTGGAATACAATATGTTATTCTTAAAGGGCATGGACAAACCTTAACAATTAGCCAAAACATTTATTACAAATACATTTTTACAGCATCCTCAGGCATTCCATTAATATACTGGGTCACATTCAAGTCTGATTATTACTTTTTTGCAAACTCACAAAAATGCAAACTCCCCATTTAGTTTTAATAGAACAACTTTAGTGTGTGAAATATAGAGAATTGAAAGGCCATTTTCAGACCAATTGGAGTAAATATATGAGACATATTTTTGGATAATTGCCTGTCTGCCCTCCCTGTTTCTCCTGTCAGAGTCAATGTTATGACCAGAATGCTGTTTTTGTTATCCACAAATGTATATATCAGCATCCCTAATGTAGTTAACAGCATCCCTAACAAGTCGACCAGGCCTTAGTTTTATCCCGCCTGGACTACTGCCCAGTTATATGGTCAAGTGCCACCAAGAACATAGGCAAATTACAGTTTGCCCAGGACAGAGCAGCACGGCTGGTCTTTAAATGTACGCAGAGCGCTATAATTTCAATACCATGCATCTCAATTTCTCCTGGCTCAAAGTAGAGGAGAGATTGACCACATCACACGTCTTTGTGAGAGGGATTGACGTTTTGAAATCACCAAACTGTCTGTTCAAACAGCTAACACACAGCTCAGACACTCATACATTCCCACAAGACATGCCACCAGAGGTCTCCTCACTGTCCAGAACAGACTTTGGGAAACGCACAGTACTACACAGTACTCTTCCACATCAAGTAACTCAAGCAAGCAGTATAATCGATAGAAAACATTGTAATGTTGTGGTATTTTTTATGTATCCTTTTTTAAACTAGGCAAGTCAGTTAAAGAACAAATTCTGATTTACAATGACGGCCTACCGCGGCCAAACCCTAACCCTAACCCGGACGACACTGAGCCAATTGTGCGCCGCCCTATGGGGCTCCCAATCACGGCCGGTTGTGATACAGCCTGGAATGGAACCAGGGACTGTAATGACACCTCTAGCACTGAGATGCAGTGCCTTAGACCGCTGCTCCACTTTTTTATATTCTACATTTGTGATGATGTCATAATGTCTTGAATGATATAATCATGTCTTGTATGATGTAATAATGTCTTGTGTGATGTAATAATGTCTTGTATGATGTAATATTTTAACCCTGTTTTAACCCTGTTTGGACCCCAAGAAGAGTAGTAAGGGGTATACTAATAAAATACCTCAAAATACTAATGTCACCACTATAGGAAACTATCTCCCATGTCCCATAGTGGTGATAACGTCTCATTCAGAGAACCAAGATTAGTTTATTTTTCACAGCAGCTTGTGGAGCGTCCCGTAGAGAGACTACTCATCAAGTAACCCGAGACACTCTGATGGATGAGCATTATATGGATGAAAAATAGAACATGTAGTTGCCCCAGGTGTCTGTCTGCATATAGACTGTCCCTGCCACCGTCCCTGCTGTCCCACAAGACTAAAACATACCTGGAATCCAATTCATGTCATCTCTACACAAGCATTGAATTATCCCCAAATTTAGCTCCTCATCCCTCACACGTGGCAATTGATCATTTTTTTCTCATTATACATTTAATAATTGATAGCTGCAATCCTAATTTTAGCACGTTTATTACGCCACACGCACATTATCATCATGGTCGGGGGAACCATAATTGGACTGCCAAGGTAACTGATAAGTCATTTCCACATGCACCTCTCTCGATAATAATAACTTTCTACATAATCTGCCCAATGTTGAAATTTAAACAACTGAATGAAAACAAATGCTTTATGGAGATACATGTCATGTAAATGGTTACCAAACTGTAATATCTTCAATGCTACAATCTTGGATTTGAAAAACAACAAAACAGCAGCTCCATCACTTGTTTAGGTATACAGCTGAGGGATTAAATTCTTACTAGTCACTCTCGATCCAAGGACTGACAATCTTGTTGATATTGAGAATGATGTTGTTCATGCGTTCAAGGGGCTCTTAACAGAACTCGTAACTGTGTTGGGTTGTGCAGCTGCCATGTTCATGGAGCACTGGAAGAGAAGACAGATGCGTCTCAACTATGAATGGGATCTGACAGGCTTCGAGGAGGAGGAGGTGAGTGCTCTCCTGTTAGTCTTGAATTCCACTTCTATTTGTTTGTAAATGGGAGCACCATACTGTGGACTGTCCCAAATAATGCTGAGAGATGATGAGTTCATGTTTTACAATGCTGTTCTTCCTGCCCACTAACATTTCCTCCACACAATAGTTTATTATTCATAATTCCATCAGTAGCCATGGGAAACTGAATAGAAGAGAAAATGGTGTATAACTAGATTCCAGTTGTCCTCAGCGTTGTCTTGTTTGGAGACACAACAATAACTGGCACAGTAGATGGAAAGAAATATTTTTTTTTTTTTTACTTCAAGTCCATTTTCCCAAAAATATTCAAAGGTTGAGGTATTTTGTAACTATCTTGTCCTCCTCTTTCCCCCGTGGGTATCAACAGGAAGAGCTGAAGGTTTGAAATATTTCATTTTACACTAAATCTATATATTTTTCCCCCTCAATCACCGTCTGGCTTTGCTACCCCCACACTGGCTCTTCTTCCTCAGACTGTCCACGGACACCACCTCGCCCTCCTAAAGCACCACAAACCACCACTGCCCACAAACCACCACTACTCATTGAACCACCACTCTTTCTCTGAATGCACACTAGCGTTGCACAATTCTGCAACTTCCAACCAGGATTGCTGGAAAACCTGGGAATTTTGCAACCCTAATGCTCACTGCTTCTGGCTTGCTCACAGCACCTGTACCATCCTGTCTCCTGTGAGTCGGATGTCAGGTTCAGCTCCCCCGCCCACGATCTCCTGGCCTAACCAGCCTTTTCTCTGTCTCTTTCTGTCTCCCTGACCTATCTCCTCTACAAAGATTCATGCTGCAGGAGACCAGCAGCCACTGCAGCCCTCTAACCATCTCAGTAGAAATAGGGGACCAGCGATTGTAGTCAACTGTAGTCTTTGAAAATATTCTACCCACTCTGTACTATAGAACTTGACTGGGCTATATAACCAACCTTCTCACCTCAACACCAAGTCTGTTGTCACAAGGACTCTCCACTTGGGTGGACAGTGACAGTTATATTAAACCCTGCACCTGATGGGAGTATTTTATGAGTGTACCAGTCAGTGTCCATACATTTTTAAGAGCCTCTGTCTCTATTCGCTCCTCAGGACCACCCACGAGCTGAGTACGAGCTCCGAGTCATGCAGAAGTCCCTGAAGAAAGAACACAAGACACAGAAGGTACTGATGGGTTATTCTGGATTTTTACTATAGCTAGCCATTTAGATTTTATGTTGCTGGTTTAGTTCTTGTGATTTAATTTGCAGTCTCTTCTTTAGTCTGGATGTTTGGAAAGTGTGTGTCTCTTACAAAATGATGAATCCTTTCCAGTGGTAGATGGATTGTATGGTATGATACATATATGATATGGGTGTTAGACTAAAGAATACAGTCTGGTGACAGTCCTTTACATGACTAGTGGGTTTCCCCTTCTTGTGATCTTTTTGTTTTGCGGTTCTCCTGGGTTACTGTGTTTATGTCTTCTGGCTGTCAGAACCCTACAGAGATAGCAGAAGAAACCACAAACAAATGGAAGCAAACAGTTCAATCTGCCATGGCTGGGCTAAAACTGGTACTTTCAGTGTCCTCACCTCCCATCCACACCTATCCCACACACACTGCACTATGGAAGTCTGCCAAGACAAGCCCTAATCATCCCACTCACCCTGTCGGGTGTAATTGAATGAATAGTGAAGACAGTGCTCTTATTTCTGTGAAGTACATGATTGATTATGCACACAACCTTTCACATACTGTAGATAGCACTCTTCCTGAGATCCACCCACACACCTCTGCTCGCCGTCACCTTTTACAGAGCTGATGTTACAACCTCCTCTTCCATTTCTTCTTGACAGCTGTTTGATTGGTTGATTTTTCTTTCTGTGATTAGATTCTTCAGATCTGATTTTTTCGTAGTGCTAGTGCTTGGTGCATGTTGTAATGTTTTGGCAGTGAGATTGAGCCAGTGTCGTTTGTTTTCTTGTAGTTCCATAGACCAGGGGTCTTCAACCTTTTCCAGCCTGTGGACCACCCTCCTGGAAGAGGAAGTGTAAACTCTAACATTTTCACTAAGGGAAGCTGTTTAACTGTTTAAACAAAGTTTAGCCATGTAAAAAATAATGCCCAAGTCAAAAAAGCTTACCAGTAGCCAGCAGCACAAAGCCTATGAGAGACACTCGAGTGAGTGTAAATAGCTCCAATGTGCAGGAAAATGATTTTCTCCTCTTTTCTACTCTAGGTAATTAAAAGTTAGTTTATTCTGTTTTTGCTACATTGAAATGCTACATTAAAATAAAATACAAATATTTTTTTCGACTTTTTTTTCCCGATTTCTTTTAACAAAAAGTAATGCGGACTCCCTGCATTACCTCTATGGACCCCTATGGGGCTGCAGACCCAGGTTGAATACCCCGGCCATAGACAGCATGTTCGCCTGTTCTGTTCCAAATGGTTTCTGGAAGATTATTGACATGGTAGTGTCTACAATGACACCATATTCCCTATATAGTGCACTAGTTTTGACCAGGGCTCTGGTCAAAAGTAGCTTACTATTTAGGGAATAGGGTGCTGTTTCAGAGGCAACCATGTTCTGACTGAGATTTGCTGCATAAAGAATGCTGAGAATGACTTAATGAATGCCTGAAAGATAGTGAATGAACTATGAGAACACTATAACTGTCAGTGTATGAAATGTTTATATCTGTGTCAGCATCAAAACACCAGCTTTTCCCCTGTCCGTCCATCGCTGTTTGGATTCTTCTGCTCACAGATCATGTTCATTTTCACATACAAACAGTTACAATACACTTGGTTGTAACTCGACAGGTCTGAATATGTTTGCCCCTCTTTTAGACAGAAAAAGAAAAGCTGACGTGTAAAGACCGGTTACCAGCGTACATGACCAACGTAGTCATGATGCTTTTGATGGTGAGTCCAACACACATTAAGATGGAAGCTGCTCAGAAGTATTTTACATACTTTATTCAACTGGATTTTAAAAGTGTAGTTTAAACTATCAGTTTAAGATGTACTGTAGCAAGACTTTTGGGTTGTAATTCAGCAGAAAAAACACTTCTCTGTCAATGCCTCAGATTGTTCTCTTGAAATTGAAAAGGCTTCTTAAGAGTGTTACAGATGATTCCTAAACAATTGAAGTGACCTTGAAAAAGGACTCCAACCCGAATAAAGCAATGGTGACCTTACCATTTGCTCTCCGTCTCCTCTCTCCGTTTCAGATCGGGGTAACGTTTGCCATAGTGTTCGGAGTCATCCTTTACCGGATATCCACTAAGACAGCGCTGCACATGAGCAACAACCCCACCACGCGGTCCAACGTCCGTCTGACGGTCAAAACCACCGCTGCCATCATCAACCTGGTGGTCATTCTGATCCTAGATGAGGTGTACGGAGCTGTCGCCCGCTGGCTCACTGTCCTCGGTACGTTAGTCTGACAATATAACACACACACACACACACACACACAAATACGGAACTGTCTCCCACTGGCTCACCATCCTAGGTATGTGCAACAATCTAATTCAATGTGATAATGTTATAGCACTTTTAAAGACGGTTCCTACATGTAGCTTTTTGTGTTCCTTTAATCACTGGCCTAGATCAGTCTGACAACTTGTGTGAACTCCTAGCGCAACAGCAGCCAAAGACCCATTACAGTTTTTTTCAATTGCTAACAGGCATCGGTCAATACTGAAGCCACTTTTTCAAAATTCTTCACACAGTCTGCATTACCCAACATGCATCTTGGCCAAACAGTTAATCTTACCTCCAAAACTCACTCAAACCACTTCATAGATGTCTCAAAATAAGCTTGTTCGACCATAACATTGGCAACAATTCTCACTCAGAAAGCACACAGTGTCACTCATAACACTTTGACCTAAAAAACATATTACATACATTGAATTGCTGCATTACATAAATGATGAACTTCTCTTTGAAGTTTGAAAGATTTCACATGAATCAGTATTTCATTATAGAATAAGAATAACACCTTTTCACTCTATTGACTGTAGTAAAGTACATAACAAGAATGAATCAGAAATGCAGCAATTCGCTTCAATAGCCTTAATTTTTTC
Source organism: Oncorhynchus nerka (assembly GCF_034236695.1). Taxonomy (NCBI): domain Eukaryota; kingdom Metazoa; phylum Chordata; class Actinopteri; order Salmoniformes; family Salmonidae; genus Oncorhynchus; species Oncorhynchus nerka. The sequence goes on along the minus strand of NC_088404.1, from coordinate 14,409,300 downwards.
TATATCTTTTCATATAGTAATTTCATTGTGAAAAATAAAGTTGAAGCAAAAAACTTATCCCTGAAATTCCAGGGCTGCAATAATAATTACAACAAAAACATGTATAGTATAATCACTCATACTGTACAGTACTGTGAGGGTTCTAGTTCTCATCAACATGTATAGTATAATCACTCATACTGTACAGTACTGTGAGGGTTCTAGTTCTCATCAACATGTATAGTATAATAACTCATACTGTACAGTACTGTGAGGGTTCTAGTTCTCATCAACATGTATAGTATAATCACTCATACTGTACAGTACTGTGAGGGTTCTAGTTCTCATCAACATGTATAGTATAATCACTCATACTGTACAGTACTGTGAGGGTTCTAGTTCTCATCAACATGTATAGTATAATCACTCATACTGTACAGTACTGTGAGGGTTCTAGTTCTCATCAACATGTATAGTATAATCACTCATACTGTACAGTACTGTGAGGGTTCTAGTTCTCATCAACATGTATAGTATAATCACTCATACTGTACAGTACTGTGAGGGTTCTAGTTCTCATCAACATGTATAGTATAATCACTCATACTGTACAGTACTGTGAGGGTTCTAGTTCTCATCAACATGTATAGTATAATCACTCATACTGTACAGTACTGTGAGGGTTCTAGTTCTCATCAACATGTATAGTATATATTTTTTTTAACCTTTATTTAATAGGCAAGTCAGTTAAAAACGTATTCTTATTTTCAATGACGGCCTAGGAACAGTGGGTTAACTGCCTGTTCAGGGGCAGAACGACAGATTTGTACCGTGTCAGCTCGGGGATTTGAACTTGCAACCTTCCGGTTACTAGTCCAACGCTCTAACCACTAGGCATGTATAGTACAGTATAATCACTCATACTGTACAGTACTGTGAGGGTTCTAGTTCTCATCAACATGTATAGTATAATCACTCATACTGTACAGTACTGTGAGGGTTCTAGTTCTCCCTCTCTCCTACATTTGGCCACAAGTTCTTATCAACATCACATCTTATGTCTTCTCTGGCGATGCATCATGGAACATATCTTCTGGAATGTCTAATCCAACCCTGGCAGTCTTCAGGAGAAGTGTCTCCACACCCTGTCAGTCTTCAGGAGAAGTGTCTCCACACCCTGTCAGTCTTCAGGAGAAGTGTCTCCACACCCTGTCAGTCTTCAGGAGAAGTGTCTCCACACCCTGGCAGTCTTCGGGAGAAGTGTCTCCACACCCTGTCAGTCTTCAGGAGAAGTGTCTCCACACCCTGTCAGTCTTCAGGAGAAGTGTCTCCACACCCTGGCAGTCTCCAGGAGAAGTGTCTCCACACCCTGGCAGTCTTCAGGAGAAGTGTCTCCACACCCTGTCAGTCTTCAGGAGAAGTGTCTCCACACCCTGGCAGTCTTCAGGAGAAGTGTCTCCACACCCTGTCAGTCTTCAGGAGAAGTGTCTCCACACCCCGCATTCATGGCATCCAGCATCTGGTCATGTGGATGTTGGTCATAAACCTTACACCTCCACGCAGAGAGGAACTCCTCTATGGGGTTCAGGAAGGGGGAGTATGGAGGCAGGAATAGTACTGACATCCTGGAATGTGTAGTAAACCAGTCTGTGACTGCAGCAGAGTGGGGTTGAATCAGAGCCAGGTTGAATCCAGCTTCCTCCACAAAGACCAATGTATGTGCAGTTTTCCTTGCTTCCATCTCCGTTACTCTAAAATACAGTAAATCCACAGTACTTGACATTATGCATAGCGGTGTATGTTTGGTTATTGAACAGACATCTTACCTGGACATATTGATACCGGAGTTCTTTCTCACGTTCACCGTTTCTCTCAAAGGGTGCAACTGCTTCCTCCTTATTTTATGTTTCTCTAGGACTCTGGCCATTGTCGATGTGCTGACCGTATTCACATTCCCAACAGTGATATTGTTTACCAGCACTCTGTCCCGAATTTCCCACAGTTTTATTACATTGTGGCCAATTACCATGTCAACAATGGCAATTTCTTGCCATCTGATAATATTCTGCCTCTCGCTCCTGTGGGAGGCAACCTTTGGATCCTACTGAAAAACACAAAACAATCAATATATTTCAAAATGTCAGTACATGTAACAATGTGAACATACTGTATTGTACTGTAATATGTAGTTCAATTTTCATTGAAGGATACACATCTCAACTTTTGTTTTCACTGAAAATTTGTACTACTATTAATGCAGATTTGGTTGCACCCTTAAACCGGCCTCTCTCAAAGAGAGACCATAGTTTACAACATGGTCAATAATTGTGTCCCTTATTTCAAATCAAATCAAATCAAATTGTATTTGTCACATACACATGGTTAGCAGATGTTAATGCGAGTGTAGTGAAATGCTTGTGCTTCTAGTTCCAACAATGCAGTAATAACCAACGAGTAATCTAACTAACAATTCCAAAACTACTACCTTATACACACAAGTGTAAAGGAATGAAGAATATGTACATAAGGATATATGAATGAGTGATGGTACAGAGCGGCATAGGCAAGATGCAGTAGATGGTATCGAGTACAGTATATACATATGAGATGAGTATGTAAACAAAGTGGCATAGTTTAAAGTGGCTAGTGATACATTTACATTTACATTTAAGTCATTTAGCAGACGCTCTTATCCAGAGCGACTTACAAATTGGTGCTTTCACCTTATGACATCCAGTGGAACAGCCACTTTACAATAGTGCATCTAGGTCTTTTAAGGGGGGGGGGGGGTGAGAAGGATTACTTTATCCTATCCTAGGTATTCCTTAAAGAGGTGGGGTTTCAGGTGTCTCCGGAAGGTGGTGATTGACTCCGCTGTCCTGGCGTCGTGAGGGAGTTTGTTCCACCATTGGGGGGCCAGAGCAGCGAACAGTTTTGACTGGGCTGAGCGGGAACTGTACTTCCTCAGTGGTAGGGAGGCGAGCAGGCCAGAGGTGGATGAACGCAGTGCCCTTGTTTGGGTGTAGGGCCTGATCAGAGCCTGGAGGTACTGAGGTGCCGTTCCCCTCACAGCTCCGTAGGCAAGCACCATGGTCTTGTAGCGGAAAATATAGCACAACAGTATTCGCATGTATTACATAAAGATGCAGTAGATGATATAGAGTACAGTATATACATATACATATGAGATAAATAATGTAGGGTATGTAAACATTATATTAAGTAGCATTGTTTAAAGTGGCTAGTGATATATTTTACATCAATTCCTATCAATTCCCATTATTAAAGTGGCTGGAGTTGATTCAGTGTGTTGGCAGCAGCCACTCAATGTTAGTGGTGGCTGTTTAACAGTCTGATGGCCTTGAGATAGAAAATGTTTTTCAGTCTCTCGGTCCCAGCTTTGATGCACCTGTACTGACCTCGCCTTCTGGATGATAGCGGGGTGAACAGGCAGTGGCTCGGGTGGTTGTTGTCCTTGATGATCTTTATGGCCTTCCTGTGACATCGGGTGGTGTAGGTGTACTGGAGGGCAGGTAGTTTGCCCCCGGTGATGCGTTGTGCAGACCTCACTACCCTCTGGAGAGCCTTACGGTTGTGGGCGGAGCAGTTGCCGTACCAGGCGGTGATACAGCCCGACAGGATGCTCTTGATTGTGCATCTGTAGAAGTTTGTGAGTGCTTCTCATTAGAGACCACCGCTCTTGGTCTTCCTCTCCTTTGTCCTCCACGTGTTCTCCCTCTCCCTGCCACTCTTCTTTCCCCACCAACCTGTCTTCTTTGATCCATGTTTCCAAACTAAATCATTACGAAGCCGTTCTCTTTTGTCTGTTTGGTAACAAGACTAAAAACAGGTTTCAGCTGAAATTGCAATCAGCTGTGTTTGGAATGATAAAATATTATTTTGAGATTTTCTATGTTTCAATCTGGTTACAGTAGAAATGCACAGCATTTGCCATCATTCTGTTTTGAATGTGTTTTTAACCGTTTTGGAAACAGTGTGTTAGCATTTGACAACATGTGCTGCAAGTATATAGTTTAGCAGGTGGTGGAGTATGAATCAGAAAAGAGTTCATGGATTTCTGAGGAATGTGGTCATTGAATGCATTTTGTGTGAAAGCAATGAAAAATGATTCACAGTTTGGTTTACATACAGTTCTGTTTTGCTGACTGTGTGAAGAGTTTTGACAATGTGACTTCAGTTTTGACCAACGCATGTTAGCAATTAAAAAAAACAAAGTGCATCTTGCATTGACAGTGTGCCAACTTCCCTGTTAGCTGTAAGTTAGATGGGTTCCATTTCTAACAATGTACCAATGTACTGTCTCATCGTGCTACCTACCTTTCAAACTGAAAATATCTCCAAAATTGATTTCCTTCTATAACTGATATTTGGTGTACAGTGTAACATTCTAACACTCCTCTCGCTTTTGTAGGGATTCCACTATTCTCTTTCAAGTCAACTCTCAAGCAGCAAATGGCCTTATAAGTTATTTAATAACATATGTACATCTACTGTCTGTTTTCTCAGAGGTTCCGAAGACAGACAAGAGCTTTGAGGAGAGATTGATATTCAAAACGTTCATCCTGAAGTTTGTGAATGCCTTTACCCCCATCATATACATAGCATTTTTCAGAGGCAGGTGAGTCCCCACAGTCTAAGTCTTTAACTACTGATCTGTATGAACTTGTTATGTTATGCTATGCTATGTTATGTTAAGCTATTATGTTATGTTATGCTATGTTAGATTATATCTTGTTAATATGCTATGTTATGCTATGCTATGCTCTGTTGTGCTATGTTATGATATTTTATGTTGTGTTATGCTATGTTATGTTATTTTGTGTTATGCTATGTTATGTTAAATTATATTATGTTAATATGTTATGCTATGTTATGTTATGCTATGTTAACCACACAATCTATGTCAGTGAGATGTAGTAGAGTTGTCCTTGGGTATGACCTCTCCTAACCCTTCATTTTCTTCCTGTGCTCCTACAGGCTTGTTGGTCGACCTGGAAGTTATCTTTATGTGTTTGAGTCGTATCGGATGGAAGAGGTAAACAAACCGTTAGATAGAAGACTCTGCATCATGAACAGTCATTTGGATATGTATTCAGTATTAGTCATCTGACAGTAAAGGAAGAAAAACAATAATTAATTATTTGTAATTGTATAAATATTCAATTTTCATTCATTTCATCACATTGCCTATTGAACACAATGTTTATAAATGTTGAAGTGCAGATGGCTATGAATTAAACACTATTAGTTAACCTAGAAACATACATTAGGAGTTCACATATTCAAAATAAATCTGTATTCAAGTCCTGCAATTCAAACAAACACAGAAAAACAACCTGTGCACTACGGGGAACTTTTAAAGAAGATGTCCCTCTTGAGCCGATGACCAACGTTTACAGTGAACTTGGATCTCTGTGAACGTCAGGGAAATGACCTTTAAAAGTCTATTGCTGTGAGGAAGTCTGGGTTGGATTAAATCCCATCCTTAGATGTGTATTTTGTCATGTTAGTCTGTCTTGGAAGTGTGCTGCAGTACAGAAGGCCTTTTAACTGGGTTTTTTTCCCCCGGCAGTGTGCTCATGGAGGATGTCTGATGGAGTTGTGTATTCAGCTCAGTATCACCATGTTGGGAAAGCAACTCATCCAGAACAATTTATTTGAGATTGGCATTCCGTGAGTACACATACGCACAAGCGTGCACACACATGCACGCACACACACAAAAACACACATGTATGCACACATCAATAGTGTCTGTATATCAAGGATTCACATCAGCCTGTAACATCCACAGACCAATACTTCTCTGTGGTTCTTATCCCTGTCCGACTGTGCCATTGTTTCTGACTATCTCCCTGCACCTACAGGAAGCTGAAGAAGCTGATAAGGTACATCAAGTCCAAGAGAAGGTCCTTCCAGGAAGAGGAGAGAGAGAAGAAGTTACAGCGCTATGAGACGGACCACTTCCTAGAGCCCTTCGCAGGCCTCACGCCAGAGTACATGGAGATGAGTGAGTCTGTTTGTGTGTGTGTGTGTGTGTGTGTGTGTGTGTGTGTGTGTGTGTGTGTGTGTGTGTGTGTGTGTGTGTGTGTGTGTGTGTGTGTGTGTGTGTGTGTGGTGAACCGTATGACACTGCTACGGCTCCCTGTGAGACCTTTGTTATACAGCCTCCCCCAATCAGTCAGACTGACCCTTCTCTCTATAGAATGTGATCTTCAACTATGTCACTGTCCAAAAGTCAATATCATGTGAACCTTCATCTGGATATGCATGTCCAGTCCACGTTGTCCAGTCCACATTGTCCAGTTGATTTTAAAAGCATCTCTCTCTGCTTTGTATTTTTATTTTATTTTTTTATTTCACCTTTATTTAACCAGGTAGGCTAGTTGAGAACAGGTTCTCATTTGCAACTGCGACCTGGCCAAGATAAAGCATAGCAGAGTGAACAGACAACACAGAGTTACACATGGAGTAAACAATGAACAAGTCAATAACACAGTAGAGAAAAAAAGGGGAGTCTATATACAATGTGTGCAAAAGGCATGAGGAGGTAGGCGAATAATTACAATATTGCAGATTAACACTGGAGTGATAAATGATCAGATGATCATGTACAGGTAGAGATATTTGTGTGCAAAAGAGCAGAAAGGTAAATAAATAAAAACTGTGGGGATGAGGTAGGTGAGAATGGGTGGGCTATTTACCAATAGATTATGTACAGCTGCAGCGATCGGTTAGCTGCTCAGATAGCTGATGTTTGAAGTTGGTGAGGGAGATAAAAGTCTCCAACTTCAGCGATTTTTGCAAATCGTTCCAGTCACAGGCAGCAGAGTACTGGAACGAAAGGCGGCCGAATGAGGTGTTGGCTTTGGGGATGCTCAATGAGATACACCTGCTGGAGCGCGTGCTACGGATGGGTGTTGCCATCGTGACCAGTGAGCTGAGATAAGGCAGAGCTTTGCCTAGCATGGCCTTGTAGATGACCTGGAGCCAGTGGGTCTGGCGACGAATATGTAGCGAGGGCCAGCCGACTAGAGCATACAAGTCGCAGTGGTGGGTAGTATAAGGTGCTTTAGTGACAAAACGGATGGCACTGTGATAAACTGCATCCAGTTTGCTGAGAAGAGTGTTGGAAGCCATTTTGTAGATGACATCGCCGAAGTCGAGGATCGGTAGGATAGTCAGTTTTACTAGGGTAAGCTTGGCAGCGTGAGTGAAGGAGGCTTTGTTGCGGAATAGAAAGCCGACTCTTGATTTGATTTTCGATTGGAGATGTTTGATATGGGTCTGGAAGGAGAGTTTGCAGTCTAGCCAGACACCTAGGTACTTATAGGTGTCCACATATTCAAGGTCGGAACCATCCAGTGTGGTGATGCTAGTCGGGCAAGCGGGTGCAGGCAGCGATCGGTTGAAAAGCATGCATTTGGTTTTACTAGCGTTTAAGAGCAGTTGGAGGCCACGGAAGGAGTGTTGTATGGCATTGAAGCTCGATTGGAGGTTAGATAGCACAGTGTCCAATGACGGGCCGGAAGTGTATAGAATGGTGTCGTCTGCGTAGAGGTGGATCAGGAAATCGCCCGCAGCAAGAGCAACATCATTGATATACACAGAGAAAAGAGTCGGCCCGAGAATTGAACCCTGTGGCACCCCATAGAGACTGCCAGAGGACCGGACAACATGCCCTCCGATTTGACACACTGAACTCTGTCTGCAAAGTAATTGGTGAACCAGGCAAGGCAGTCATCCGAGAAGCCGAGGCTACTGAGTCTGCCGATAAGAATATGGTGATTGACAGAATCGAAAGCCTTGGCAAGGTCGATGAAGACGGCTGCACAGTACTGTCTTTTAACGATGGCGGTGTTCAGCTTGGTTTGACAGCGAGGTAGCAACAGCATTTATTTTCATCTTGCACTTTCCTATCAACATATGTGGTGATGGTTGCCTGACTTGCCTCTAGGTGTGAGTAAAACAACCCGTCTGTTGCTATACAGTGACCAGCCCCATGTTTTTAGTACGGCAGCTATTTCACACTACACGCCTCTGCCATGAAGTCTCCAATGGGCATTGGTCAGATTTTAATTTTAAAGATATATATATTTCACCAGGTAGGCTAGTTGAGAACAAGTTCTCATTTGCAACTGCGACCTGGCCAAGATAAAGCAAAGCAGTTCGACACATACAACAGCACAGAGTTCCAACATGGAATAAACAAAAATACAGTCAATAATACAGTAGAAACCACCACGGTGACATATATGATTTTTCATACATGCGCTTCCTTGTTCCCCGCACTCAGAAGTTTCATGTTGAATTGTATCACGTACTAGTGGTTGGAAAATATCACTGTGATGCTTTGAGATATTATATAACCATAAAGGTGGAAACATGTAAAGCTGGTTCAAATCAAATCAAATCAAATGTATTCATATAGCCCTTCGTACATCAGCTGATATCTCAAAGTGCTGTACAGAAACCCAGCCTAAAACCCCAAACAGCAAGCATTGCTGTTCACCACTGTTGTGATACTATGTAACTACACATGACAACATCTGAGTTTTGTTAGCACAAGTCGGTCCACCTTCGTTCAAAGACACGTGTCATAACAGATGTCTGTCGTTTCGTTTCGAGGTCAACAGAGTATTATGGTTGTGTCCCGATTCTCCACCCATCTCCAAAAAGAGTGTGTACTTGGACTTGCGCACTAACCCTCATGGATTTCAAATAATTGGACGGGTTACTCACGCATATCTGCTTGTCCGGGACAAGAAGGAAAAAATGGTCCGACAAGAAGAAAATCACACAAAAATCGCAATATCAAACAATTACTCTGATCACAATTAGATCAGAGTGATCCCCTGGATGCGATGTGTTGCTGTTCTGTATTGCATTAACAGGCAGGGTGGTCTTTCAATCCTCCCCGGTTGTGAGATAAGCTATTGAGATCAAAGAGCAGACCCGCGTGTAGCTGCATGTGCACATTTGCTGATATTATTGGCTAATCATTGAGTTATAGCACATTTTTGGTCAGAAAATAAGCTTTGTACTGTCATGAAAACCCTGTAAAATGCACGTTGTGCGCATCAGCTGCATGTGTGTCAGAGGAGCGAGAGGGAGACATGACAGCAGGTAGGCCCATAAAATAATAACAACAGACTAATTAGCCAGTTCAAACCACATTGTGTACCCTGACTAGTTATCTAGTCTCGCTATTATCATGTCTTAATGTAATTGTCATGTCCGATGTCCTAAAATCTTTCCACTGACACGCAGTTGATGAATGGGTGCGTTATTAATAATTTAAAGCGTACTCCAGTGTAAAGTTGATGAATGGGTGCGTTATTACTCCAGTGTAAAGTTGATGAATGGGTGCGTTATTACTCCAGTGTAAAGTTGATGAATGGGTGCTTTATTAATAATCTAAAGCGTACTCCAGTGTAAAGTTGATGAATGGGTGCGTTATTACTCCAGTGTAAAGTTGATGAATGGGTGCGTTATTAATAAACTAAAGCGTACTCCAGTGTAAAGTTGATGAATGGGTGCGTTATTGATGAACTAAAGCGTACTCCAGTGTAAAGTTGATGAATGGGTGCGTTATTAATGAACTAAAGCGTACTCCAGTGTAAAGTTGATGAATGGGTGCCTTATTAATAAACTAAAGCGTACTCCAGTGTAAAGTTGATGAATGGGTGCGTTATTAATGAACTAAAGCGTACTCCAGTGTAAAGTTGATGAATGGGTGCCTTATTAATAAACTAAAGCGTACTCCAGTGTAAAGTTGATGAATGGGTGCCTTATTAATGAACTAAAGCGTACTCCAGTGTAAAGTTGATGAATGGGTGCCTTATTAATAAACTAAAGCGTACTCCAGTGTAAAGTTGATGAATGGGTGCGTTATTACTCCAGTGTAAAGTTGATGAATGGGTGCGTTATTAATAATCTAAAGCGTACTCCAGTGTAAAGTTGATGAATGGGTGCGTTATTACTCCAGTGTAAAGTTGATGAATGGGTGCTTTATTAATGAACTAAAGCGTACTCCAGTGTAAAGTTGATGAATGGATGCGTTATTAATAAACTAAAGCGTACTCCAGTGTAAAGTTGATGAATGGGTGCGTTATTAATCAACTAAAGCGTACTCCAGTGTAAAGTTGATGAATGGGTGCGTTATTAATGAACTAAAGCGTACTCCAGTGTAAAGTTGATGAATGGGTGCGTTATTAATGAACTAAAGCGTACTCCAGTGTAAAGTTGATGAATGGGTGCGTTATTAATCAACTAAAGCGTACTCCAGTGTAAAGTTGATGAATGGGTGCGTTATTAATGAACTAAAGCGTACTCCAGTGTAAAGTTGATGAATGGGTGCGTTATTAATGAACTAAAGCGTACTCCAGTGTAAATTTGATGAATGGGTGCGTTATTAATCAACTAAAGCGTACTCCAGTGTAAAGTTGATGAATGGGTGCGTTATTAATGAACTAAAGCGTACTCCAGTGTAAAGTTGATGAATGGGTGCGTTATTAATGAACTAAAGCGTACTCCAGTGTAAAGTTGATGAATGGGTGCGTTATTAATCAACTAAAGCGTACTCCAGTGTAAAGTTGATGAATGGGTGCGTTATTAATAAACTAAAGCGTCTCCAGTGTAAAGTTGATGAATGGGTGCGTTATTAATGAACTAAAGCGTACTCCAGTGTAAAGTTGATGAATGGGTGCGTTATTAATGAACTAAAGCGTACTCCATTGTAAAGTTGATGAATGGGTGCGTTATTAATGAACTAAAGCGTACTCCAGTGTAAAGTTGATGAATGGGTGCGTTATTAATAATCTAAAGCGTACTCCAGTGTAAAGTTGATGAATGGGTGCGTTATTACTCCAGTGTAAAGTTGATGAATGGGTGCGTTATTACTCCAGTGTAAAGTTGATGAATGGGTGCGTTATTAATAAACTAAAGCGTCTCCAGTGTAAAGTTGATGAATGGGTGCGTTATTAATGAACTAAAGCGTACTCCAGTGTAAAGTTGATGAATGGGTGCGTTATTAATAAACTAAAGCGTACTCCAGTGTAAAGTTGATGAATGGGTGCGTTATTACTCCAGTGTAAAGTTGATGAATGGGTGCGTTATTAATAATCTAAAGCGTACTCCAGTGTAAAGTTGATGAATGGGTGCGTTATTAATGAACTAAAGCGTACTCCAGTGTAAAGTAAATCTGACACTGTTGGAAAGCTGGGATTCCCCTCCATTCAACATTGGTCGTGTCAGTCTGAAATATATTCTTATAATAGCCTAAATGAGAAATATCTCCCATGCTGTCAATAGATCTCCCCTGAAACCTGAATACATTGCAAGGTTATAGACATGTCTTAGTTAGTTACCTTTTGCTTTGAAGTAGCCTACTTTAGCCCTGATTCATTGAAAAATACATTATTTTATTAAGACATAAAACGTATTTGGTTGTAATTGTAACATTTCTACATTTCTATATTTTAAAGTCTATGAATAGTGGCTAACTATCTGCCTTCAAGAGGCAGTGTTGTGTTTTGAGAAAGGCTTGAATATGCAAAGAAACAAATAGGCAGAGAGTAGAGTATATTTTTTGACGGATTCTCTGTAGTAACAGGCCTAATAATGATAATAATTACTTTAATTTAGTGTTTTCTAGCATCATACAATTTACAGCTATTTCACCTTTTTGGCCCATAGTGTTAAATCACTTCTTTTTTTTGTGACTTGAGCTTTCGGACAAGTAAAAAATCTGTCCCAGTGGCTAAAAAAGTTTGTGTCAAGCCTTGCCTCTTGCACACTACCTTACACACAGACTGTCAACAGAAAGTGGCAAAGCAGAAGTTGTGGAATCAATAAGGACTATGGCCCCCACTGAATAAACTCAGAGTTTATTTCTGTTGGCCAGAGAACCAATGAGATGCTGTCATGAACAAAACAAACAGTCTTGTACATGTTGTTATGGAAATGTTCAATCTTTAGACGTAACCCTTATGAAAGAACCACATGATCACAATTGCACTTGGTTCACTGCATTCCAATCTTCCTGCTGCGCCACCATGTCTGTGTCAATGACTGATTTCACCTGTATTCCTACACTTAGGATTTCAAAGTATATCTTAGCTTTGTATAATACACTCAAAAAATCTATTATATTTATCATCGTGATTCAGGACATGATATGTCCCACCAACATTCGTCAAATATACAGAAAACCCTAAAATTGCAGAAATAAGAACATTTAAATAAATTATGAGAGAATTGTCAGATTAAAATAGCAGTGCAGATGACACTCTTTTGCTAAGTGCAGAGATGTATTGTAAATCAAGTTTGTGTTGCAGCAGAAACTTCAGCATACCCCAAATCCAGAGGTTGTGAGTTCAAATCCTAGGTGGGGTCACATTGAAAAGGCAGTACTAAGTGATATTGTCATTGATGAAAGATTTTTACACTGTTTTATCTGAACAGCATATCACATACCATAAAACCCCCATACCATTCAAAAAAACACGTGAAATTTGCAGTTTCACATTTGAAAACCACATTTTCACATGAAATCGCATTTTCACATGAGAAATAACGGTTTTCAAATGTTGAGCTGAAATTTCCACAAAACAAAATAGACAAGTGATGTCAGTTGTTCACAAATGAAACCACACAGTATGTTCATATGTATTCAATATAGAGTTCACATGTAAATTAACACCACCTTTTCACATGCGAGGAGAATAACATGTTTTCACCACACATGTGAACATTTTATTTTCCTTTCCATATGTGCAAACCTAACTCTCACATGTGAAAATGTCAGATGTTGTCATGTCTAGTTACATGGTATCACAACAGTGGTGAACCAGCTTGACATGTTTCCACCTTTATGGTTATATAATATCTCAAAGCATCACAGTGATATTTTATAGTACGTGATACAATTGAACATGAACCTGTAATCTAAGTGCAGGGAACAAGGAAGCACATGTATGACATGTTGCATCCCCATGTTGTCACATTTATTTAACATAAGATCATGTTTTCACACTCAAATGTAGTTTTGTGTAGTTTCATGTTATCACCTTACCTTACATTACCACATAAAATCACGTGATCTTACTGAAGTGAACCTCTGTCGTGAGAGAATTCTGATAGGCTTTCATGTTAGTTGAGTAACTAGAATCAATCAATTGAGTCAAACAAGAAAAGCTTTTTAGACTGTCTCTCCAGCTGGCTCCAGCTTCAACCCTACAGGTGTGATTAGATAGATTGAAGGATTAGATAGAGATGGATTTTTATTTAGTATTGACTTTAATCTTGATGAAATCTCAGGTGGCTGGCTTTAGCAAATGTCAGAGGTAGAAGTCATTAATGGATGTGTGCGAGCCGAAGGCCATTTTCATCGGCTAGCTAATTAGAACCCATGTCTTTTGATGACCTAGTAGAAGATATTAATGATTCCTGAAATATTTAACAGGGTATTGAATACTGTTTCAAAGGCTGTATGGGGGAGACATTTTTTTTTTGCGGGGTAAGAACTCCAGTTTTTAGACGAAGATAATTTAGTTGGGTTTATTACTATTGTGAAGCAACATTGATTGAGTAGAATGTAGCTTACTGCCATTTCGGTCTTGGACAGTTTCATGCTGTTGAAGGGTAAAACTTCTGGCTGGCTTCATGTGATTCATGTGCTCAGCACATACTTTTTATGGAGGGAAACAAAATGTAAAGCAGAACCATATCAAATGAAACACACTGAGTGTACAAAACATTAATATTAATATCCTGATATTGAGTTGCATCCCCTTTTGCATTCAGAACAGCCTCAATTCATCAGGGCATGGACTCTACAAGGTGTTGCTTTCCACAGGGATGCTGGCCCATGTTGCTTCCAATGCTTCCTACAGTTGTGTCAAGTTGTCTGGTCCACCACCCAAAGGACACCCAATCTTTATACACACAGGAAACTGTTGAGCGTGAAAAACCCAGCAGCGTTGCAGTTCTTGACACACTCACACTGGTGCTCCTGGCACCTACTACCATACCCCATTCAAAGGTACTTTGAAGGTACTCTTTTGTCTTGACCATTCACCCTCTGAATGGCACAAATGCACAATCCACGTCTCAATTGTCTCAAGGTTCAAAAATAATTATTTAATTAACCTGTCTTCTCCCGTTCGTCTACACTGATTGAAGTGGATTTAACAAGTGACATCAACAAGGGATCATAGCTTTCACCTGGATTCACCTGGTCAGTCTATGTCATGGAAAGAGCAGGTGTTCCTAATGTTTTGTCCACGCAGTGTGCTTCCTCCCTGTGTAGGAATTGGCCAGAAATCATTTTGGAATTATTCCGGGAACCCATTCCTCTTTTTTACTTGAGAAATGTACCCTAAGCCAAGCACAATGAGAAGGGGATGTAGCTAATTGAATGAATGACTTCCTTCCTCCATACCAAACCTACACCCTGGGCCTTCTTCATTACAGACAGCAGTGTTTTTACTCAGCAGATCTTCCTGTTGGCACACACCTCTGCCAGATTCTCCATCAGGCTCTATTTACTTTGCCTTGCTGTTTGGTCCATGGCCCACATCTCCCTTTTCCTGCCTTCTTCTTCTTCTTCTTCATTTTCTTCTTCTTCTCTCTCTCTCTCTCTCTCTCTCTCTCCCTCTCTCTCTCTCTCTCGCCCAACATCCACCTATCTCTGGAGCTGGCATTGGCAGGCATATACCTCAACTCTCAAGTGAAAAGAGCATCAGTGTTTTCATCTATTACAGCAGGAGACTTATACACTATTAGTACTTAGGTTAACATATATTTGCAGTGTAAGATGGCTGTTAAGACAGCTCTAAAGGAAGACATTGTTTGTTCTCTGTCTGAACTTTGTACTCTTGAGAAAGTCTTAAACAACTGAAGAGTCCAGTCACAGGGCTTTTAACTTACTTCACTTTCTCAAGAGGCAGTGTCTCTCAGTTAATGCCTGGTAAGTAGGCCTATTCTCAGGACACAGAGAGTTTTAGGCTTAACTTAAATGTTCATGGCATCGCGAAGATACTGTAGGCTAATTTCACCCTACCGCATTATGGTGTCATGGATATTATGATATCATTAAGGAAATGTTCTTATGTTCCCAACGGACTATTTGTTCAAACCTTCACCAGTCACAGCCAAGCTCCACATATTTATTACAGCAGTTGTACATTTCTCACAGAATCCTGCACCTTGTAGTGGTGTTGGATTTCCACTCGAGGGGCTCTTGAAGAGCACCTGCTTCTCGAACACAACTGAGCAATGTGTGTGTGTCTGTGTGTCTGTGGGGGTGCGTGGATGTGTTTGTGTGTGTAGAGAGAGAGTGAGAGAAAGAGAGATACAGAAAGAGACAAATAGAGAGAGAGAGAGAGTTCACAATAAACCGTGAAAATACTACAATTAGCAAAAGACCCAGCATGTTTGAATGGAAAACTGAAGTCAGAGTCCCCTACTGTAGCTGGGTTGTGTAGATCAAAGAGTAGTAAGGGGAGGGGGAGGGAGTGCATTAGAGAGTACTGGAGAGTGACATTAGAGAGTACTGGGGATGTGAGGAGGGAATGACATTAGAGAATACTGGGGTTGTGGGGAGGGAGTGACAGAGAATACTGGGGTTGTGGGGAGGGAGTGACATTAGAGAATACTGGGGTTGTGGGGAGGGAGTGACATTAGAGAATACTGGGGTTGTGGGGAGGGAGTGACATTAGAGAATACTGGGGTTGTGGGGAGGGAGTGACATTAGAGAATACTGGGGTTGTGGGGAGGGAGTGACATTAGAGAATACTGGGGTTGTGGGGAGGGAGTGACATTAGAGAGTACTGGGGTTGTGGGGAGGGAGTGACATTAGAGAGTACTGGGGTTGTGGGGAGGGAGTGACATTAGAGAATACTGGGGTTGTGGGGAGGGAGTGACATTAGAGAGTACTGGGGTTGTGGGGAGGGAGTGACATTAGAGAATACTGGGGTTGTGGGGAGGGAGTGACAGAGAATTCTGGGGTTGTGGGGAGGGAGTGACATTAGAGAATACTGGGGTTGTGGGGAGGGAGTGACATTAGAGAGTACTGGGGTTGTGGGGAGGGAGTGACATTAGAGAGTACTGGGGTTGTGGGGAGGGAGTGACATTAGAGAATACTGGGTTTGTGGGGAGGGAGTGACATTAGAGAATACTGGGGTTGTGGGGAGGGAGTGACATTAGAGAGTACTGGGGTTGTGGGGAGGGAGTGACATTAGAGAGTACTGGGGTTGTGGGGAGGGAGTGACATTAGAGAATACTGGGGTTGTGGGGAGGGAGTGACATTAGAGAATACTGGGGTTGTGGGGAGGGAGTGACATTAGAGAATACTGGGGTTGTGGGGAGGGAGTGACATTAGAGAGTACTGGGGTTGTGGGGAGGGAGTGACAGAGAATACTGGGGTTGTGGGGAGGGAGTGACATTAGAGAGTACTGGGGTTGTGGGAGGGAGTGACATTAGATAATACTGGGGTTGTGGGGAGGGAGTGACATTAGAGAATACTGGGGTTGTGGGGAGGGAGTGACAGAGAATACTGGGGTTGTGGGGAGGGAGTGACATTAGAGAGTACTGGGGTTGTGGGGAGGGAGTGACATTAGAGAGTACTGGGGTTGTGGGGAGGAGTGACATTAGAGAATACTGGGGTTGTGGGGAGGGAGTGACATTAGAGAGTACTGGGGTTGTGGGGAGGGAGTGACATTAGAGAATACTGGGGTTGTGGGGAGGGAGTGACATTAGAGAATACTGGGGTTGTGGGGAGGGAGTGACATTAGAGAATACTGGGGTTGTGGGGAGGGAGTGACATTAGAGAATACTGGGGTTGTGGGGAGGGAGTGACATTAGAGAATACTGGGGTTGTGGGGAGGGAGTGACATTAGAGAGTACTGGGGTTGTGGGGAGGGAGTGACATTAGAGAATACTGGGGTTGTGGGGAGGGAGTGACATTAGAGAGTACTGGGGTTGTGGGGAGGGAGTGACATTAGAGAATACTGGGGTTGTGGGGAGGGAGTGACAGAGAATTCTGGGGTTGTGGGGAGGGAGTGACATTAGAGAATACTGGGGTTGTGGGAGGGAGTGACATTAGAGAGTACTGGGGTTGTGGGGAGGGAGTGACATTAGAGAATACTGGGGTTGTGGGGAGGGAGTGACAGAGAGTACTGGGGTTGTGGGGAGGGAGTGACATTAGAGAGTACTGGGGTTGTGGGGAGGGAGTGACATTAGAGAGTACTGGGGTTGTGGGGAGGAGTGACATTAGAGAATACTGGGGTTGTGGGGAGGAGTGACATGAGATAATACTGGGGTTGTGGGGAGGGAGTGACATTAGAGAGTACTGGGGTTGTGGGGAGGGAGTGACATTAGAGAGTACTGGGGTTGTGGGGAGGGAGTGACATTAGAGAATACTGGGGTTGTGGGGAGGGAGTGACATTAGAGAGTACTGGGGTTGTGGGGAGGGAGTGACATTAGAGAGTACTGGGGTTGTGGGGAGGGAGTGACATTAGATAATACTGGGGTTGTGGGGAGGGAGTGACATTAGAGAATACTGGGGTTGTGGGGACTGGGGTTGTGGGGAGTGACATTAGATAATACTGGGGTTGTGGGGAGGGAGTGACATTAGAGAGTACTGGGGTTGTGGGGAGGGAGTGACATTAGATAATACTGGGGTTGTGGGGAGGGAGTGACATTAGAGAGTACTGGGGTTGTGGGGAGGGAGTGACATTAGAGAGTACTGGGGTTGTGGGGAGGGAGTGACATTAGAGAGTACTGGGGTTGTGGGGAGGGAGTGACATTAGATAATACTGGGGTTGTGGGGAGGGAGTGACATTAGATAATACTGGGGTTGTGGGGAGGGAGTGACATTAGATAATACTGGGGTTGTGGGGAGGGAGTGACATTAGATAATACTGGGGTTGTGGGGAGGGAGTGACATTAGATAATACTGGGGTTGTGGGGAGGAGTGACATTAGAGAGTACTGGGGTTGTGGGGAGGGAGTGACATTAGAGAATACTGGGGTTGTGGGGAGGAGTGACATTAGATAATACTGGGGTTGTGGGGAGGGAGTGACATTAGATAATACTGGGGTTGTGGGGAGGGAGTGACATTAGAGAGTACTGGGGTTGTGGGGAGGGAGTGACATTAGAGAGTACTGGGGTTGTGGGGAGGGAGTGACATTAGAGAATACTGGGGTTGTGGGGAGGGAGTGACATTAGAGAATATTGGGGTTGTGGGGAGGGAGTGACATTAGAGAGTACTGGGGTTGTGGGGAGGGAGTGACATTAGAGAATACTGGGGTTGTGGGGAGGGAGTGACAGAGAATACTGGGGTTGTGGGGAGGGAGTGACATTAGATAATACTGGGGTTGTGGGGAGGGAGTGACATTAGAGAGTACTGGGGTTGTGGGGAGGGAGTGACATTAGATAATACTGGGGTTGTGGGGAGGGAGTGACATTAGATAATACTGGGGTTGTGGGAGGGAGTGACATTAGAGAATACTGGGGTTGTGGGGAGGGAGTGACATTAGAGAGTACTGGGGATGTGGGGAGGGAGTGACATTAGAGAATACTGGGGCTGTGGGGAGGGAGTGACATTAGAGAATACTGGGGTTGTGGGGAGGGAGTGACAGAGAGTACTGGGGTTGTGGGGAGGGAGTGACATTAGAGAATACTGGGGTTGTGGGGAGGGAGTGACAGAGAGTACTGGGGTTGTGGGGAGGGAGTGACATTAGAGAATACTGGGTTTGTGGGGAGGGAGTGACATTAGAGAGTACTGGGGTTGTGGGGAGGGAGTGACATTAGAGAGTACTGGGGTTGTGGGGAGGGAGTGACATTAGAGAATACTGGGGTTGTGGGGAGGGAGTGACATTAGAGAATACTGGGGTTGTGGGGAGGGAGTGACATTAGAGAGTACTGGGGTTGTGGGGAGGGAGTGACATTAGAGAATACTGGGGTTGTGGGGAGGGAGTGACAGAGAGTACTGGGGTTGTGGGGAGGGAGTGACATTAGAGAGTACTGGGGTTGTGGGGAGGGAGTGACATTAGAGAGTACTGGGGTTGTGGGGAGGGAGTGACATTAGAGAGTACTGGGGTTGTGGGGAGGGAGTGACATTAGAGACTACTGGGGTTGTGGGGAGGGAGTGACATTAGAGAGTACTGGGGTTGTGGGGAGGGAGTGACATTAGAGAGTACTGGGGTTGTGGGGAGGGAGTGACATTAGATAATACTGGGGTTGTGGGGAGGGAGTGACATTAGAGAGTACTGGGGTTGTGGGGAGGGAGTGACATTAGATAATACTGGGGTTGTGGGGAGGGAGTGACATTAGAGAGTACTGGGGTTGTGGGGAGGGAGTGACATTAGAGAGTACTGGGGTTGTGGGGAGGGAGTGACATTAGAGAGTACTGGGGTTGTGGGGAGGGACTGGGGTTGTGGGGAGGGAGTGACAGAGAGTACTTAGAGAGTACTGGGGTTGTGGGGAGGGAGTGACATTAGAGAATACTGGGGTTGTGGGGAGGGAGTGACATTAGAGAACACTGGGGTTGTGGGGAGGGAGTGACATTAGATAATTCTGGGGTTGTGGGGAGGGAGTGACATTAGAGAGTACTGGGGTTGTGGGGAGGGAGTGACATTAGAGAGTACTGGGGTTGTGGGGAGGAGTGACATTAGATAATACTGGGGTTGTGGGGAGGGAGTGACATTAGAGAATACTGGGGTTGTGGGGAGGGAGTGACATTAGAGAGTACTGGGGTTGTGGGGAGGGAGTGACAGAGAATACTGGGGTTGTGGGGAGGGAGTGACATTAGATAATACTGGGGTTGTGGGGAGGGAGTGACATTAGAGAATACTGGGGTTGTGGGGGGAGGGAGTGACATTAGAGAGTACTGGGGATGTGGGGAGGGAGTGACATTAGAGAATACTGGGGTTGTGGGGAGGGAGTGACATTAGAGAATACTGGGGTTGTGGGGAGGGAGTGACAGAGAGTACTGGGGTTGTGGGGAGGGAGTGACATTAGAGAATACTGGGGTTGTGGGGAGGGAGTGACATTAGAGAGTACTGGGGTTGTGGGGAGGGAGTGACATTAGAGAATACTGGGGTTGTGGGGAGGGAGTGACAGAGAGTACTGGGGTTGTGGGGAGGGAGTGACATTAGAGAGTACTGGGGTTGTGGGGAGGGAGTGACATTAGAGAGTACTGGGGTTGTGGGGAGGGAGTGACATTAGAGAGTACTGGGGTTGTGGGGAGGGAGTGACATTAGAGAATACTGGGGTTGTGGGGAGGAGTGACATTAGAGAACACTGGGGTTGTGGGGAGGGAGTGACATTAGAGAGTACTGGGGTTGTGGGGAGGGAGTGACATTAGAGAATACTGGGGTTGTGGGGAGGGAGTGACATTAGAGAATACTGGGGTTGTGGGGAGGGAGTGACATTAGAGAGTACTGGGGTTGTGGGGAGGGAGTGACATTAGAGAGTACTGGGGTTGTGGGGAGGGAGTGACATTAGAGAGTACTGGGGTTGTGGGGAGGGAGTGACAGAGAATACTGGGGTTGTGGGGAGGGAGTGACATTAGATAATACTGGGGTTGTGGGGAGGGAGTGACATTAGAGAATACTGGGGTTGTGGGGAGGGAGTGACATTAGAGAGTACTGGGGATGTGGGGAGGGAGTGACATTAGAGAATACTGGGGTTGTGGGGAGGGAGTGACATTAGAGAATACTGGGGTTGTGGGGAGGGAGTGACAGAGAGTACTGGGGTTGTGGGGAGGGAGTGACATTAGAGAATACTGGGGTTGTGGGGAGGGAGTGACAGAGAGTACTGGGGTTGTGGGGAGGGAGTGACATTAGAGAATACTGGGGTTGTGGGGAGGGAGTGACATTAGAGAGTACTGGGGTTGTGGGGAGGGAGTGACATTAGAGAGTACTGGGGTTGTGGGGAGGGAGTGACATTAGAGAATACTGGGGTTGTGGGGAGGAGTGACATTAGAGAATACTGGGGTTGTGGGGAGGGAGTGACATTAGAGAGTACTGGGGTTGTGGGGAGGGAGTGACATTAGAGAATACTGGGGTTGTGGGGAGGGAGTGACAGAGAGTACTGGGGTTGTGGGGAGGGAGTGACATTAGAGAATACTGGGGTTGTGGGGAGGGAGTGACATTAGAGAATACTGGGGTTGTGGGGAGGGAGTGACATTAGAGAATACTGGGGTTGTGGGGAGGGAGTGACATTAGAGAATACTGGGGTTGTGGGGAGGGAGTGACATTAGAGAATACTGGGGTTGTGGGGAGGGAGTGACATTAGAGAGTACTGGGGTTGTGGGGAGGGAGTGACATTAGATAATACTGGGGTTGTGGGGAGGGAGTGACATTAGAGAATACTGGGGTTGTGGGGAGGGAGTGACATTAGATAATACTGGGGTTGTGGGGAGGGAGTGACATTAGAGAATACTGGGGTTGGACAATGACAATGACCCAACACACCTCCAGGCTGTATAAGGCCTATTTGATCAGGAAGGAGAGTGATGGAGTGCTGCATCAGATGACCTGGCCTCCACAATCACCCAACCTCAACCAAATTGAGATTGTTTGGGATTAGTCGGACCGCAGAGTGAAGGAAAAGCAGCCAAAAAGTGCTCAGCATTATGTGGGAACTCTTTCAAGACTGTTGGAAAGCATTCCAGGTGAAGGCAGTTGAGAGAATACCAAGAGTGGGCAAAGCTGTCATCAAGGCAAAGGGTGTCTATTTGAAGAATCTCAAATAATAAATATATTTTGATTTGTTAAACACTTTTTTGGTTAGTACATGATTCCATATGTGTTATTTCATGGCTTTGATGTCTTCACTATTATTCTACAATGTAGAAAATAGTAAAATAAAGAAAACCCTTGAATGAGTAGGTGTTCTAAAACTTTTGACTGGTAGTGTATATGTGTATATGTATACAGTGTATACATATATATCTTTTTAAAAATATAAATTTACATGGGTCATTCAATGGTTTCTTGTTATCCTAAATGTGATGAGCACATTGGCATGTTTTAGAGCTAGCTATAGTATGTGATGGGAGGTTCAGATCATCTCTCCTGATTGATTTGTTAGGTCTTGTCAAGTGATCAGGGCCTGCATTCATAAAGCATCTTAGATTAGGAGTGCTGATCTAGGATCAGGTTGCACCTGTCCATTTAATCATGTTCATTATGATCTAAAAGGCTAAATTGATCCTATATCAGTACTCCTACTATAAGAGGGTATTTGTGAATACAGCAGGCCCTGGTGAATAGACCGATCAGGCTGAAAGACGTACTGTATACCCTACGTGTATACCGTGTGATGATGTAAAGCTGATGGATGTCTCTCTATCTCTGTGTCCTTGCAGTAATCCAGTTTGGGTTTGTGACCCTGTTCGTGGCATCGTTCCCGCTGGCCCCACTTTTCGCCCTCCTTAACAACATCATCGAGATACGCCTGGATGCCAAGAAGTTTGTGGCCGAGCTCAGGAGGCCGGTCGCTGCAAGGGCAAAAGACATTGGTGGGTTCAAAGTTCCTAATATTGAGTTGTACCCCCCCCCCCCTTTCCCTCAGAACAGCCTCAATTCATTGGAGGATGGACTCTACAAGGTATCGAAAGTGTTCCACAGGGATGCTGGCCCTTGTTGGCTCCACTGCTTCCAACAGTTGTGTCAAATTGGCTGAATGTGATACACACAGGAAACTGTTGAGTGTGAAAAACCCAGCAATTTTGCAGTTCTTGACACAAACCGGTGCGCCTGGCATCTACTACCACACTTTAACCCATTCAAAGGCACTTAAATATTTCATTTTGCCAATTCATCCTCCCGAATGGCACACATCCATGTCTCAATTGGCTTAAAAATCCTTCTTTAACCTGTCTCAACCCTTTCGTCTATAATGATTGAAGTGGATTTAACAAGTGACAGCAATAAAGAATCATAGCTTTCACCTGGATTCACCTGGTCAGTCTATGTCATGGAAAGAGCAGGTGTTCTATATGTTGTACACTCAGTGTATATACAGGTTCAATGAAAATGAACTCATGTGGTCAGGTAAAAACGTAGGAATGCAAATGTGATCTAGTGGTTTCTTTACACATACAAACGTAACTAGAGGGGGGAATTTGTCCTGCTGATGTATTATGGGAATTGTTATGCTTGTGTTTTTGTACTATTTAGCACTTTTGTTTTCTTAACTAAACGTTAAGATTAACGCCTCTACAGTATTGTAGAGGCATTAATCCCAAGACAATGACTGTAGAGGAAGGGAACAAAAGGGGGGTTCACTACAGTATGTGATTTGCTGCTCTAAGTAATCTATAGATTTGTTATAAGGCTCCAAGTGGCACAGCGGTCTAAGGCACTGCATCTCAATGCTAGAGGCATCACCACAGACACCCTGGTTCGAATCCAGGCTGTGTCACAACCGGCCATGATTGGGAGTCCAATAGGTCAGCGCACAATTGGCCCAGCGTCGTCCGGTTTTGGCCGGTGTAGGCCGTCATTGTAAATAATAATTTGTTCTTAACTGACTTGCCTAGTTAAATGAAGGTTAAATAATTAAAATATAATATTGTAATCACATAGACCATCAAGAGTTTTGACTCTCATGTTTTTCTTTCTTCTCTGATTCTAGGAATATGGTACAACCTTCTCCGAGCTGTGGCTAAAGTGGCCGTCATCATAAATGTAAGTCATTCCGGTCATCCCAGCAAAATATAATGGTGGAAGTTGACCAAGTGATGAAAACCCCCCCACAATTCCGTCACTTTAACATACACTGTTTTGATTTAGATAGGGGAGTCATTGAAATGTTCTGCAGAAGTTTCTTTTATTATTCATTCCTCAACCCCCTCAACGATAACAAGTCTGCACTTAAAACTAGAACGGTTTTTCATTGAAGCTAAGCCTGGTCCACATTTAAGAGCCAGTCCTTTACTGTGAATATATGTCAACACTCTTGGGGGGTTGCTTGTAAAACCTCATAATTAGGCTTTTACATGGTTTCACCTCTAAAACTACTGACCCTTGATGCAGAAAAGACCATACTTGGTCAGAAGGAGAGTTAACGTGGTCATAAATCCTGCAGACTCTCACTTCACTTCCAAAGGGTTCACCATCGTCATGGTGATGTTGAAGTGAGATCCAGATCTGGGTTATTTATGACAATGGAGGCTTTCGATCAAAATGGAAGGGAGGGAATTGCTCACCTCCATCCTCCACTTATTCAGAGTGTTACCGATGGAACAGGATGTCAATGTTTCTTAACTTTAATGCCTTTAATACCTTCTATGTTTATGTGCTGGCAAATCTCTGAACACAGAACGAAATCTCACATGGGCACTGGCCAGCTTCTCGAGTTAGGGTTAGGGCCAACAGTTACGTTGACAGTCATATATGCTGACTGACAGATAGCTGCCGATGTACAGTGCCTTGCAAAAGTATTCATCCCCTTTGGAGTTTTTCCTATTATTTTTGCATTACAACCTGTATTTTATTTTATTTTATTTATTTATTTTATTTTATTTTATTTGGATTTCATGTACTGGACATACACAAAATAGTCCAAATTGGTGGATATGTATTCACCCCCTTTGCTATGAAGCCACTAAATAAGATTTGGTGCAACCACTTACATAATTAGTTAAATAAAGTCCACCTGTGTGCAATCTAAGTGTCACATGATCTATCACATGATCCCAGTATATATACACATGTTCTGAAAGGCCCCAGAGTCTGCAACACCACTACGCAAGGGGTACCACCAAGCAAGCAGCACCATGAAGACCAAGAACCTCTCCAAACAGGTCAGGGACAGTTGTGGAGAAGTACAGATCAGGGTTTGGTTATAAAAAAATATCCGAAACTTTGAACATCCCATGGAGCACCATTAAATCCATTATAAAAAAAATTGAAAGAATATGGCTCCACAACAAACCTGCCGAAACTCACGGACCAGGCAAGGAGGGCATTAATCAGAGAGGCAACAAAGAGACCAAAGATAACCCTGAAGGAGCTGCAAAGCTCCACAGCGGATATTTAAGTATCCGTCCATAGGACCACTTTAAGCCGTACACTCCACAGAGCTGGGCTTTACTGAAGTGTGGCCAGAAAAAAGCAATTGTTCACCAAAAGGCATGTGGGAGACTTCTCAAACATGTGGAGCACGGTACTCTGGTCAGATGAGACTAAAATTGAGCTTTTTGGATATCAAGGAAAATTATATGTCTGGCGCAAACCCAACACCTCACCCCGAGAACACCATCCCCACAGTGAAGCATGGTGGTGGCAGCATCATGCATCAATCCAATTGAGAATCTGTGGTATGACTTAAAGATTGCTGTACACCAGCGGAACCCATCCAACTTGAAGTAGCTGGAGCAGTTTTGCCTTGAAGAATGGGCAAAAATCCCAGTGGCTAGATGTGCCAAGCTTGTAAAGACATATCCCACAAGACTTGCAGCTGTAATTGCTGGAAATGGTGGCTCTACAAAGTATTGAAGAAAAAAAAATCAATTTTAATTCCGTGTTGTAAGGCAACAAAATAGGAAAAATGCCAAGGGGGGTGAATATTTTCGCAAGCCACTGTAGAGGGTATGCAGTACATTAAAGACAGCGCTCCTTTTGTTGAAGTTGACCATTATATTCAACCTAAAGTATATATCATTAGGGCGGGTTTCCACCTGGTATTACCATGTGCCTTTCGTTCACCGAACAAGATGATCCAATCCCTGTCTGTTAATGCCAGGTGTAAACACGTGTCTTCAGGTGCTTTGTCATTGATCACTGTCTGTCTCTCTCCAGGCGTTTGTGATCTCCTTCACGTCAGACTTCATCCCGAGGCTGGTCTACCAGTACATGTACAGCCCAGACGGCTCCATGCACGGCTTCGTCAACCACACCCTGTCCTACTTCAACGTGAGCAACTTCCAGGACGGTAAAGAACCTATGGACCCACAGCATCAGGTGGAGATGTGTAGGTGAGTTTACACACAACACTGACTGACTGTGTAAAGTTTTTATGTGATACGTGTTTCATTGATTGTTATAAACTGGGTGGGTCAAGCCCAGAATGCTGATTGGTTGACAGCTCTTGTATATCAGACCGTATACCACGGGTATGACAAAACATTTATTTTTAATGCTATAGTTACGTTGATAACCAGTTTATGATAGCAATAAGGTTAGTGGTATATCGTCAATATAACACGGCTAAGGGCTGTATCCAGGCACTCCACGTTGCGTCGTGCTTAAGAACAGCCCTTAGCCATTGTACAGTATATTGGCCATGTACCACACCCCTTCAGGTATAATTTGTTAAATATAGGAGAAGCCTATTACCTGCTGTGGTGCATGATCTGGTTGTATTGGACGAAGCTATCACTAACCCTAACTGAGGAGCCAGCAAACAGCCTCAGCGTCCTCATAGAAAAGAGTGTGTGTGTGTGTGTGTGTGTGTGTGTGTGTGTGTGTGTGTGTGTGTGTGTGTGTGTGTGTGTGTGTGTGTGTGTGTGTGTGTGTGTGTGTGTGTGTGTGTGTGTGTGTGTGTCTTATTGCTTAATTGTACATACTGTAAGCAAATAAACAGATGCCTTAAGTTACAGAAACATATCATGTGCAATAAATATTACTGCCATACTACAGCTAATAAATATTACAGCCATACTACAGCCAATATATATTACAGCCATACTACAGCCAATAAATATTACAGCCATACTACAGCCAATAAATATTACAGCCATACTACAGCCAATAAATATTACAGCCATACTACAGCCAATAAATATTACAGCCATACTACAGCCAATAAATATTACAGCCATACTACAGCCAATAAATATTACAGCCATACTACAGCCAAGCAATATTACAGCCAATAAATATCACAGCCATACTACAGCCAATAAATATCACAGCCATACTACAGCCAATAAATATTACAGCCATACTACAGCCAATAAATATTACAGGTATACTACAGCCACGA
This sequence comes from Oncorhynchus nerka, assembly GCF_034236695.1. Lineage (NCBI taxonomy): Eukaryota > Metazoa > Chordata > Actinopteri > Salmoniformes > Salmonidae > Oncorhynchus > Oncorhynchus nerka. The sequence continues at coordinate 14,382,297 of NC_088404.1, read as the reverse complement.
AATATTACAGCCATACTACAGCCACGAAATATTACAGCCATACTACAGCCACGAAATATTACAGCCATACTACAGCCAATAAATATTACAGCCATACTACAGCCAAGAAATATTACAGCCATACTACAGCCAAGAAATATTATAGCCACACTACAGCCAAGAAATATTACAGCCATACTACAGCCAAGAAATATTACAGCCATACTACAACCAAGAAATATTACAGCCATACTACAGCCAAGAAATATTACAGCCATACTACAGCCAAGAAATATTACAGCCATACTACAGCCAAGAAATATTACAGCCATACTACAGCCAAGCAATATTACAGCCATACTACAGCCAATAAATATCACAGCCATACTACAGCCAATAAATATTACAGCCATACTACAGCCAAGAAATATTACAGCCATACTACAGCCAAGAAATATTACAGCCATACTACAGCCAAGAAATATTACAGCCATACTACAGCCAATAAATATTTGTTACTGTGGTGTTTATTTACTGTACCTTTACAGTAAATATTTTGCTATCTGTTGTAATGTTTTCTGGTTTAGTCACTGTAATCAAATGACTCTTGACTCCAGGTATAAAGACTACAGGGAGCCCCCATGGTCCAACACACCCTACGTCATCTCTAAAGAGTTCTGGGCGGTCCTGGCTGCCAGACTGGCCTTCGTCATCGTCTTCCAGGTGAGACGAGGAGTCCATTTATAGTTTAAAAGACTGCATATGCTGAAAAGGATTAGGGATGTTTATTATGGGCCTATGTTCCTCCGGGAATGAAAAGGGTTAAACATAAGCAAACAGCTGCAGTTCTATTGTACAGTTCATCTGTCATGCCAGACTTCAGCTAATTTGCAATATTCTGAGACACACTCGTTTGGCTCTCCGAGATACTGTATGTTTACTGTTTCCTGCTTGTTCACCATGCTGTCGCTCACTTCCCTGTGTTTGTGTTTGTTCGTGTTTGTTTGTGTGTGTGTTTGTTTGTGTGTGTGTGTGTGTGTGTGTGTGTGTGTGTGTGTGTGTCTGATTCCTGCTGTGTGCGTGCCTGTTTCTCCCTTCCCCGTAGAATGTGGTGATGCTGATGAGTGACATCGTGGACTGGCTGATCCCAGACATCCCTAAAGACATCAGCCTTCAGATCCACAAGGAGAAGATCCTGATGGTGGAGCTGTTCATGAAGGAGGAACAGGGCAAGATTCAGTTCATAGACAGCATGATACCTTGTGGTGGCAAGGAGAAGCGCAACAACCATGCCCCTATAGCCCGCTCACGCTCCATCCCACACACACACAGTCACACACACGCCAACAACTTCTAGCAGCTACTGTAAGGTGTAGCCTAGCTAGCCAGGCAAAGGGTTACTACTGTCTGTATCCTTTTCCTTGTCCAGACATTCCATAGAAAGGGAGAGGTGCTCCCTACAAGATGTTGTTGAGACCCAATGAGGAGAAACAGAAACTGTTCCAGTTCTCAATGCCTATCTGTCAAACCTCTCAGTGAATAACTAGCTAACTAGCTAACTGCCAACAAGTTAACTAACTGCCAACTAGTGGGGTCATGGGCTTAGATGTCGCAAATATGCCATTTAGCTAACGCTTTTATCCAAAGCGACTTACAGTAGTGCAAATTATAGCGGACCATGTTCAATGAGAGAAAAAAATATATTTTTATTTTTTTTCCTTTGCATAATGCTGTCAAGAAAATGTATTTTGTATCATGCTTTACAGTGCTGTATGTCTGGCATACAAGGTATTTCTATGTTTGCCTCTTTTTAAAAGGATGTAGATGATACGTTATACTTTACTGTTATGACTCAACCATGTTCATGGTGCAAACAATCACTCTCGGAATACGCTACATGTTTTATTCATGCTTTGTTCTCAAAATTAATATTTTTTATTTACATATTTTATTGATTATATTTTCATCGATTAAACATTTAAAAAGTAATTGGATATTATGAAATGTATGTGTGTAGAGCAAATAATATAATCTTATTCTTAAATGGGTGACATGTTTTTTATGTCTTTGATACAAAGATCTTAAATGGTATTAGCTACCAAGCTCATTATTAGTTAACAAGCTCACAGTTGAGGGCTGTTTGTGGGCTCCCATGCTACCATAGAGTTAAAGCAGTTATTACATGGACTGTATTATAGCATAAGAGTCCAAAGGCAATGTTTAACAGATACTTCTAAACATAGTCAAATAGGTTGAATGACTTCAGAACATAATAAACTCAGCAGTGTTACAAATATCCCCTGTTAAAATGCACAGTTCAGGCCAGTCTATCCCTGCCATAATACAGACTGATCCTCTATGACTTCTTTGCTGCTTCAAAGCCAGGCAGGATATTCTTTTTGGAACTTTAAAACTGTACTTAAAACTGTATAATGTTTACACTTACTTCTGTCTACTGGAAATACTAAGAAATATAATATTTCTGGTTCTTTACTTGCCGTTCTTCAGACGACAAGGACACTTTGATCCTTTTACATGTCAAACTAATGTCTTCATACAAAAGTCAACATCATTTCATAGCAGCATATTTTACCGTATTGATACCGACTATGTTGTAAATGTTTAGGAGATCTGCCTATTCTTTTTTGATGTGACGTTGAATAAATAATGCATTAAATTGAATGTAAACAATAAATATATGTTGCTGTGGGTATTGAGTGACTGTTTTCTTCGGTGAAGGAAGAGCAACATACACGGAACAGGATTGTGGCCTTTGCAGTAACTTAGAATTTTAAAATAGAGTATCAAATTCAATAGAATCTCTTAGAAACTTTTTACAATCAGATATTATTGTTTTACCTTCAGTGTTTAGTACAATGAAATGTTAATGTGAAACATGAATTCAACATTGAAAGGGCTCCAATAGAATTTCAAAATAACGTTGTACCCATAACAGTGTTTACCAAGTCATATAACTTCCTATAACTCCCTATCCTTCCTATCCTTACCTTGCAGTGATCTGGAAGCGGTGTTATTTGAGATAGGCCAGACCTGACCCAGGACAGGGCAGACGCTTTAAACTTTAGGAGATGGAACTAACTCAGACAAAGCACTTCATGATAATAAAGGGAAATGTTCCATCTCTGCTTGACAACCCAACATCCTCTCCTTGATAGCACTTATGACATTTTTTTAAGACGGGACAAAAGTAGCTAATTTTACTGGAAATCGTGCCTAAAGATTTTTTTTTAAATGAACCCTGAAGGTTTTATTTTTACAATGTGAACACATTCATCTTTTTTATTTAGTCTATATAGATCTGTGTTTAAAGTTTGAGAGGAAAATACCACATTTTCACTGAAGTAAAACAAACTCATGGAATTCTGGATCTTGCCCAGAATTTTTCTTTTTCAATCACTAGCTAGGTTTTAATCCAGTCGGCAACAGATTTTCATTCAAATATTCTACAATCTGCATTAAGAAAATATGTGCATTTTCGCACAAGTGGTCTTTCCACCAAACTGACTTGTTGCACACAAAATATACTTTTTCCGCTTACGCATTGGAATAAATGTGTTTCCATAGCATTTTCAACTCTATCAATAGTTTTGTCACAAAAACTGTTGCGTTACATAGCAAATGTGCCTACTCTGGTCTTCACACGTGCGCTGTAGCCAAACAGCTCACAGATACAGTACAGTTAGGCTCTGCGGGTTGGTTAGTCTACATGATGAGATTATTGCTAAGAGAGGCAGTCAAGCATCTATCATCATGTCACCAGAATAAGACCCTCGAAATGTATTGGAAAGGAGTATTAAGTTCATCCCATGTACAGTACTTTCACCAAAATCAAATCAAATGTATTTATAAATCCCTTCTTACATCAGCTGATATCTCAAAGTGCTGTACAGAAACCCAGCCTAAAACCCCAAACAGCAAGCAATGCAGGTGTAGAAGCACGGTGGCTAGGAAAAACTCCCTAGAAAGGCCAGAACCTAGGAAGAAACCTAGAGAGGAACCAGGCTATGTGGGGTGGCCAGTCCTCTTCTGGCTGTGCCGGGTGGAGATTATAACAGAACATGGCCAAGATGTTCAAATGGTCATAGATGACCAACAGGGTCAAATAATAATACCAGCCTGTGAAGTTCATCATAATTAATTTAATCTGTAGCATTACAAACTGCATGGTTTCTCAAGTCATAGTGGGAGGACCACACACCATGTCATCGCATGACTCAAAGTTTGCTTTGATATGATGGGTATTATATCAATATTTGCACCGAAAGGCGTTTCCACCACCATTTCTCGCATAATTAATTTTAGCGACACAAAAAGATCCCATCATGTCGAACAAAAAATGATCTGTCTGCATTTATAACATCGTAGCTGAAACTTCCTGTTTCCATCACAGCTGTCTTGGTATGACTTTACTCTCATGAAAACTGTGGATGGAAACGTGGTTATTAATACTATTTTAGCTCCAAAATATTAAAGCTAACATACCACCATCATGTGGTATGTTAGTGTGGCCTTTCTGTCTCACCTATTCTCAGGTAAGTATTTGTAGTGGTGTAATGATGTCTGGAAAAGTGGGGATACTGAATTTTTGCCAAACATTTCCCAAAGGAAAGGCGCCCTGTGTGAAAAATTCTATGAGAAACAATGACAAACACTCTGAATGACCTAAAATGATAAATCCCTTATTGGTCCTTCACAGTCAGGCCAACCCAAGCTGTACTGTACAAGTAGGCTACCAGTAGGCCTACTATTGAAACAGATAAATGAGTCAGAAAGTGAGTCAGAAATTCACAGGCTACTTTGTAGCTAGTTAACATTAAATTGAGAAGGTTTTTGGGAAAGCCTTTCCATTGACCTTTATTTAAACAGGTTTTTCTCATTGAGATAAAATCTATTTTTCCAGAGAGACCTGGTTTGGCATCTCCATATTTTCCCTGTTCCTTAATTGTTTGAAATTTGAAAATTCCTTACACAGGAATGAATTGATGTGGGGTATACCTCCACACTACTTTCATATTGTGAGGCATGTCTTACCTTATTTCAAAGCAGCCTGTAGCCAAAATCCCACCATAGAAACATGGAGGCATTTATTGTATAAAGACTTCCTCATATGCGTTCTGTTCTGTTGGTTTTCTGTAAATGTTATTTAATTGTTTAGCAGCCAAAGACATTATCCTAGTCATGCTAGCAACCCATGATAGTTGTTGCACCTTTAGATCTCCCCTCTTTCTAAATTGCATTTTGGAACATTCCCACATAGGTGCACACTGCTGCGCCTAAAATGTGAAGAAATAATAGTTGATCAACATTTTAAGCTAAACATTCTCATCTGTTCCATCAGCCTTATTCATTGATGTGGCGTATACCTCCACATTACTTTGATGCACATCATGGGGATTAAGAAGAGTCACAATGCAAATACTGTACCCTGTATGTATCTCTTTATTCTTTATAGCCACTAGATGGTAGCAGTGATTGGTAATCTCTTCATCAGTGCCAGTGGGTATTTTTAAACATTTTTTTTATTTTTTTAATCTTTGTTTAACTATATGGCTACGTGTTGGAATCTGAGGCATGGTTTTGCATACTGAACAGGCCTATGTATATCTGTAGTTCTGGTGAGGTTTCAAACATAATTTTCTAATCAAATACTTTCTTAGAGCCCCCCCCCCCCCCTCCCCCCCGCACCTGTTCCTAATACTTGATCCAGTGTCCACGGAGAGAGACGGCCCTTCTAAAGAGGCCAGTGGTGAAAGACGTTCAGTGGTGAATGACAGACCCGATGGGGCCTGTTCAGATCAGGGGTGACAGGCTGCCATGGTGGGGAGAACCCCCCAGCCAGTGCTCTTTGCTGGCCTCCTGAGTGGTCATCTGCATCTCATAGTGAGGCGCAACCCTTGCCTCTGCCTCAGCTCCGTTGAGGACACAGAGGGAGTCCTGATAAAGGGCCCATAGGAAGATCTGTGCATGACAACATAGGAATCGCCCTGTATGAGCATGTGGTGTCCTGTGTAGAAGCAAGTAGGGAGTCCTGAGACGGAGCACGTAGGTAGCGAGCCCTCGGTGTGTGCAAGTAGGGAGTCCTCAGAAAGGGAGTCCTTTGACTGAGCACGTAGGGATTATAGTGTAGCACGTAGGGAGTATAGGGTGTAACACGTAGGGAGTATAGAGTGTAGCACAAAGGGAGAATAGTGTGTAGCACGTAGGGATTATAGTGTAGCACGTAGGGAGCATAGGGTGTAACACGTAGGGATTATAGTGTAGCACGTAGGGAGTATAGGGTGTAACACGTAGGGAGTATAGAGTGTAGCACAAAGGGATAATAGTGTGTAGAACCTAGGGAGTATAGAGAGTAACACGTAGGGAGTATAGGGTGTAACACATAGGCAGGTAGTCCTGTGTATGGTAGCATATAGGGAGTTATCTGTGTGATCAGGGAGTTCTGTGTATGACAGCATATAGGGAGTTATTTGTGTGATCATGTAGAGAGTCCTGTGTATGACAGCATATAGGGAGTTCTCTGTGTATTCAGGGAGACCTGTGTATGACAGCATATAGGGAGTTATCTGTGTGATCAGGGAGTCCTGTGTATGACAATGTAGAGGCCCTGCCTAAGTAGGACAACTTACTGGAGAAGACCTTGGAGTCCTGTGTGGGAAACCGTAGGCCCGTGTGTCTAGGGAGTTCTTGGAGGCTTACGTTCATATCCCACCACTGCCACAAATTGTTGTAAGTAGGCATGTGGGGTAGTGGGTTAGTTTTGGATCTGGTCAGGCCAGTTTTGCATTCAGGAGTTATTCATAGATTTCCTCTGTGCCATGGTAAGCAATGTGAATAGCATGATCGCTTTCAATCCATTGAGTGCAATGCGTTACCCAAAGCACTGGTATCCTCTGTCCATGATGTCCTAAGACACCAATATTCCACATGAGGGCGGTATTGAAGACATTTTCTTTTGCAACATGACCCAAAGATCTACTCTTCTGTGCATACATTATAGCATTGGCTGGAATAGTACTCACACATAACTATTTAATGTTTTTAAAAAAAATCTTTATTCTGACGAAGGGTACTGCTATGGGATCCTATGGCTCCAAACTATGTTCATTTGTATGTGGGTTACATGGAGAAACAGTCCATTCTCAATCCTCTCAAAAATGTTTTTGTGCCCAACATTACTATTTTGAAATTGTACTTTTTTTCTTCTGGAGGGACAATGCAAAACAGCTCCAGGCGTTCCATGCTTTTCTAAACTCTTGTTCTGAGCACCTAAGATTTGCTATGCAGTCTGACACATGTCAAAACAGTTTCATTGATCTTATTCAAATCAGTTTCATAGATTTTCTAATTTTGTGTAAGGATAATATTCTAATCTTCTATATATCTTTACAGGAAACCTATTGATTGTTTTTTGAGGGCAAAAAGTTGTCACCCGTTTGCCTTGAAAAACAGTTTGCCCTACAGCCAATTCTGTAGAATCAAAATAATTAGCAAAAAACAATCAAGATTTTGATAGAAACATGTCTGTGATGGGAAAAAAATGAAATAAAATGATGACAGTGTCTGTAATGCGTTTTCGGACTGTCCCTTGGTCGTATTCTCGTGGGGCATACATTTTCAGAAAGCAAGCATATAATATGTAACAGGGTGAGTACCATGAATACTGCTGCAGCTATTGCTTTTATTCATTTATTATCAGGGACTGGTTTAGACCTGGGGTACTAGGTGAGTGCAATTAACTACCAAGTATAGAAAATTAAAGTGTTGTGGGCCTCCAGGACCATAACTGAATAGCCCTACTTTACTGTGTACACTATATCAATATCTAAAACTTAGCATCTTAATCCTCCTCAACTATTTTCAGTTCTTTGAAACCTGATGACTGTATGTGACTAACTCTGTCCTTCGCATGGGGCCCCTGGCTGTATTGAGTCCGTTTGAGCAAACGTATTTCCACCAACAAATTGAGTCAGATATTTAAATATATGCACCAGGAGGAGGGAGAGGCTGATTCTCCCAGACACAGGCTGCGTCAGAGAGGGGTGAAAAGCAGCGGCAGGTCCTCACATCTCCCTGGGACTTCCAGGCTGAGGCTGACATGGGAGGCCTGGTCCTCCTGAGCGTGTCAACAGCATCAGAATGGGAACTTTGCTATGACATCAAACAAATCAGGCCTTCACTGTAAGGTCCAGTGCAGTCAAAATCTTGATTTCCTATGTTTTATATATATTTCCACACTATAAGGTTGGAATTATACTGTGAAATTGTGAAAATTATGATAATGCCCTTTTAGTGTAAGAGATGTTTGAAAAGCGCCTTGAATTTCAGCCAGTTTTGGTGGGATGGAGTTTTGGCCTATCTGGTGACATCGTCAGACAGTAAATTAGTTAATAGACCAATAAGAGACTTACAAACCTCTCTGCCAATGACAGCATGTTTTTAGTTTCCCCTTTCCCACTCAGACCACAGACAGTCCTAGCAAAATTCTTGCTTGAGAAATTGCTTTTTGCTAAGAATCAATGTTTTATTTATTTTATTTTTTATTTTTACCATTTTAAATGAAAACAACCACAGTAGCTAGGTTTCCATCTAATTCGCAACAGATTTTTATGTGAATTTTCTATAATCTGAATAAAGAAGATGTGCAAACTTTCCCACTAGTGGTGTGTTTCTGTCACGCCCTGACCATAGAGAGCCTTTTTATTCTCTATTTTGGTTAGGTCGGTGTGTGACTAGAGGGAGGTGGTCCTATCTAGGTGTTTTATTTCTATGTTGGCCTGGTATGGTTCCCGATCAGAGGCAGCTGTTTATCGTTGTCTCTGATTGGGGATCATATTTAGGCAGCCATTTCCCCACTGTGTTTTGTGGGATCGTTTTTTTGTGTAGTTGCCTGTGAGCACTCCAGAACGGCACGTTTCGTTTCATCTTTATTGTTTGTTGTGCGGTTCTCTTAAAATAAAATATGTTGAACCCAGATCATGCTGCACGTTGGTCCGAGTTTACGACGATAGTGACAGTTTCCACCAAATGGACTTGTTGCTGATACAAATCTGTGAGTGACGAAATAATGCACACCAAATGGACTTTTTTGATTTTGAGATAAAAACTGCTGCATTGGAACTTTAATAACTGACTAAATAAAGGTTAAATAAAGGTTAAATAAATAAAATAAAGAGAAGAGAAGGACAGACACCAGCAGGGGAAGAACCTGCTGACACAGATGCTGTCCTAACATGGACCCCGTAGACAAGGCTCTGAGACTGTCCTAACATGGACACCGTAGACAAGGCACTGAGACTGTCCTAACATGGACACCGTAGACAAGGCTCTGAGACTGTCCTAACATGGACATCGTAGACAAGGCTCTGAGACTGTCCTAACATGGACACCGTAGACAAGGCTCTGAGACTGAGACTGTCCTAACATGGACACCGTAGACAAGGCTCTGAGACTGTCCTAACATGGACATCGTAGACAAGGCTCTGAGACTGTCCTAACATGGACACCGTAGACAAGGCTCTGAGACTGTCCTAACATGGACACCGTAGACAAGGCTCTGAGACTGTCCTAACATGGACACCGTAGACAAGGCTCTGAGACTGTCCTAACATGGACACCGTAGACAAGGCTCTGAGACTGTCCTAACATGGACACCGTAGACAAGGCTCTGAGACTGTCCTAACATGGACACCGTAGACAAGGCTCTGAGACTGTCCTAACATGGACACCGTAGACAAGGCTCTGAGACTGTCCTAACATGGACACCGTAGACAAGGCTCTGAGTCTGAGACTGTCCTAATATGGACAAACTTAGAAACGATTTTGAGACTGAGGATGTCCTAATATGGACTCCGTAGATTGATGATGAACGCTGCTAGGGCTTTCAAACGCTTTCACCCTACAGACTCGCATCACACCAAGGTAACCACTGGTCTTACCTAATAGGTCATCATGTTGTACCCACTGACTAACCATCTGCATATTAATAATAATAACTTATTGAACTTTTATAGATCCTTCATTACCATCTCGAAGCGCTTTAAGCCAGGAGAAAAAATCATGCAAATTTGAAAATCAAAAACAAATAGTTCAATAACTGGACATGTTAGGTTTGATAAAAATTCAAGAAATTAAGTAAAAGATCATATTGATCAACTGCAGATATTTTAACAAATGTCATGATCATAAGGCATTTAAAAAAATACTTGAATATTTGTTTGCATGAATGCACACAACAGCACATGCCACTGAAATATGAACATACTGTAATTAGCTGGTCTTAGTACAGGGGGCGAGACATTATGTACTATCACCTAAAACGTACTTCTCTTCATTCACTCTACATTTGCTTATACACAGACGCACTTACAGAAGTGTTGACACAGGCACAGTAGACAGAGTATGTGGGCACATTGGGCACATGTTCAGAGAACACGGATGGTGACTAACGCATTGATGAGTCACTTTTCTCACAGCATATATTTACGCTGTCCTCTCCTCACATAGTACGTTCACCATGGCAGCACAGCATATATTTACGCTGTCCTCTCCTCACATAGTACGTTCACCATGGCAGCACAGCATATATTTACGCTGTCCTCTCCTCACATAGTACGTTCACATAGTACGTTCACCATGGCAGCACAGCACAGCCACCGTCAGCCACCGTCAGCCACCCCTGGTTCACTGACCTGTACAAAATGGTGGCAGACCAGAGCGTCTTGGCCAACCGACCAGTCCTAATGCCAGAGTGGACATGGAGCGCCCTGAGGCTCTCTGTATCCCACTGAGGTCACTTCCTCCCTGGCTGACTCCAGTGTAGCGCTGCAGCCTCAGCTGCCCAGGGTTTCAGACATGATTTCAAAAGTAGTATTTCTATTCTTTCAAATACTTTTGAGTGTTTGGTTAAACCTCTCCTGGAGCCAGATTGAACATTTGGGACTATTCCATTGGTTCAATTGTGTCAAGCAAGCTAAATGAATCGCAACTGAAGGGTTTGAAAGAAAACAAATACTATTGAACCAAGGTCTGAAGGGTTCACTCCCCTTTCACAGTGTATCTTTCCCCCAGGTGATACCAGCTCATACTGAGACAGGGCTAAAGGTGTTAAAATGATTCATTGCTGACATTTCAAAAATATCAGTGACCAAATTGATGTGCCGCAACATTCTCATCAGACTGATTTCAAATGATGTTTGACGTCATGCGATTTGTGACACTTGCACTCGTCCAACCAGCACATTCTGTATAATTACACTTTGTAAAAGTACTACACATTGCATGGAAACGACTGCAGTGAAAGATAAGGTGCCACAATGCCAGGTTGTCATTGTAAATAAGAACTTAACTGACTTGCCTGGCTAAATAAAGGTTAAATAAATAAATAAAATGAATTTAGGTCCACTTTAAGACACATACAGCCAATGGCTCATGACTCATAAGCGCTATATCTTTAGACTGCATTGACCAATTACATTACATGAGGGAATGTGTTAGAATAACATTCTTCACTAGACTAACGTAAATAACATCACAAACTGCATAAAGACTTCAAACTAATATAAAACTTGACATTCTAAGGTTCTCTGCTTTTTCCGGTGTGGAATATGGACCCTGTCTTCAGTTTCATATATAGCGTTTTACAGTCACGTGTTTCTGTTTCATAAACTTACCACATAGAGAGAACTTCATAATGGTGTAACAAAGGGATTTCTCTTGTATATCAGTAGTCCTCAGGACATGAGGGAAGTAGGAACGAAACATAGTGAGGCAATCAAAACTTCCACACTAGATGGCATTGTTTGTACTTAAAGGCAGGTATACACACCGCCGATATGAAAAGACTAGGAGAGAAAGAGAACCGCTGTACATCAGGAGAACAGACTGCCTAGAGTGTAGCCTGTGTGCTGTCAGTGTGCAAGGCACTTAACCCTAGGTGTTCCTGTAAGTCGCTCTGTATAAGAGCATGTGCTAAATTACTAAAACGTAAACTTAACTGAGGCAACAGACTAAAGAGCCCAGTCATCAACATAGGATGATTAATAAGCAATAATGCCCGAGGGGGTATGGAATATATACCACGACTAAGGGCAGTTCTTATGCACGATGCAACGCAGAGTGCCTGGATACAGCCCTTAGCTGTGGAATATTGGCCATATACCACAAACCCCCGAGGTGCCTTATTGCTTTTATAAACAGGTTAATAATGTAATTAAAGCAGTAAAAATAAATGTTTTGTCATACCCATGCTATACGGTCTGATATAACACGGCTTTCAGCCAATCAGCATTCAGGGCTCGAACTACCCAGTTTATAATTGAGAAAAATTTGTATTCATTCCCAGAGCGAGAAGTGAGTGGCTACATAAAGGGGTGTTCAGTCCAAAACAAAATAGGCCTTTAAGTCATTAATGCTAGTCCCACAATAAAAGATCATGACAAATAGTCAACAAGAAAGGGCTATAATTGTCCAGCTAATATAAGGGCACAAGGAAAGACCCAAATGCTGACACAGGAGGCAGATGGTTCAGCTCCAATATTTATTATAACAAAAGGAGTAGGCAAAAGGCAGGTTGGGGACAGGCAAGAGTTCATAAACCAGGTCAGTGTCCAAACAGTACCAGGCGATAGGCAGGCTCGAGGTCAGGACAGGCAGGGCTTCAGTAACCAGGTCAGAGTCAAAACGGTACAAGACGATAGGCATGCTCGAGGTCAGGGGCGGGCAGAGTGGTCAGGCAGGTGGGCTCAGAGTCAGGACAGGCAAGGGTCAAAACCAGGAGCGCGAGAAAAAAAGAGACTGGGAAAAGCAAGAGCTGAGACACAAAAACGCTGGTTGACTTGACAAACTGGCACAGAGAGACAGAAAACACAGAGATAAATACACCAGGGATAATAAGCGACACCTGGAGGGGGTGGAGACAAGCACAAGGACACGTGAAACCAGGGAGTAGTGCTGGGCCTGGAGACAGAAGACAAAGGGCTGTGAGACACGGGCTTAATCATAGACACATGGAAAGTAGGGTGATACGGAGGGTACGGGGTAACAAGAGACGGACAGCAGTGGAACTAAGGACTCTAGAGACGGGAAAAGGACCAATGAAAATGGGGGAGAACGGTTTGTGGGACTCCACCTGAAGGGACAGGTCCCATGTGGAAAGCCATACCCTCAGCCCAATGCAGTAGCAGGGAGTTGGAGTCTGGCGGCGATCCGCTTGTTGACGATACCTGGAGTTTGTCTTGAGAAGTGTCTTGTCTCCACGAAGAAAAACCCTGCGCCGGCAGGAGATGTAGACAGACAGATACCTTCAGTAGCCAGAGATGGGTCGGATAGAGAATATAGCCGACCACGAGGTGGTATAGTGCCGGGGAGGAGATCAATGGTACAATCATAAGGACGGTGCGGGGGAAGCGAAGTAGGCCGTGCCTTACTGAAGACCTCCAGGAGGTCATGGTACTTAGTGGGAACAGCAGAGACGTCCGAGGCTTTGCTTACCCCTTGAAGAGGACGTCTCGGGGACGGCTGTGCCGCTTTAAGACAGTGGGAATGAAAAAACGGGTTCCAACCCAGGATGGAGCTCGTGGTCCAGTCAATAACAGGGTTGTGTTTTTGGAGCCAAGAAAATCCCAGAACAGGAACATGGGGTGAATCGATGAGGAGGAACTGTATGTTCTCACTGTGGTTTTGTGAAACCTGTATCTGAACGGGCACTGTGCTATGGGTGACTCTTCCAATTGAGCGGCCGTCCAGTGCATCCATGGGGACAGAGAGAGGTTAATGGGAATACCTCATTCAGAAACCATGGTAGCATCCATAAAACCTTTATCAGCCCCAGAATTAATGAGCACTCGGAGAGACAGACTGGTCTCCCCACAGCAGAGTCACAAAAAGGTGATGGGAATTTATCTGCCTTGTAGTCTGCCACACTATGGGAGTTCTGACGTATCTGCAGTAGTTTGAGCAGCCTCCCTCCCGGGCACCGGAGAATCGAAAACCTTCCTCACCTCTGCCATAAATTCCTCCAGGCTATGACACAAAGTGGATTGCTGCTCCCACACATCTGTTGCCAAGGAGAGCGCCCTTTCGGACACTAGACCCTTTGCTTTGAGACTCGAAATTGAGCTCAGGTGCATCCTGTTTCCTTTGATCATCCTTGAGATGTTTGTACAACTTGATTGGATTCCACCTGTGGTAAATTCAATTGATCGGACATGATTTGGAAAGGCACACACTTGTCTATATAAGGTCCCACAGTTGAGAGTGCATGTCAGACCAAAAACCAAGCCATGAGGTTGAATGAATAGCGCTCTAAGACAAGATTGTGTCGAAGCACAGATCTGGGGAATTGTACCAAAATAATTCTGCAGCATTGAAGGTCCCCAAGAACACAGTGGCCTCCATCATTGTTAAATGGAAGATGTTTGGAACTACCAACACTCTTCCTAGAGCTGGCCACCCGGCCCAACTGAGCAATCTGGAGAGAAGGGCCTTGGTCAGGGAGGTGACCAAGAACCCCATGGTCACTCTGACAGAGCTCCAAATTTCCACTGTGGAGATGGGAGAACCTTCCAGAAGGAAAACCATTTTTGCAGCACTCCACCAATCAGGCAGATAGAGGCCACTCCTCAATAAAAGGCACATGGCAGCCCGCTTGGAGTTTGCCAAAGGCACCCAAAGGACTCAGACCATGAGAAACAAGATTATCTGGTCTGATGAAACCAAGATTGAACTCTTTGGCCTGAATGCCAAGCATCACGTATGGAGGAAACCTGGCTCCATCCCTGCGGTGAAGCTTGGTGGTGGCAGCATGATGCTGTAGGAATTTTTTTCAGTGGCAGGGACTGGGAGACTAGTCAGGATTGAGGGAAAGATGAATGGAGCAAAGTACAGAGAGATCCTTGATGGAAACCTGCTCCAGAGTGCTCTGGACCTCAGACTGGGGCAAAGATTCACCTTCCAACAGGACAACAACACTAAGCACACAGCCAAGACAATGCAGGAGTGCCTTCGGAAGAAGTCTTTGAATGTCCTTGAGTGGCCCAGCCAGAGCCTGGACTTGAACCCTGATCAAGCATGTCTGGAGAGACCTGAAAATAGCTGTGCAGCGACGCTCCCCCATCCAACCTGACAGAGCTTGAGAGGATTTGCAGAGAAGAATGGGGAAACTCCCCAAATACAGGTGTGCCAAGCTTGTAGCTCCACACCCAAGAAGACGTGAGGCTGTAATCACTGCCTAAGGTGCTTCAACAAAGTACTGAGTAAAGGGTCTGAATACTTATGTAAATGTGATATTTCATTTAAAAAAATTTTTTTATACATTTGCAACAACTTCTAAGAACCTATTTTTGCTTTGTCATTGTGGGGTATTGTGTGTAGATTGATGAGGGGGGGAAACGATTGAATCTATTTTAGCATAAGGTTGTAACGTAACAAGATGGAAAAAGTCAAGGCCTCTGAATACTTTCCAAATGCACTGTACATTTGAAATGAAATAATATTTTGTCTGAAATAGCCAAATTGATCAATTTGACCAATCCAAAGTTTAGTATCTTGCTATTAATTAAAAACATATATTTTTAAAGGATAAACTATTTTGAGGATTTTCTTTGTATAGAGAACATTCTACTTATTTTTTGTTATATTTGGTTGTCCTTTCTGGCTTCATTTGGAGAGGTAACCTTCTATCTTACTTCTTTATCATAAAATGAATGGAAAGGTAAAGGGGATACCTAGTCAGTTGCACAACGGAATACATTTAACCTAAATGTGTCTTCTGCATTTAACCCAACCCCTTATCAATGACAGTATTCTGACCTCATAAATCACACATAAAAAATGTTTTTAAAGTTGTTATTTTGATGTGTAGAGAGGGCATCAAAGTTACCCTTGAAGTATTTGGATGTCTATATTTGCAGAATTTCAAAGAGAAACAACCTCACCAACTTGTCTATCAATGTATGAATGTGGCCCTACGTCTCCGTTTGACAACTCTTTACAGACAATGTCTGGGTTTTGCAACACTTACAAAACTACCTCTTGCTCTGACACAGAATGTTAGTAGAATGTTGGCTCTCACAGGGTTAACATGACTCTGTGAGTGTGGAATGAGATCAAGATGTAAGAATAAGACAACAGTCTGACTGCAGGACATGGAGGGGAGCCACACTTCTACTCACAGTTCTGGCTCTCCCATTCCCAAAGCCCAGGGCAAGGCAGCATCTGGACAGGGCTACATCAGGACAGGACTTCACCAGGACAGGGCTTCACAAGTACAGGGCTTCACCAGGACAGGGCTGCATCAGGACAGGGCTGCATCAGGATAGGGCTTCACCAGGACAGGGCTTCACAAGGACAGGGCTTCACCAGGACAGGGCTGCATCAGGACAGGGCTTCACCAGGACAGGGCTTCACCAGGACAGGGCTGCATCAGGACAGGGCTGCATCAGGACAGGGCTTCACAAGGACAGGGCTTCACCAGGACAGGGCTGCATCAGGACAGGGCTGCATCAGGACAGGGCTTCACAAGGACAGGGCTTCACAAGGACAGGGCTTCACCAGGACAGGGCTGCATCAGGACAGGGCTGCATCAGGACAGGGCTTCACCAGGACAGGGCTTCACCAGGACAGGGCTGCATCAGGACAGGGCTGCATCAGGACAACACTATCAGACCTCAATAAAGACCAGACCTTGGTTCAAATACTATAAAAAATCTTTAAAATAACTTGAGTGTTTGCTTGAGTCTACCTGGAGTGGCAGTTGAATGGGCTTTGCAGTTCTAGGACCTTTCTATTGGTTCATTAAGTCAGGCAAGATCAATCAACATTTACATTACATTTAAGTCATTTAGCAGACGCTCTTATCCAGAGCGACTTAAGCCAAGATAAAGCATTTCAATTATTTCCTATAGTTATTTGAAGTCTGCACTGGAATAAGGATGAAAGGTTTTGCCTCCTTTTCCTGTTTACACACGATGCATCAGCTTGACACATATTACAATGTTAATAGATTTACAAAATAAAGAGTGCCTTAGATGTGAATTTTACATCATATAGTCAAACATTTCATTAAAACACAGCCTCTGATGCCCAACTGAATATCCCTATGAAGATATCAAGTACACCATAGATGGTGTTCTTCATAATAACTTTCAATAGCATTGCAGGGATGTCCTTGTTGTGAGGATTTCAAATGTGTGTGTTGTTAGCGTAATGAGTAATAAATAACACCAGTGGATAAACATCTGTCAGTGGATACAGGGAGCCTGGGGCTTCCTGCAAACTCTATCACACACAGACATAAAGAGAGAAAGAGAGGGTTTATCTGCCTCTGAAGATGTGGCTAAGAATCAAAGCAATAACACATTAAGACTGTGCTTACAGGGACGTCTCTGTTTGTCCCCCCCACCTCCCTCTGTGTCTCTCTCACCCTCCCCTCCTCCCTTCTCTCCCTCCCTCCCCCTCCCTCCCTCCCTCCCCTGTGTCTCCCCCTCCCTCCCTCCTCTCCCTCCCTCCCTCCCTCCCCCTCCCTCCCTCCCTCCCCCCCTCCCTCCCTCCCTCCCTCTCTGTCTCTGTCTCTCTCTGTCTGTCTCTTTCTGTCTCTCTCGCTGTCGTTGTCTGTAGTAGGCCGTAGTAGTCTGGTGTAGGCTGTAGTTGTCTGTAGTAGTCTGTAGTAGTCTGGTGTCGGCTGTAGTTGTCTGTAGTAGGCTGTAGTTGTCTGTAGTAGTCTGTAGTAGTCTGGTGTAGGCCATAGTTGTCTGTAGTAGTCTGTAGTAGGCTGTAGTAGTCTGTAGTTGTCTGTAGTAGGCTGTAGTAGTCTGGTGTAGGCTGTAGTTGTCTGTAGTAGTCTGTCGTAGTCTGGTGTAGGCTGTAGTTGTCTGTAGTAGGCTGTAGTAGTCTGGTGTAGGCTGTAGTTGTTTGTAGTAGGCTGTAGTTGTCTGTAGTAGTCTGTAGTAGTTTGTAGTAGGCTGTAGTTGTCTGTAGTAGTCTGGTGTAGGCTGTAGTTGTCTGTAGTAGTCTGTAGTTGTCTGTACTAGTCTGTAGTTGTCTGTAGTAGGCTGTAGTAGTCTGGAGTAGGATGTAGTTGTCTGTAGTAGTCTGTAGTTGTCTGTAGTAGTCTCTAGTTGTCTGTAGTAGGCTGTAGTAGTCTGGAGTAGTCTGTAGTTGTCTGTAGTAGTCTGTAGTTGTCTGTAGTAGGCTGTAGTAGTCTGGAGTAGGCTGTAGTTGTCTGTAGTAGTCTGTAGGGGAGGGGGGGCCACACAATGCAAATAGTCCGGGTAGCCATTTGATTACCTGTTCAGGAGTCTTATGGATTGGGGTTAAAAACTGTTGAGAAGCCTTTTTGTCCTAGACTTGGCACTCCGGTACCGCTTGCCATGCAGTAGTAGAGAGAACAGTCTATGACTGGGGTGGCTAGTTGTCTGGTAGTCTTTGACAATTTCTAGGGCCTTCCTCTGACACCGCCTGGTGTAGAGGTCCTGGATGGCAGGCAGCTTAGTCCCAGTGATGTACTGGGCCGTACGCACTACCCTCTGTAGTGCCTTGCGGTCGGAGGCCGAGCAATTGCTGTACCAGACAGTGATGCAACCAGTCAGGATGCTCTCGATGTTGCAGCTGTATAAGCTTTTGAGCATCTCAGGACCACTACAGTAGTGTGTAGTAGTATGAAGTGTGCTGTAGTAGTCCGTAGTAGTCTGTAGTGGGCTGTAGTAGTCTGTAGTAGGCTGTAGTAGACTGTAGTAGTCTGTAGTAGTCTGTAGTTGCCTGTAGCAGGCTGTAGTAGTCTGTAGTAGAGTATAGTATTCTGTAGTAGGCTGTAGTAGACTGTAGTAGTCTGTAGTTGCCTGTAGTTGCCTGTAGCAGGCTGTAGTAGTCTGTAGTAGAGTATAGTAGTCTGTAGTAGGCTGTAGTAGACTGTAGTAGTCTGTAGTTGCCTGTAGCAGGCTGTAGTAGTCTGTAGTAGAGTATAGTAGTCTGTAGTAGACTGTAGTAGACTGTAGTAGTCTGTAGTAGTCTGTAGGAGTCTGTAGTTGCCTGTAGCAGGCTGTAGTCGTTTGTAGTAGAGTATAGTATTCTGTAGTAGGCTGCAGTATGCTGTAGTTGTCTATAGTAGAGTATAGTATTCTGTAGTAGGCTGTTGTAGGCTGTAGTAGACTGTAGTAGTCTGTAGTAGTCTGTAGTAGTCTGTAGTTGCCTTTAGCAGGCTGTAGTAGTCTGTAGTAGAGTATAGTACTCTGTAGTAGTCTGCAGTAGGCTGTAGTAGTCTGTAGTAGAGTATAGTATTCTGTAGTAGGCTGTGGTTGTCTGTATTAGTCTGTAGTAGTCTGTAGTAGAATGTAGTAGGCTGTAGTAGGTTATTTGAGAGAACTATCACAACTCTGTGATAGCTTCATTCAAGTTTGTCTTCTTGAAATCTCCAATGCACGAGGAAATTCATATCATATGTCAGACTGTCATTTGACTGTATGTGTGTTCAGTTAATGTCATATTTACAACTATGATTTACAACTGTAACCTAAGCTTTTGTGTTAGACTTTTATTCTAAAACTATATTTAGTCCTTATTTCTGACGGTACTGCTATTGTGAAGCATTTAATTATTCCCAGAAGGCGTGTGTCCAGAGTGAAAAAGAAGAGCTTAAATGTTGATGTGATTCCTACTTGGCTGCGGTCTTGTGATCGGAGAACTAATACAAGATCAAGTATTAGCATTTTTTTCAGGGCTCCCCATTCCCCCGGAAGAGAATGAATATAATACATAACTATCATCACAATTAAAACGCTATAAAAATTATCAGTGAATGTGGTCATCAAGATTGGACAGGTCCAGCGTCAGCAGGATCTCTGCTGTGCTGATAAGTAGAACCTCCCCATACTTAGGATACCTCCCAAATTGGCATCCTATTCCCTATATTGTGCACTACCTGTGCACTACCCTATATTGTGCACTAAAGTAGTGTACTGCGTAGGGAATAGGGTGCCATTTGGGACACACAGTGTCTTTGTGAAGCTGAAGTGGATGATAATGTAGTGTACACCGTACTTAAGCCTGGTTGGTTGGGATTTGAATGAATTAATACTCTCTGAACATCGAGTGATCTTAATTGCATTGAGAATGGAGGGGCTGGGTGCACCGCGTACCAACTAGTAGGATGCTCTTCTATGGGGGGCACCGGGTGGGGAGGTACTTTGACACTGTAGGAAGGTGGTAGTTATCCCGTATGCGTCATGGTTATGCCATGTTTACTGATAAACTCAAGAGACAAATGTATTTTTTATTTTAATTTAACCCCTTTTTTCTCCCCAATTTCGGGTATCCAATTGTTTAGTAGCTACTATCTTGTCTCATCACTACAACTCCCGTACGGCTTGGGAGAGACGAAGGTTGAAAGTCATGCATCCTCCGATACACAACCCAACCAAGCCGCACTGCTTCTTAACACAGCATCCAAGCTGGAAGCCGCACCAATGTGTCGGAGGAAACACTGTGCACCTGGCAACCTTGGTTAGCGTGCACTGCGCCCGGCCCACCACAGGGGTCGCTGGTGCGCGATGAGACAAGGATTTCCCTACCGGCCAAACCCTCCCTAACGACGCTAGGCCAATTGTACGTCGCCCCACGGACCTCCCGGTCGTGGCCGGTTACGACAGAGCCTGGGTGCGAACCCAGAGTCTCTGGTGGCGCCCTTAACCACTGCGCCACCCGGGAGGCCCCAAGAGACAAATATCAACAATGCCTAATGCCATGTACTGTATGAGCAGCGACACTGAAGACAACCCCCTCAGATTTCAGTCATATTCATATCGGTGATACCAAAGATCCCTCCCAAAGTAATTCATATTGCATACATACAGCATTGTTGTGATTTTTGGGAGAATCTGTTATAATTTTCACTTCCAAAACCATTATAATGTAACACTTTACTTGGATAGTCCGTCTGTAGATGCTCAGTAACATTTCATGTCAACTCTCTTCTAACCCTTGCCCTAACCCTAGGCCTTACCCTTATCCTAAACCTAAACTTAACCATTACCCTAACCCTAATTTGAACCCTTACTGTATCTTAGCAAGCAGTGGCTTATCAACAGATAGTTTGTTGATAGTATGACCATCTGTAGAGCACCTCGAGCATCTACAGATAAACTATCCCGACTATCCAAATAAAGTGTGATGTAATGTCCTGATAATACTGTCGGGATATCAGTATTTGTGTCATCAAATCACTTTCCAGTTGTTCAGAGAGAGAGGAGCCGATGGATGTTCAAAGAGAGTGAGAGAGGAGTCAGTGGATGTTCAGAGAGAGAGAGGAGTCAGTGGATTTTCGGAGAGAGAGAGAGAGGAGTCAGTGGATTTTCAAAGAGAGTGAGAGAGGAGTCAGTGGATGTTCAGAGTGAGAGAGGAGTCAGTGGATCTTCAGAGAGAGAGAGAGGAGTCAATGGATGTTGAGAGTGAGAGAGAGGAGTCAGTGGATGTTCAGAGTGAGAGAGAGGAGTCAGTGGATTTTCAAAGAGAGAGAGGAGTCAGTGGATTTTCAGAGTGAGAGAGAGAGGAGTCAGTGGATTTCCAAAGAGAGTGAGAGAGGAGTCAGTGGATGTTCAGAGTGAGAGAGAGGAGTCAGTGGATGTTCAGAGAGAGAGAGGAGTCAGTGGATGTTCAGAGAGAGAGAGGAGTCAATGGATTTTCAAAGAGAGAGAGAGAGGAGTCAGTGGATGTTCAGAGGGAGAGAGGAGTCAATGGATTTTCAAAGAGAGAGAGGAGTCAGTGGATGTTCGGAGAGAGAGAGAGGAGTCAATGGATTTTCAAAGAGAGAGAGAAGGAGTCAGTGGATGTTCAGAGAGAGAGAGGAGTCAGTGGATGTTCAGAGAGAGAGAAGAGTCAGTGGATGTTCAGAGAGAGAGAGAGGAGTCAGTGGATGTTTGGAGAGAGAGAGGAGTCAGTGGATGTTCAGAGTGAGAGAGGAGTCAGTGGATGTTCAGAGAGAGAGAGAGAGAGAGACGAGTCAGTGGATGTTCAGAGAGAGAGAGGAGAGTCAGTAGATGTTCAGAGAGAGAGAGATGAGTCAGTGGATGTTTGGAGAGAGAGAGAGGAGTCAGTGGATTTTCAGAGAGAGAGAGAGAGAGAGGAGTCAGTGGATGTTTGGAGAGAGAGAGGAGTCAGTGGATGTTCAGAGTGAGAGAGAGGAGTCAGTGGATGTTCGGAGAGAGAGAGGAGTCAATGGATGTTGAGAGTGAGAGAGAGGAGTCAGTGGATTTTTAAAGAGAGTGAGAGGAGTCAGGGGATGTTCAGAGTGAGAGAGAGGAGTCAGTAGATGTGCAGAGAGAGAGAGGAGTCAGTGGATGTCCATAGAGAGAGAGGAGTCAATGGATTTTCAAAGAGAGTGAGAGGAGTCAGTGGATGTTTGGAGAGAGAGAGGAGTCAATGGATGTTCAGAGAGAGAGAGGAGTCAATGGATTTTCAAAGAGGGAGAGAGAGGAGTGAGTGGATGTTCAGAGAGAGAGAGGAGTCAGTGGATGTTCAGAGAGAGAGAAGAGTCAGTGGATGTTCAGAGAGAGAGAGAGGAGTCAGTGGATGTTTGGAGAGAGAGAGGAGTCAGTGGATGTTCGGAGAGAGAGAGGAGTCAATGGATGTTGAGAGTGAGAGAGAGGAGTCAGTGGATTTTTAAAGAGAGTGAGAGGAGTCAGGGGATGTTCAGAGTGAGAGAGAGGAGTCAGTAGATGTGCAGAGAGAGGAGTCAGTGGATGTTCATAGAGAGAGAGGAGTCAATGGATTTTCAAAGAGAGTGAGAGGAGTCAGTGGATGTTTGGAGAGAGAGAGGAGTCAATGGATGTTCAGAGAGAGAGGAGTCAATGGATTTTCAAAGAGAGAGAGAGGAGTCAGTGGATGTTCGGAGAGAGAGAGAGGAGTCAATGGATTTTCAAAGAGGGAGAGAGAGGAGTCAGTGGATGTTCAGAGAGAGAGAGGAGTCAGTGGATGTTCAGAGAGAGAGAGGAGTCAGTGGATGTTCAGAGTGAGAGAGAGTCAGTGGATCTTCAGAGAGAGAGAGGAGTCAGTGGATGTTTGAGAGAGAGAGAGGAGTCAGTGGATGTTCAGAGAGAGAGAGAGAGAGGAGTCAGTGGATGTTCAGAGAGAGAGAGGAGAGTCAGTAGATGTTCAGAGAGAGAGAGATGAGTCAGTGGATGTTTGGAGAGAGAGAGGAGTCAGTGGATTTTCAGAGAGAGAGAGAGAGAGAGGAGTCAGTGGATGTTTGGAGAGAGAGGAGTCAGTGGATGTTCAGAGTGAGAGAGAGGAGTCAGTGGATGTTCGGAGAGAGAGAGGAGTCAATGGATGTTGAGAGTGAGAGAGAGGAGTCAGTGGATTTTTAAAGAGAGTGAGAGAGTCAGGGGATGTCAGTGAGATGAGTCAGTAGATGTGCAGAGAGAGAGAGGAGTCAGTGGATGTTCATAGAGAGAGAGAGTCAATGGATTTTCAAAGAGAGTGAGAGGAGTCAGTGGATGTTTGGAGAGAGAGTGAGTCAATGGATGTTCAGAGAGAGAGAGGAGTCAATGGATTTTCAAAGAGGGAGAGAGAGGAGTCAGTGGATGTTCAGAGAGAGAGAGGAGTCAGTGGATGTTCAGAGAGAGAGAAGAGTCAGTGGATGTTCAGAGAGAGAGAGAGGAGTCAGTGGATGTTTGGAGAGAGAGAGGAGTCAGTGGATGTTTGAGAGAGTCAATGGATGTTGAGAGAGAGAGAGGAGTCAGTGGATTTTTAAAGAGAGTGAGAGGAGTCAGGGGATGTTCAGAGGAGAGAGAGGAGTCAGTAGATGTGCAGAGAGAGAGAGGAGTCAGTGGATGTTCATAGAGAGAGAGGAGTCAATGGATTTTCAAAGAGAGTGAGAGGAGTCAGTGGATGTTTGAGAGAGAGAGGAGTCAATGGATGTTCAGAGAGAGAGAGGAGTCAATGGATTTTCAAAGAGAGAGAGAGGAGTCAGTGGATGTTCGGAGAGAGAGAGAGGAGTCAATGGATTTTCAAAGAGAGAGAGAGGAGTCAGTGGATGTTCAGAGAGAGAGAGGAGTCAGTGGATGTTCAGAGAGAGAGGAGTCAGTGGATGTTCAGAGAGAGAGAGAGGAGTCAGTGGATCTTCAGAGAGAGAGAGGAGTCAGTGGATGTTTGGAGAGAGAGAGAGGAGTCAGTGGATGTTCAGAGAGAGAGAGAGAGAGGAGTCAGTGGATGTTCAGAGAGAGAGAGGAGTCAGTGGATGTTCAGAGAGAGAGAGAGGAGTCAGTGGATGTTCAGAGAGAGAGAGAGGAGTCAGTGGATGTTCAGAGAGAGAGAGATGAGTCAGTGGATGTTCAGAGAGAGAGAGGAGTCAGTGGATGTTCAGAGAGAGAGAAGAGTCAGTGGATGTTCAGAGAGAGAGAGAGGAGTCAGTGGATGTTTGGAGAGAGAGAGGAGTCAGTGGATGTTCAGAGAGAGAGAGGAGTCAGTGGATGTTCAGAGAGAGAGAGAGAGAGAGGAGTCAGTGGATGTTCAGAGAGAGAGAGAGAGAGTCAGTAGATGTTCAGAGAGAGAGAGATTCAGTGGATGTTTGGAGAGAGAGAGAGGAGTCAGTGGATTTTCAGAGAGAGAGAGAGAGAGAGAGAGGAGTCAGTGGATGTTTGGAGAGAGAGAGGGTCAGTGGATGTTCAGAGAGAGAGAGGAGTCAGTGGATGTTCGGAGAGAGAGAGGAGTCAATGGATGTTGAGAGTGAGAGAGAGGAGTCAGTGGATGTTTGGAGAGAGAGGAGTCAATGGATTTTCAAAGAGAGTGAGAGGAGTCAGTGGATGTTTGGAGAGAGAGAGGAGTCAATGGATGTTCAGAGAGAGAGAGGAGTCAATGGATTTTCAAAGAGAGAGAGGAGTCAGTGGATGTTCGGAGAGAGAGAGAGGAGTCAATGGATTTTCAAAGAGGAGAGAGAGGAGTCAGTGGATGTTCAGAGAGAGAGAGGAGTCAGTGGATGTTCAGAGAGAGAGAGGAGTCAGTGGATGTTCAGAGTGAGAGAGAGGAGTCAGTGGATCTTCAGAGAGAGAGAGGAGTCAATGGATTTTCAAAGAGGGAGAGAGAGGAGTCAGTGGATGTTCAGAGAGAGAGAGGAGTCAGTGGATGTTCAGAGAGAGAGAAGAGTCAGTGGATGTTCAGAGAGAGAGAGAGGAGTCAGTGGATGTTTGAGAGAGAGAGGAGTCAGTGGATGTTCGGAGAGAGAGAGGAGTCAATGGATGTTGAGAGTGAGAGAGAGGAGTCAGTGGATTTTTAAAGAGAGTGAGAGGAGTCAGGGGATGTTTGGAGAGAGAGAGGAGTCAATGGATGTTCAGAGAGAGAGAGGAGTCAATGGATTTTCAAAGAGGGAGAGAGAGGAGTCAGTGGATGTTCAGAGAGAGAGAGGAGTCAGTGGATGTTCAGAGAGAGAGAAGAGTCAGTGGATGTTCAGAGAGAGAGAGAGAGGAGTCAGTGGATGTTTGGAGAGAGAGAGGAGTCAGTGGATGTTCGGGAGAGAGAGGAGTCAATGGATGTTGAGAGTGAGAGAGAGGAGTCAGTGGATTTTTAAAGAGAGTGAGAGGAGTCAGGGGATGTTCAGAGTGAGAGAGAGGAGTCAGTAGATGTGCAGAGAGAGAGGAGTCAGTGGATGTTCATAGAGAGAGAGGAGTCAATGGATTTTCAAAGAGAGTGAGAGGAGTCAGTGGATGTTTGGAGAGAGAGAGGAGTCAATGGATGTTCAGAGAGAGAGAGGAGTCAATGGATTTTCAAAGAGAGAGAGAGGAGTCAGTGGATGTTCGGAGAGAGAGAGAGGAGTCAATGGATTTTCAAAGAGGGAGAGAGAGGAGTCAGTGGATGTTCAGAGAGAGAGAGGAGTCAGTGGATGTTCAGAGAGAGAGAGGAGTCAGTGGATGTTCAGAGTGAGAGAGAGGAGTCAGTGGATCTTCAGAGAGAGAGAGGAGTCAGTGGATGTTTGGAGAGAGAGAGAGGAGTCGGTGGATGTTCAGAGAGAGAGAGAGAGAGGAGTCAGTGGATGTTCAGAGAGAGAGAGAGGAGTCAGTGGATGTTCAGAGAGAGAGAGAGGTGTCAGTGGATGTTCAGAGAGAGAGAGAGGAGTCAGTGGATGTTCAGAGAGAGAGAGAGATGAGTCAGTGGATGTTCAGAGAGAGAGAGGAGTCAGTGGATGTTCAGAGAGAGAGAAGAGTCAGTGGATGTTCAGAGAGAGCGAGAGGAGTCAGTGGATGTTTGGAGAGAGAGAGGAGTCAGTGGATGTTCAGAGTGAGAGAGGAGTCAGTGGATGTTCAGAGAGAGAGAGAGAGAGAGGAGTCAGTGGATGTTCAGAGAGAGAGAGAGAGGAGAGTCAGTAGATGTTCAGAGAGAGAGAGATGAGTCAGTGGATGTTTGGAGAGAGAGAGAGGAGTCAGTGGATTTTCAGAGAGAGAGAGAGAGAGAGAGAGGAGTCAGTGGATGTTTGGAGAGAGAGAGGGGTCAGTGGATGTTCAGAGTGAGAGAGAGGAGTCAGTGGATGTTCGGAGAGAGAGAGGAGTCAATGGATGTTGAGAGTGAGAGAGAGGAGTCAGTGGATGTTTGGAGAGAGAGAGGAGTCAGTGGATTTTCAAAGAGAGTGAGAGGAGTCAGGGGATGTTCAGAGTGAGAGAGAGGAGTCAGTAGATGTTCAGAGAGAGAGAGGAGTCAGTGGATGTTTGGAGAGAGACAGGAGTCAATGGATTTTCAAAGAGAGTGAGAGGAGTCAGTGGATGTTTGGAGAGAGAGAGGAGTCAATGGATGTTCAGAGAGAGAGAGGAGTCAATGGATTTTCAAAGAGAGAGAGAGGAGTCAGTGGATGTTCGGAGAGAGAGAGAGGAGTCAATGGATTTTCAAAGAGGGAGAGAGAGGAGTCAGTGGATGTTCAGAGAGAGAGGAGTCAGTGGATGTTCAGAGTGAGAGAGAGGAGTCAGTAGATGTTCAGAGTGAGAGAGAGGAGTCAGTAGATGTGCAGAGAGAGAGAGGAGTCAGTGGATGTTCATAGAGAGAGAGGAGTCAATGGATTTTCAAAGAGAGTGAGAGGAGTCAGTGGATGTTTGGAGAGAGAGAGGAGTCAATGGATGTTCAGAGAGAGAGAGAGGAGTCAATGGATTGTCAAAGAGAGAGAGAGGAGTCAGTGGATGTTCGGAGAGAGAGAGAGGAGTCAATGGATTTTCAAAGAGGGAGAGAGAGGAGTCAGTGGATGTTCAGAGAGAGAGAGGAGTCAGTGGATGTTCAGAGAGAGAGAGGAGTCAGTGGATGTTCAGAGTGAGAGAGAGGAGTCAGTGGATCTTCAGAGAGAGAGAGGTCAATGGATTTTCAAAGAGGAGAGAGAGGAGTCAGTGGATGTTCAGAGAGAGAGAGGAGTCAGTGGATGTTCAGAGAGAGAGAAGAGTCAGTGGATGTTCAGAGAGAGAGAGAGGAGTCAGTGGATGTTTGAGAGAGAGAGGAGTCAGTGGATGTTCGGAGAGAGAGAGGAGTCAATGGATGTTGAGAGAGAGAGAGAGGAGTCAGTGGATTTTTAAAGAGAGTGAGAGGAGTCAGGGGATGTTTGGAGAGAGAGAGGAGTCAATGGATGTTCAGAGAGAGAGAGGAGTCAATGGATTTTCAAAGAGGGAGAGAGAGGAGTCAGTGGATGTTCAGAGAGAGAGAGGAGTCAGTGGATGTTCAGAGAGAGAGAAGAGTCAGTGGATGTTCAGAGAGAGAGGAGTCAGTGGATGTTTGGAGAGAGAGAGGAGTCAGTGGATGTTCGGAGAGAGAGAGGAGTCAATGGATGTTGAGAGTGAGAGAGAGGAGTCAGTGGATTTTTAAAGAGAGTGAGAGGAGTCAGGGGATGTTCAGAGTGAGAGAGAGGAGTCAGTAGATGTGCAGAGAGAGAGAGGAGTCAGTGGATGTTCATAGAGAGAGAGGAGTCAATGGATTTTCAAAGAGAGTGAGAGGAGTCAGTGGATGTTTGGAGAGAGAGAGGAGTCAATGGATGTTCAGAGAGAGAGAGGAGTCAATGGATTTTCAAAGAGAGAGAGAGGAGTCAGTGGATGTTCGGAGAGAGAGAGAGGAGTCAATGGATTTTCAAAGAGGGAGAGAGAGGAGTCAGTGGATGTTCAGAGAGAGAGAGGAGTCAGTGGATGTTCAGAGAGAGAGAGGAGTCAGTGGATGTTCAGAGTGAGAGAGAGGAGTCAGTGGATCTTCAGAGAGAGAGAGGAGTCAGTGGATGTTTGGAGAGAGAGAGAGGAGTCAGTGGATGTTCAGAGAGAGAGAGAGAGAGAGGAGTCAGTGGATGTTCAGAGAGAGAGAGAGGAGTCAGTGGATGTTCAGAGAGAGAGAGGAGTCAGTGGATGTTCAGAGAGAGAGAGAGGAGTCAGTGGATGTTCAGAGAGAGAGAGAGATGAGTCAGTGGATGTTCAGAGAGAGAGAGGAGTCAGTGGATGTTCAGAGAGAGAGAAGAGTCAGTGGATGTTCAGAGAGAGAGAGAGAGGAGTCAGTGGATGTTTGAGAGAGAGAGGAGTCAGTGGATGTTCAGAGTGAGAGAGGAGTCAGTGGATGTTCAGAGAGAGAGAGAGAGAGAGGAGTCAGTGGATGTTCAGAGAGAGAGAGAGAGGAGAGTCAGTAGATGTTCAGAGAGAGAGAGATGAGTCAGTGGATGTTTGGAGAGAGAGAGAGGAGTCAGTGGATTTTCAAAGAGAGTGAGAGGAGTCAGGGGATGTTCAGAGTGAGAGAGAGGAGTCAGTAGATGTTCAGAGAGAGAGAGGAGTCAGTGGATGTTTGGAGAGAGACAGGAGTCAATGGATTTTCAAAGAGAGTGAGAGGAGTCAGTGGATGTTTGGAGAGAGAGAGGAGTCAATGGATGTTCAGAGAGAGAGAGGAGTCAATGGATTTTCAAAGAGAGAGAGAGGAGTCAGTGGATGTTTGGAGAGAGAGAGAGGAGTCAATGGATTTTCAAAGAGGAGAGAGAGGAGTCAGTGGATGTTCAGAGAGAGAGAGAGGAGTCAGTGGATGTTCAGAGAGAGAGAGGAGTCAGTAGATGTTCAGAGTGAGAGAGAGGAGTCAGTAGATGTGCAGAGAGAGAGAGAGGAGTCAGTGGATGTTCATAGAGAGAGAGGAGTCAATGGATTTTCAAAGAGAGTGAGAGGAGTCAGTGGATGTTTGGAGAGAGAGAGGAGTCAATGGATGTTCAGAGAGAGAGAGAGGAGTCAATGGATTTTCAAAGAGAGAGAGAGGAGTCAGTGGATGTTCGGAGAGAGAGAGAGGAGTCAATGGATTTTCAAAGAGGGAGAGAGAGGAGTCAGTGGATGTTCAGAGAGAGAGAGGAGTCAGTGGATGTTCAGAGAGAGAGAGGAGTCAGTGGATGTTCAGAGTGAGAGAGAGGAGTCAGTGGATCTTCAGAGAGAGAGAGGAGTCAATGGATTTTCAAAGAGGGAGAGAGAGGAGTCAGTGGATGTTCAGAGAGAGAGAGGAGTCAGTGGATGTTCAGAGAGAGAGAAGAGTCAGTGGATGTTCAGAGAGAGAGAGAGGAGTCAGTGGATGTTTGGAGAGAGAGAGGAGTCAGTGGATGTTCGGAGAGAGAGAGGAGTCAATGGATGTTGAGAGTGAGAGAGAGGAGTCAGTGGATTTTTAAAGAGAGTGAGAGGAGTCAGGGGATGTTTGGAGAGAGAGAGGAGTCAATGGATGTTCAGAGAGAGAGAGGAGTCAATGGATTTTCAAAGAGGGAGAGAGAGGAGTCAGTGGATGTTCAGAGAGAGAGAGGAGTCAGTGGATGTTCAGAGAGAGAGAAGAGTCAGTGGATGTTCAGAGAGAGAGAGAGAGGAGTCAGTGGATGTTTGGAGAGAGAGAGGAGTCAGTGGATGTTCGGAGAGAGAGAGGAGTCAATGGATGTTGAGAGTGAGAGAGAGGAGTCAGTGGATTTTTAAAGAGAGTGAGAGGAGTCAGGGGATGTTCAGAGTGAGAGAGAGGAGTCAGTAGATGTGCAGAGAGAGAGAGGAGTCAGTGGATGTTCATAGAGAGAGAGGAGTCAATGGATTTTCAAAGAGAGTGAGAGGAGTCAGTGGATGTTTGGAGAGAGAGAGGAGTCAATGGATGTTCAGAGAGAGAGAGGAGTCAATGGATTTTCAAAGAGAGAGAGAGTCAGTGGATGTTCGGAGAGAGAGAGAGGAGTCAATGGATTTTCAAAGAGGGAGAGAGAGGAGTCAGTGGATGTTCAGAGAGAGAGAGGAGTCAGTGGATGTTCAGAGAGAGAGAGGAGTCAGTGGATGTTCAGAGTGAGAGAGAGGAGTCAGTGGATCTTCAGAGAGAGAGAGGAGTCAGTGGATGTTTGGAGAGAGAGAGAGGAGTCGGTGGATGTTCAGAGAGAGAGAGAGAGAGGAGTCAGTGGATGTTCAGAGAGAGAGAGAGAGAGGAGTCAGTGGATGTTCAGAGAGAGAGAGGTGTCAGTGGATGTTCAGAGAGAGAGAGAGGAGTCAGTGGATGTTCAGAGAGAGAGAGAGATGAGTCAGTGGATGTTCAGAGAGAGAGAGGAGTCAGTGGATGTTCAGAGAGAGAGAAGAGTCAGTGGATGTTCAGAGAGAGCGAGAGGAGTCAGTGGATGTTTGGAGAGAGAGAGGAGTCAGTGGATGTTCAGAGTGAGAGAGGAGTCAGTGGATGTTCAGAGAGAGAGAGAGAGAGAGGAGTCAGTGGATGTTCAGAGAGAGAGAGAGAGGAGAGTCAGTAGATGTTCAGAGAGAGAGAGATGAGTCAGTGGATGTTTGGAGAGAGAGAGAGGAGTCAGTGGATTTTCAGAGAGAGAGAGAGAGAGAGAGGAGTCAGTGGATGTTTGGAGAGAGAGAGGGGTCAGTGGATGTTCAGAGTGAGAGAGAGGAGTCAGTGGATGTTCGGAGAGAGAGAGGAGTCAATGGATGTTGAGAGTGAGAGAGAGGAGTCAGTGGATGTTTGGAGAGAGAGAGGAGTCAGTGGATTTTCAAAGAGAGTGAGAGGAGTCAGGGGATGTTCAGAGTGAGAGAGAGGAGTCAGTAGATGTTCAGAGAGAGAGAGAGGAGTCAGTGGATGTTTGGAGAGAGACAGGAGTCAATGGATTTTCAAAGAGAGTGAGAGGAGTCAGTGGATGTTTGGAGAGAGAGAGGAGTCAATGGATGTTCAGAGAGAGAGAGGAGTCAATGGATTTTCAAAGAGAGAGAGAGGAGTCAGTGGATGTTCGGAGAGAGAGAGAGGAGTCAATGGATTTTCAAAGAGGGAGAGAGAGGAGTCAGTG
The DNA here is from genome assembly GCF_034236695.1 of Oncorhynchus nerka. NCBI lineage: Eukaryota > Metazoa > Chordata > Actinopteri > Salmoniformes > Salmonidae > Oncorhynchus > Oncorhynchus nerka. Next base: position 14,351,054 of record NC_088404.1, on the reverse strand, counting down.
GATGTTCAGAGAGAGAGAGGAGTCAGTGGATGTTCAGAGTGAGAGAGAGGAGTCAGTAGATGTTCAGAGTGAGAGAGAGGAGTCAGTAGATGTGCAGAGAGAGAGAGGAGTCAGTGGATGTTCATAGAGAGAGAGGAGTCAATGGATTTTCAAAGAGAGTGAGAGGAGTCAGTGGATGTTTGGAGAGAGAGAGGAGTCAATGGATGTTCAGAGAGAGAGAGAGGAGTCAATGGATTGTCAAAGAGAGAGAGAGGAGTCAGTGGATGTTCGGAGAGAGAGAGAGGAGTCAATGGATTTTCAAAGAGGGAGAGAGAGGAGTCAGTGGATGTTCAGAGAGAGAGAGGAGTCAGTGGATGTTCAGAGAGAGAGAGGAGTCAGTGGATGTTCAGAGTGAGAGAGAGGAGTCAGTGGATCTTCAGAGAGAGAGAGAGAGGAGTCAGTGGATGTTTGGAGAGAGAGAGAGAGGAGTCAGTGGATGTTCAGAGAGAGAGAGAGGAGTCAGTGGATGTTCAGAGAGAGAGAGAGGAGTCAATGGATTTTCAAAGAGGGAGAGAGAGGAGTCAGTGGATGTTCAGAGAGAGAGAGGAGTCAGTGGATGTTCAGAGAGAGAGAGGAGTCAGTGGATGTTCAGAGTGAGAGAGAGGAGTCAGTGGATCTTCAGAGAGAGAGAGAGGAGTCAGTGGATGTTTGGAGAGAGAGAGAGGAGTCAGTGGATGTTCAGAGAGAGAGAGGAGTCAGTGGATGTTCAGAGAGAGAGAGAGGAGTCAGTGGATTTTCAGAGAGAGAGAGAGAGGAGTCAGTGGATGTTCAGAGAGAGAGAGAGGAGTCAGTGGATGTTCAGAGAGAGAGAGAGATGAGTCAGTGGATGTTCAGAGAGAGAGAGGAGTCAGTGGATGTTCAGAGAGAGAGAAGAGTCAGTGGATGTTCAGAGAGAGAGAGAGGAGTTAGTGGATGTTTGGAGAGAGAGAGGAGTCAGTGGATGTTCAGAGTGAGAGAGGAGTCAGTGGATGTTCAGAGAGAGAGAGAGAGAGGAGTCAGTGGATGTTCAGAGAGAGAGAGAGAGAGGAGAGTCAGTAGATGTTCAGAGAGAGAGAGATGAGTCAGTGGATGTTTGGAGAGAGAGAGAGGAGTCAGTGGATTTTCAGAGAGAGAGAGAGAGAGGAGTCAGTGGATGTTTGGAGAGAGAGAGGAGTCAGTGGATGTTCAGAGTGAGAGAGAGGAGTCAGTGGATGTTTGGAGAGAGAGAGGAGTCAATGGATGTTGAGAGTGAGAGAGAGGAGTCAGTGGATTTTTAAAGAGAGTGAGAGGAGTCAGGGGATGTTCAGAGTGAGAGAGAGGAGTCAGTAGATGTGCAGAGAGAGAGAGAGGAGTCAGTGGATGTTTGGAGAGAGAGAGGAGTCAGTGGATTTTCAAAGAGAGTGAGAGGAGTCAGGGGATGTTCAGAGTGAGAGAGAGGAGTCAGTAGATGTTCAGAGAGAGAGAGGAGTCAGTGGATGTTTGGAGAGAGAGAGGAGTCAGTGGATGTTCAGAGAGAGAGAGAGAGAGAGAGGAGTCAGTGGATGTTCAGAGAGAGAGAGAGGAGAGTCAGTAGATGTTCAGAGAGAGAGATGAGTCAGTGGATGTTTGGAGAGAGAGAGAGGAGTCAGTGGATTTTTAAAGAGAGTGAGAGGAGTCAGTGGATTTTCAGAGTGAGAGAGAGGAGTCAGTAGATGTGCAGAGAGAGAGAGGAGTCAGTGGATGTTCATAGAGAGAGAGGAGTCAATGGATTTTCAAAGAGAGTGAGAGGAGTCAGTGGATGTTTGGAGAGAGAGAGGAGTCAATGGATGTTCAGAGAGAGAGAGGAGTCAATGGATTTTCAAAGAGAGAGAGAGGAGTCAGTGGATGTTCGGAGAGAGAGAGAGGAGTCAATGGATTTTCAAAGAGGGAGAGAGAGGAGTCAGTGGATGTTCAGAGAGAGAGAGGAGTCAGTGGATGTTCAGAGAGAGAGAGGAGTCAGTGGATGTTCAGAGTGAGAGAGAGGAGTCAGTGGATCTTCAGAGAGAGAGAGAGGAGTCAGTGGATGTTTGGAGAGAGAGAGAGGAGTCAGTGGATGTTCAGAGAGAGAGAGAGAGGAGTCAGTGGATGTTCAGAGAGAGAGAGAGGAGTCAGTGGATCTTCAGAGAGAGAGAGAGGAGTCAGTGGATGTTTGGAGAGAGAGAGAGGAGTCAGTGGATGTTCAGAGAGAGAGAGGAGTCAGTGGATGTTCAGAGAGAGAGAGAGGAGTCAGTGGATGTTCAGAGAGAGAGAGAGAGAGGAGTCAGTGGATGTTCAGAGAGAGAGAGAGGAGTCAGTGGATGTTCAGAGAGAGAGAGATGAGTCAGTGGATGTTCAGAGAGAGAGAGGAGTCAGTGGATGTTCAGAGAGAGAGAAGAGTCAGTGGATGTTCAGAGAGAGAGAGAGGAGTCAGTGGATGTTTGGAGAGAGAGAGGAGTCAGTGGATGTTCAGAGTGAGAGAGGAGTCAGTGGATGTTCAGAGAGAGAGAGAGGAGAGTCAGTAGATGTTCAGAGAGAGAGAGATGAGTCAGTGGATGTTTGGAGAGAGAGAGAGGAGTCAGTGGATTTTCAGAGAGAGAGAGAGAGAGGAGTCAGTGGATGTTTGGAGAGAGAGAGGTGTCAGTGGATGTTCAGAGTGAGAGAGAGGAGTCAGTGGATGTTCGGAGAGAGAGAGGAGTCAATGGATGTTGAGAGTGAGAGAGAGGAGTCAGTGGATTTTTAAAGAGAGTGAGAGGAGTCAGGGGATGTTCAGAGTGAGAGAGAGGAGTCAGTAGATGTGCAGAGAGAGAGAGGAGTCAGTGGATGTTCATAGAGAGAGAGGAGTGAATGGATTTTCAAAGAGAGTGAGAGGAGTCAGTGGATGTTTGGAGAGAGAGAGGAGTCAATGGATGTTCAGAGAGAGAGAGGAGTCAATGGATTTTCAAAGAGAGAGAGAGGAGTCAGTGGATGTTCGGAGAGAGAGAGAGGAGTCAATGGATTTTCAAAGAGAGAGAGAGGAGTCAGTGGATGTTCAGAGAGAGAGAGGAGTCAGTGGATGTTCAGAGAGAGAGAGAGAGGAGTCAGTGGATGTTCAGAGAGAGAGAGGAGTCAGTGGATGTTCAGAGAGAGAAGAGTCAGTGGATGTTCAGAGAGAGAGAGGAGTCAGTGGATGTTTGAGAGAGAGAGGAGTCAGTGGATGTTCAGAGTGAGAGAGGAGTCAGTGGATCTTCAGAGAGAGAGAGAGGAGAGTCAGTAGATGTTCAGAGAGAGAGAGATGAGTCAGTGGATGTTTGGAGAGAGAGAGGAGTCAGTGGATTTTCAGAGAGAGAGAGAGCAGAGTCAGTGGATGTTTGGAGAGAGAGAGGAGTCAGTGGATGTTCAGAGTGAGAGAGGAGTCAATGGATGTTCAGAGAGAGAGAGGAGTCAATGGATTTTCAAAGAGAGAGAGAGGAGTCAGTGGATGTTCGGAGAGAGAGAGAGGAGTCAATGGATTTTCAAAGAGAGAGAGAGGAGTCAATGGATGTTGAGAGTGAGAGAGAGGAGTCAGTGGATTTTTAAAGAGAGTGAGAGGAGTCAGGGGATGTTCAGAGTGAGAGAGAGGAGTCAGTAGATGTGCAGAGAGAGAGAGGAGTCAGTGGATGTTCATAGAGAGAGAGGAGTGAATGGATTTTCAAAGAGAGTGAGAGGAGTCAGTGGATGTTTGGAGAGAGAGAGGAGTCAATGGATGTTCAGAGAGAGAGAGGAGTCAATGGATTTTCAAAGAGAGAGAGAGGAGTCAGTGGATGTTCGGAGAGAGAGAGAGGAGTCAATGGATTTTCAAAGAGAGAGAGAGAGGAGTCAGTGGATGTTCAGAGAGAGAGAGGAGTCAGTGGATGTTCAGAGAGAGAGAGAGATGAGTCAGTGGATGTTCAGAGAGAGAGAGGAGTCAGTGGATGTTCAGAGAGAGAGAAGAGTCAGTGGATGTTCAGAGAGAGAGAGAGGAGTCAGTGGATGTTTGGAGAGAGAGAGGAGTCAGTGGATGTTCAGAGTGAGAGAGGAGTCAGTGGATGTTCATAGAGAGAGAGGAGTGAATGGATTTTCAAAGAGAGTGAGAGGAGTCAGTGGATGTTTGGAGAGAGAGAGGAGTCAATGGATGTTCAGAGAGAGAGAGGAGTCAATGGATTTTCAAAGAGAGAGAGAGGAGTCAGTGGATGTTCGGAGAGAGAGAGAGGAGTCAATGGATTTTCAAAGAGAGAGAGAGGAGTCAGTGGATGTTCAGAGAGAGAGAGGAGTCAGTGGATGTTCAGAGAGAGAGAGAGGAGTCAGTGGATGTTCAGAGAGAGAGAGGAGTCAGTGGATGTTCAGAGAGAGAGAAGAGTCAGTGGATGTTCAGAGAGAGAGAGAGGAGTCAGTGGATGTTTGGAGAGAGAGAGGAGTCAGTGGATGTTCAGAGTGAGAGAGGAGTCAGTGGATCTTCAGAGAGAGAGAGAGGAGAGTCAGTAGATGTTCAGAGAGAGAGAGATGAGTCAGTGGATGTTTGGAGAGAGAGAGGAGTCAGTGGATTTTCAGAGAGAGAGAGAGCAGAGTCAGTGGATGTTTGGAGAGAGAGAGGAGTCAGTGGATGTTCAGAGTGAGAGAGGAGTCAATGGATGTTCAGAGAGAGAGAGGAGTCAATGGATTTTCAAAGAGAGAGAGAGGAGTCAGTGGATGTTCGGAGAGAGAGAGAGGAGTCAATGGATTTTCAAAGAGAGAGAGAGGAGTCAATGGATGTTGAGAGAGAGAGAGGAGTCAGTGGATTTTTAAAGAGAGTGAGAGGAGTCAGGGGATGTTCAGAGTGAGAGAGAGGAGTCAGTAGATGTGCAGAGAGAGAGAGGAGTCAGTGGATGTTCATAGAGAGAGAGGAGTGAATGGATTTTCAAAGAGAGTGAGAGGAGTCAGTGGATGTTTGGAGAGAGAGAGGAGTCAATGGATGTTCAGAGAGAGAGAGGAGTCAATGGATTTTCAAAGAGAGAGAGAGGAGTCAGTGGATGTTCGGAGAGAGAGAGAGGAGTCAATGGATTTTCAAAGAGAGAGAGAGAGGAGTCAGTGGATGTTCAGAGAGAGAGAGGAGTCAGTGGATGTTCAGAGAGAGAGAGAGATGAGTCAGTGGATGTTCAGAGAGAGAGAGGAGTCAGTGGATGTTCAGAGAGAGAGAAGAGTCAGTGGATGTTCAGAGAGAGAGAGAGGAGTCAGTGGATGTTTGGAGAGAGAGAGGAGTCAGTGGATGTTCAGATTTTCAGAGAGAGAGAGGAGTCAGTGGATCTTCAGAGAGAGAGAGTCAGAGAGTTCAGAGTGAGTAGATGTCAGTAGAGAGAGAGAGAGATGAGTCAGTGGATGTTTGGAGAGAGAGAGGAGTCAGTGGATTTTCAGAGAGAGAGAGAGAGGAGTCAGTGGATGTTTGGAGAGAGAGAGGAGTCAGTGGATGTTCAGAGTGAGAGAGAGGAGTCAGTGGATGTTCAAAAGAGAGAGAGAGGAGTCAGTGGATGTTGAGAGAGAGAGAGGAGTCAATGGATTTTCAAAGAGAGAGAGAGAGGAGTCAAAGAGAGAGAGAGGAGTCAGTGGATGTTCAGAGAGAGAGAGAGGAGTCAGTGGATGTGAGAGGAGGAGTCAATGGAGAGAGAGAGAGGAGTCAGTGGATGTTTGGAGAGAGAGAGGAGTCAATGGATGTTTCAGAGAGAGAGAGAGAGAGTGGAGTCAGATGGATTTTTAAAGAGAGAGAGGAGTCAGTGGATGTTTCAGAGAGAGAGAGAGAGTGAGTCAGTGGATGTTCAGAGAGAGAGAGAGGAGTCAGTGGAGAGAGAGAGGAGTTCAGAGAGAGAGAGAGTCAGTGGATGTTCAAAGAGAGAGAGAGGAGTCAGTGGATGTTCGGAGAGAGAGAGAGGAGTCAATGGATGTCAATGGAAGAGAGAGAGAGGAGTCAGTGGATGTTCAGAGAGAGAGAGAGAGTCAGTGGATTTTCAGAGAGAGAGAGGAGTCAGTGGATGTTCAGAGAGAGAGAGGAGTCAGTGGATGTTCAGAGAGAGAGAAGAGTCAGTGGATGTTCAGAGAGAGAGAGAGAGTCAGTGGAGAGAGAGAGGAGTCAGTGGATGTTCAGAGAGAGAGAGGAGTCAGTGGATGTTCAGAGTGAGAGAGGAGTCAGTGGATCTTCAGAGAGAGAGAGAGAGAGTGGATCTTCAGTCAGTGGATGTTCAGAGAGAGAGAGATGAGTCAGTGGATGTTTGGAGAGAGAGAGGAGTCAGTGGATTTTCAGAGAGAGAGAGAGCGGAGTCAGTGGATGTTTGGAGAGAGAGAGGAGTCAGTGGATGTTCAGAGTGAGAGAGAGGAGTCAGTGGATGTTCGGAGAGAGAGAGGAGTCAATGGATGTTGAGATTGAGAGAGAGGAGTCAGTGGATTTTTAAAGAGAGTGAGAGGAGTCAGTGGATGTTCAGAGTGAGAGAGAGGAGTCAGTAGATGTTCAGAGTGAGAGAGAGGAGTCAGTAGATGTGCAGAGAGAGAGAGGAGTCAGTGGATGTTCATAGAGAGAGAGGAGTCAATGGATTTTCAAAGAGAGTGAGAGGAGTCAGTGGATGTTTGGAGAGAGAGAGGAGTCAATGGATGTTCAGAGAGAGAGAGAGGAGTCAATGGATTGTCAAAGAGAGAGAGAGGAGTCAGTGGATGTTCGGAGAGAGAGAGAGGAGTCAATGGATTTTCAAAGAGGGAGAGAGAGGAGTCAGTGGATGTTCAGAGAGAGAGAGGAGTCAGTGGATGTTCAGAGAGAGAGAGGAGTCAGTGGATGTTCAGAGTGAGAGAGAGGAGTCAGTGGATCTTCAGAGAGAGAGAGAGAGGAGTCAGTGGATGTTTGGAGAGAGAGAGAGGAGACAGTGGATGTTCAGAGAGAGAGAGAGGAGTCAGTGGATGTTCAGAGAGAGAGAGAGAGGAGTCAGTGGATGTTCAGAGAGAGAGAGAGATGAGTCAGTGGATGTTTGGAGAGAGAGAGAGAGGAGTCAGTGGATGTTTGGAGAGAGAGAGGAGTCAGTGGATTTTTAAAGAGAGTGAGAGGAGTCAGTGGATGTTCAGAGTGAGAGAGAGGAGTCAGTAGATGTTCAGAGTGAGAGAGAGGAGTCAGTAGATGTGCAGAGAGAGAGAGGAGTCAGTGGATGTTCATAGAGAGAGAGGAGTCAATGGATTTTCAAAGAGAGTGAGAGGAGTCAGTGGATGTTTGGAGAGAGAGAGGAGTCAATGGATGTTCAGAGAGAGAGAGAGGAGTCAATGGATTGTCAAAGAGAGAGAGAGGAGTCAGTGGATGTTCGGAGAGAGAGAGAGGAGTCAATGGATTTTCAAAGAGGGAGAGAGAGGAGTCAGTGGATGTTCAGAGAGAGAGAGGAGTCAGTGGATGTTCAGAGAGAGAGAGGAGTCAGTGGATGTTCAGAGTGAGAGAGAGGAGTCAGTGGATCTTCAGAGAGAGAGAGAGAGGAGTCAGTGGATGTTTGGAGAGAGAGAGAGAGGAGACAGTGGATGTTCAGAGAGAGAGAGAGGAGTCAGTGGATGTTCAGAGAGAGAGAGAGGAGTCAGTGGATGTTCAGAGAGAGAGAGAGATGAGTCAGTGGATGTTTGGAGAGAGAGAGAGAGGAGTCAGTGGATGTTTGGAGAGAGAGAGGAGTCAGTGGATGTTTGGAGAGAGAGAGGAGTCAGTGGATGTTCAGAGTGAGAGAGAGGAGTCGGTGGATGTTCAGAGAGATAGAGAGGAGTCGGTGGATGTTCAGAGAGAGAGAGGAGTCAGTGGATGTTCAGAGTGATAGAGAGGAGTCGGTGGATGTTCAGAGAGATAGAGAGGAGTCGGTGGATGTTCAGAGAGATAGAGAGGAGTCAGTGGATGTTCAGAGTGAGAGAGAGGAGTCAATGGATGTTCAGAGTGAGAGAGGAGTCAGTGGATGTTCAGAGTGAGAGAGAGATGAGTCAGTGGATGTTCAGAGTGAGAGAGAGGAGTCAGTGGATGTTCAGAGAGAGAGAGAGGGGTCGGTGGATGTTTGGAGAGAAAGAGGAGTCAGTGGATGTTCAGAGAGAGAGAGAGAGAGAGAGAGAGGAGTCAGTGGATGTTCAGAGAGAGAGAGAGAGGAGAGTCAGTAGATGTTCAGAGATAGAGAGAGGAAGGAGTCAGTGGATGTTTGGAGAGAGAGAGAGAGAGAGAGGAGTCAGTGGATTTCCAAAGAGAGAGAGAGAGAGGAGTCAGTGGATTTCCAAAGAGAGAGAGAGAGAGGAGTCAGTGGATTTTCAGAGAGATTAGTCAGTGGATTTTCAGAGTGAGAGAGAGAGGAGTCAGTGGATTTTCAAAGAGAGTGAGAGAGGAGTCAGTGGATGTTCAGAGAGAGGAGTCAGCCAACTGGTTGAGGGAAAGCAGAGCATCAATATATCACACTTCCTAAATTACAGATTAGAAAGCATCTGGTTCATCGAACAGCGTTCTGCTTCTCATTTAGAGTCCGTCCTCCCATGTTAATCATCCCTGTATTCTCCCTGTAGCTCCAATCAGCCCAGATCAGTCTGAAGGAGAAGACCAGATGGCTATGATAATTTACCAAGTTCAAATCAGACCACTGCCTTTATGTGTGTTGCATGGGTTTATTATTGAGTCATTAGACTACTATTTTTCAAAGCAGTGGTTTTATTCTAATGAGAAAATATAGGGATATATTTTAGATAATCTTTTTACAGATTTGGATCCTCTCTGTTTTAGACTGATGTTCATGACTATGTTATAATAGTCACCGCTGGAAAATGGAGGGACTTTATGCAAGATGTATACTAATCATTAGATCCAGGCAGGGTCAAAGGCCAAAGCTCCATAATAAGCTAACAACATTCAACCCTTTAACCCTTGAAGTGTTGTGTTTCCACAGCCTGCCTGCAGCCCATAGTCATCTAGACCCTGTCAAAAGCATTTATCTCAGGTGATTTCCTGCTCCTAGTGATAATTGCAGCTGTGCCCTGAGGGTGGTAAGTATTTTCAGCTAATCTGTGAGGTTGGCATCTATATCAATAAGTGTTTATCTCTTGCAATCTGGAACTCATTAAAACTATTAACCCTTAACATAAACATTTTAAATTCTCTTTCAAGAATAATCGTCTATAAAATATATCTGTAAAGGAGAAAAATATTGTTTTTGCCTGTCATCCAGACTGACTGAAAATTACAAAGAATTACGACGACAGTCAATAACCCAAATGCCCTTCCTTACCTTACAAATCCACAGCCTTGTAGCCTTACTGCCTTGTAGCCGTACCACCTTAAAGCCTTACTGCCTTGAAGCCTTAATACCTTACTGCCTTACAACCTTACAATCTTACTGCTTTACAGCCTTGCAGCCTTACTGCCTTACAGACTTACAGCCTTACAAACTAATAGCCATACAGCCTAACAGCCAAACAACCTAACAGTCAGACAGTCTCATAATTTTACAACCTAACAGCCTTACAGCCTAACAGCCAAACAACCAAACAGCCTAACAACCTAACAGCCTAACAACCTAACAGCCTTACAACCTTAAAGCCTTCCAGCCCTACAAACTTAGAGCCTTACAACCTTACAACTACAGTCTTAAAACAGTAAAGTCTTACAACCTGACAGCATTAGAGACTTCCAACCTTCCAACCTTACAGTCTTACAACTCTACAGCCTTACAACTCTACCACCGTACAACCTTAAAGCCTTTAAACTGTACAACTCCACAACCTTACAGTCTTACAAATCTACAACCTTACATCTCTACAGCCTTACAACTCCACAAACATATAACTCTATAGCCTTAAAACTCTAAAGTCTTACAACTCTACAACCTTACAACTCTACAGTCTTACAACTCTACAACATTACAACCTCACAACTCTACAGCCTTACAACCTCACATCTCTACAGCCTTACAATTCTACAATCTAACAACTCTACAGCCTTACAACTCTACAACCTTACAACTCTACAGCCTTACAACCTCACATCTCTACAGCCTTACAATTCCTCACTTACAACTCTACAGCCTTACCACTCTACAGCCTTACAACCTTAAACTCTACAGCCTTGCAACTCTACAACCTTACAAACATACAACTCTACAGCCGTACAACCGTACAACTATACAACCTTACAACTCTACATCCTTACAACTCTACAGCCTTGCAACCTTACAAGCTTACAATTCCTCACTTACAACTCTACAGCCTTACCACTCTACAGCCTTACAACCTTAAACTCTACAGCCTTGCAACTCTACAACCTTACAAGCTTACACCTCTACAGCCTTACAACTCTACAACCTTACAACCTCACAACTCTAAAGCCTTACAACTCTACAACCTTACAAACACTTAACTCTAGAGCCTTACAACTCTACAGTCGTACAACTCTACAGCCTTACAACTCCACAACCTTGCAACTCTACAACCTTACAACCTTACAACCTAACAGCCATACAACCTAACAGTCTTACAGTATTACAGCCTTACAACCTAACAGCCTTACAACCTAACAGCCTTACAGCCTTACAACCTTATAGCCTTCCAGCCCTACAAACTTAGAGCCTTACAACCTTACAACTACAGTCTTAAAACCGTATAGTCTTACAACCTGACAGCATTAGACTTACAACCTTCCAACCTTACAGTCTTACAACTCTACAGCCTTACAAATCTACAACCTTACAACTCTACAACATTACAACTATACCACCTTACAACCTCAAAGCCTTAAAACTGTACAACTCTATATATGCACCAAGGGAAAAAAAAAGAAGAAAAAAAACTTTTATTATTTTTCTTAGTCTTTTATTATTATTTTTATTTTTTCAAATGTATTATTATTATATATATATATATTTTTAAAGCCTGTCACATCTGTGAATGTGGAATGTGTTTTGTTGGTTGATTGAAAAACAAGAACTTTAAATTGAAAAAAAAAACTCTACAGTCTTACAACCTCACAACTCTACAGCCTTACAACTCTACATTCTTACAACCTTACAACTCTACAACCTTACACACCTACAACTCTACAGCCTTACAACTCTACAACCTTACAACTCTACAGACTTACAACTCTACAACCTTACAACTCTACAACCTTACAACTCTACAGACTTACAACTCTACAGCCTTACAACTCTACAACCTTACAAATCTACAACCTTATAACCTTACAACTCTACAGTCTTACAACTCTTCAACCTTAAAGCTTTACAACTCTATAATCTTACAACAAGTCTATAACATTTTGCTTCCGGGTTGGAGCGAGCCGGTCGCATCCGCGCTTCGGTCTCCTTCGGTCTGCAGGTTGTATAACTTTTTCATTACATTTCATTACATTTCATTATAGTACAACGGTCTGATTTGTCTAATCTTAGCAATTTCTTCTTAGCTAGCTACATAGCCGTCGTTGTATCAAAGATAATTGCGTAATTATCGTATTTCGTCGTCCTCCTATCTGCCCAACACGTTCACCGTCTACCGTAGCACTGTAGTAACTATCACACTCAACTGAACGACTTGATTAGTGTAGTGTTAGCTAGCTACATAGTTGTCTTTGCTGTCTTCGTATCCAAGATAATTGTGTAGTTTAGAGTGTGTAGTCTTAGAGTGATTATCTTAAATTACCGAGGTTAGCTAGCCAGCTATTTTGTCGTCCTTAACGTAGGAGACACTCCTAGCTAGCTAACAGCCAGCCAACATCTACTGAATAGAACTTTCGCATTCCGGTCGCATTCCGCTTCGCTCCACAGGTAGTATCACATTTTCATTTCATTTCATTACAGTCCCAACGGTGTGATTTGTTGATCGTAGCTAGCTACATAGCCGTCTTTGTTTCAAAGATAATTGTGTAGTCTAGAGCGATTTTCTAGGTTAGCTAGCCAGCTATTGTCGTTCTCCTAACGCAACGTAACGTAACCAACACTGCTAGCTAGCCAGCTAGCCCCCGAATAGCAGCATTGTAGAAACTTCACACTCAACGGAACGACTTGATTAGGGTAGTGTCAACAACGCAGCTAGCCTACCTCAGCAGTACTGTATCATTTTAATCATTTTAGTCAATTAGATTCTTGCTACGTAAGCTTAACTTTCTGAACATTCGAGACGTGTAGTCCACTTGTCATTCCAATCTCCTCTGCATTAGCGTAGCCTCTTCTCTAGCCTGTCAACTATGTGTCTGTCTATCCCTGTTCTCTCCTCTCTGCACAGACCATACAAACGCTCCACACCGCATGGCCGCGGCCACCCTAATCTGGTGGTCCCAGCGCACGACCCACGTGGAGTTCCAGGTCTCCGGTAGCCTCTGGAACTGCCGATCTGCGGCCAACAAGGCAGAGTTCATCTCAGCCTATGCCTCCCTCCAGTCCCTCGACTTCTTGGCACTGACGGAAACATGGATCACCACAGACAACACCGCTACTCCTACTGCTCTCTCTTCGTCCGCCCACGTGCTCTCGCACACCCCGAGAGCTTCTGGTCAGCGGGGTGGTGGCACCGGGATCCTCATCTCTCCCAAGTGGTCATTCTCTCTTTCTCCCCTTACCCATCTGTCTATCGCCTCCTTTGAATTCCATGCTGTCACAGTTACCAGCCCTTTCAAGCTTAACATCCTTATCATTTATCGCCCTCCAGGTTCCCTCGGAGAGTTCATCAATGAGCTTGATGCCTTGATAAGCTCCTTTCCTGAGGACGGCTCACCTCTCACAGTTCTGGGCGACTTTAACCTCCCCACGTCTACCTTTGACTCATTCCTCTCTGCCTCCTTCTTTCCACTCCTCTCCTTTTTTGACCTCACCCTCTCACCTTCCCCCCCTACTCACAAGGCAGGCAATACGCTCGACCTCATCTTTACTAGATGCTGTTCTTCCACTAACCTCATTGCAACTCCCCTCCAAGTCTCCGACCACTACCTTGTATCCTTTCCCTCTCGCTCTCATCCAACACTTCCCACACTGCCCCTACTCGGATGGTATCGCGCCGTCCCAACCTTCGCTCTCTCTCCCCCGCTACTCTCTCCTCTTCCATCCTATCATCTCTTCCCTCTGCTCAAACCTTCTCCTACCTATCTCCTGATTCTGCCTCCTCAACCCTCCTCTCCTCCCTTTCTGCATCCTTTGACTCTCTATGTCCCCTATCCTCCAGGCCGGCTCGGTCCTCCCCTCCCGCTCCGTGGCTCGACGACTCATTGCGAGCTCACAGAACAGGGCTCCGGGCAGCCGAGCGGAAATGGAGGAAAACTCGCCTCCCTGCGGACCTGGCATCCTTTCACTCCCTCCTCTCTACATTTTCCTCCTCTGTCTCTGCTGCTAAAGCCACTTTCTACCACTCTAAATTCCAAGCATCTGCCTCTAACCCTAGGAAGCTCTTTGCCACCTTCTCCTCCCTCTTGAATCCTCCTCCCCCTCCCCCTCCTCCCTCTCTGCAGATGACTTCGTCAACCATTTTGAAAAGAAGGTCGACGACATCCGATCCTCGTTTGCTAAGTCAAACGACACCGCTGGTTCTGCTCACACTGCCCTACCCTGTGCTCTGACCTCTTTCTCCCCTCTCTCTCCAGATGACATCTCGCGTCTTGTGACGGCCGGCCGCCCAACAACCTGCCCGCTTGACCCTATCCCCTCCTCTCTTCTCCAGACCATCTCCGGTGACCTTCTCCCTTACCTCACCTCGCTCATCAACTCATCCCTGACCGCTGGCTACGTCCCTCCCGTCTTCAAGAGAGCGAGAGTTGCACCCCTTCTGAAAAAACCTACACTCGATCCCTCCGATGTCAACAACTACAGACCAGTATCCCTTCTTTCTTTTTCTCTCCAAAACTCTTGAACGTGCCGTCCTTGGCCAGCTCTCCCGCTATCTCTCTCAGAATGACCTTCTTGATCCAAATCAGTCAGGTTTCAAGACTAGTCATTCAACTGAGACTGCTCTTCTCTGTATCACGGAGGCACTCCGCACTGCTAAAGCTAACTCTCTCTCCTCTGCTCTCATCCTTCTAGACCTATCGGCTGCCTTCGATACTGTGAACCATCAGATCCTCCTCTCCACCCTCTCCGAGTTGGGCATCTCCGGCGCGGCCCATGCTTGGATTGCGTCCTACCTGACAGGTCGCTCCTACCAGGTGGCGTGGCGAGAATCTGTCTCCTCACCACGCGCTCTCACCACTGGTGTCCCCCAGGGCTCTGTTCTAGGCCCTCTCCTATTCTCGCTATACACCAAGTCACTTGGCTCTGTCATAACCTCACATGGTCTCTCCTATCATTGCTATGCAGACGACACACAATTAATCTTCTCCTTTCCCCCTCTGATGACCAGGTGGCGAATCGCATCTCTGCATGTCTGGCAGACATATCAGTGTGGATGACGGATCACCACCTCAAGCTGAACCTCGGCAAGACGGAGCTGCTCTTCCTCCCGGGAAGGACTGCCCGTTCCATGATCTCGCCATCACGGTTGACAACTCCATCGTGTCCTCCTCCCAGAGCGCTAAGAACCTTGGCGTGATCCTGGACAACACCCTGTCGTTCTCAACTAACATCAAGGCGGTGGCCCGTTCCTGTAGGTTCATGCTCTACAACATCCGCAGAGTACGACCCTGCCTCACACAGGAAGCGGCGCAGGTCCTAATCCAGGCACTTGTCATCTCCCGTCTGGATTACTGCAACTCGCTGTTGGCTGGGCTCCCTGCCTGTGCCATTAAACCCCTACAACTCATCCAGAACGCCGCAGCCCGTCTGGTGTTCAACCTTCCCAAGTTCTCTCACGTCACCCCGCTCCTCCGCTCTCTCCACTGGCTTCCAGTTGAAGCTCGCATCCGCTACAAGACCATGGTGCTTGCCTACGGAGCTGTGAGGGGAACGGCACCTCAGTACCTCCAGGCTCTGATCAGGCCCTACACCCAAACAAGGGCACTGCGTTCATCCACCTCTGGCCTGCTCGCCTCCCTACCACTGAGGAAGTACAGTTCCCGCTCAGCCCAGTCAAAACTGTTCGCTGCTCTGGCCCCCCAATGGTGGAACAAACTCCCTCACGACGCCAGGACAGCGGAGTCAATCACCACCTTCCGGAGACACCTGAAACCCCACCTCTTTAAGGAATACCTAGGATAGGATAAAGTAATCCTTCTCACCCCCTTAAAAGACCTAGATGCACTATTGTAAAGTGGCTGTTCCACTGGATGTCATAAGGTGAAAGCACCAATTTGTAAGTCGCTCTGGATAAGAGCGTCTGCTAAATGACTTAAATGTAAATGTAAAACATTACAACCTTACAACCTTACAAATCTACAGCGTTACAACCTTACAACTCTACAACCTTACCACTCTACAGCCTTACAACTCTACAGCCTTACAACTCTACAGCCTTACACCTCTACAGTCTTACAACCTTACAACTCTACAACCTTACACACCTACAACTCTACAGCCTTACAACTCTACAACCTTACAACTCTACAGACTTACAACTCTACAACCTTACAACTCTACAGACTTACAACTCTACAACCTTACAACTCTACAACCTTACAACTCTACAGACTTACAACTCTACAACCTTACAACTCTACAACCTTACAACTCTACAGACTTACAACTCTACAACCTTACAACTCTACAACCTTACAACTCTACAGCCTTACAACTCCACAACCTTACACACCTACAACTCTACAGCCTTACAAGTCTACAACCTTACAAATCTACAACCTTATAACCTTACAACTCTACAGTCTTACAACTCTTCAACCTTACAGCCTTACAACTCTATAACCTTACAACAAGTCTATAACCTTACAACCTTACAACCTTACAAATCTATAGCCTTTACAACTCTACAGCCTTACAACTCTACAGCCTCACAACCTTACAACTCTACAACCTTACAACTCTAACTCCAAACAACCCTAACGCCCATATCTTGATTGCCTACAACCCTAACCGGGCTGGTTACTTCAAAGGGCCTCATATAACTATACTCTCAGTCCCACCACATCAGACACGCACAGTCACCAGCAAAAACATGACATGATCGTAGATTTGTAGGTCTATGAGAAACAGAGCTACAGGCGTGTAACAAACTACACCATACAGGTATAGGATCTTAATTTGAGCCAGTTTTCTACAGCAGGAAAATGATCTTACAGCAAACAGGAAATGTACATTATTATGTCAATTATATTTCATGGATATTTTTTGTAGGGGCTAATACTTTTATGTTAGGGCAAATCAAGTCTGACATTTTTAAGAGGAAATTACAAACTTTAGAAGCCTTTTTAAAACTTGAATGTGTGGGCAACAGGCATTTTATAAAGGGCAGGACAAATGATCGACACAATGCCATGAGTACTCTCTGTGCAGTATGCAATGGGGTCTATGGCTTCATGAGCAAGCACTCCGCTCCACTCTCACACAATGCCATGAGTACTCTGTGTGCAGTATGCAATGGGGTCTATGGCTTCATGAGCAAGCACTCCGCTCCACTCTCACACAATGCCATGAGTACTCTGTGTGCAGTATGCAATGGGGTCTATGGCTTCATGAGCAAGCACTCCGCTCCACTCTCACACAATGCCATGAGTACTCTGTGTGCAGTATGCAATGGGGTCTATGGCTTCATGAGCAAGCACTCCGCTCCACTTTCACACAATGCCATGAGTACTCTCTGTGCAGTATGCAATGGGGTCTATGGCTTCATGAGCAAGCACTCCGCTCCACTCTCACACAATGCCATGAGTACTCTCTGTGCAGTATGCAATGGGGTCTATGGCTTCATGAGCAAGCACTCCGCTCCACTCTCACACAATGCCATGAGTACTCTGTGTGCAGTATGCAATGGGGTCTATGGCTTCATGAGCAAGCACTCCGCTCCACTCTCACACAATGCCATGAGTACACTCTGTGCAGTATGCAATGGGGTCTATGGCTTCATGAGCAAGCACTCCGCTCCACTCTCACACAATGCCAGGGGCATGATAGCTTTAATGATGGAGAGCTAATTATCAAGGCTGTAACCACAACGCTGCCAAGATCTAAGCAATTTCATCATGAGTAATTTACGGGTTAAACTCTGAGCGTCAGCAAACTTCAATATTTTACAGTGAACTATGAGCGTACGATAAAGAATGGTGGGAACCTGGAGTACCATTCATTGGTGTAGCTTCCAAGTGAGTGAATAGACAGTAAATATGAGCATTGAGGCCAAAGAAGCAGGCCAGTAACCAGAAGGTTTCTGTAACAAATCTTGGAAGTGGTGGAAGTGAGCTGGTAACTGAAGCTGCAATCAGGATACATCTGATTTTGTATCTGGCATCACAATATCAGATGCCACCTACTGCCATGTGCCCTTAAGCAAGGCACTTAACCAGCTCCAGGGGTGTTTCTCTGCAGTGGAACATGTGCTGCCTCCTCCAGATACTCATAGTGATATTGGCTTGTGTCGCAGATGGGGATCTGTGATACTCAGTCGACCTAAAGTTTCTGCACTAGCTTTTCGGTGGAGTGACTGGGTAAGATTCTCCTGGAGGGCAGTCACTTGTGTTTGCGAAGCAGAAGTCCTGTGTTCGAGCCTCAGTATGAGCCAGTAACCACTAAGCAAGCAGTGTGACGTCCTTTCCACATGCAGTCTTTCTCCCATAAACCTACTCCATACTTCCATCTCTTCAAAATAGAAATGTGTTATTCCATCAGGTTTATTTTGACACTGCAAAACAACCATAACATGTAGGAATATCTTGACAGGGTTGTAGCCTATATATTATTTGTGGGAATACTTTAAAAAATATGCACATATTTTGATCACTATGTCTGCCCTCCAAATAACATTATAGTGTCCAGCTGTTTCGAATGTGAAACCATTTCTGCCATCCTTACCACCTATGTCTTCGTTTTAGCATCTTTCCACCAACTGGGCAAGAGTTGGGAGTTTGAATTGACCAGGGGAATGTTGGTGTTGAAACCCATGCTGTAGGCTATAATTTTGGAATGTCTAATTGGCATTTTGGATCCATCAAAAGTAAAGTTGAGAGGAACACTCTGTCCTCAGATGGCTGGCTCGCCCTTTGTGATGAGGCTTTCAGCAATGAGCCTCTGTGTGTAATGTCGTGTTTTATCCATCCATACCTAGTGCACTCTCATAGCGCACACAAGACCGTACCTTGACTTTCTCCGTCGTAACAATCGCCGCAATAGGGCTATCGAATGAATGAGAGCTTTTGTTTTGCGCGCAACTTGGACATCTTCACCGTGTACTAGTCTCGTTTCCATGACAATTTCAAAATCAGGTTGACTGAAAGCGAGTTACAGTTGGCAAAACGAATGTATCTAAAGTGGATCCATTTTATCGGACTGGACTAATGGACTTCCTAAGAATTCGATGGAAACTATTTTGTCCGTTTTTGTCAATCATGGAAAGGGACTAATATACTATTTTCGGCCATGACACAATGGTTATAATTCTGGTCTTGCTATTGGTGAATGTATTAAACCCCAGTCACCAAAAGCCTCGTTCTTCTTCGGTGGTAAGGACATCTACTCCGCAGAGTGTCGGTGGGCAGAGCTGTGTCCTCAGGCAGCGTAGGGATGCTGTGGGGCGCGGAGGAGTGTATGAGCACCTTGAGGGAGCACCGAGACACAGAAAGCTGTACTGTGCCACAAAATATCACTTACAAATACATCCCAATGGGAAAATAGATGGGACCCTGGAGGAGCATAACCCTTTCAGTGAGTACAGTATTATTTGCGTTCTTATTTCTGCCATGTTATATGCTATGCATATATTGAAGTTTATGTTCAGCCACTATAGAGGCTAAAGCCTAACAAGAATAGTCCCACGATATACATGATTGGAAATAGTTTTAAAGTAGACATTCATGATTTCTCAGATAAAACAGAGCTCTGTTTTACTTCTTACAAGTCGCGTGCATTATTATGGGGGTCGTTCCTACTATCCACTGTGCATTGGTAATTTGGTAGGCTACATTGGAGTGACCAGAACACTACCTGATGATGTAAAGTGTTACTGAAGTCTAACTAACATCCATACAACATTGTTGTTGCATCCAACACAACTGTAGTGGTATCTACATTATAATAACATTGTTATTACACTGACATAAGTATCACTTGTCATTCCATGAAATGACAATGAATTTACTTTCTTTTTTTAATTGACTGAATTGTTTTCCAATTGAGGTATATTGGAGATCACAGCAGTGGATGTGGGACTGGTGATGATTAAAGGACTGTTCTCCGGGAGATATCTGGCCATGAACCAAAAAGGACGACTACATGCATCTGTAAATGAGACATGATCTCTGAGATCTTTCTTTGTTCTTCTGTCTGTCCTTCTGTCTGTCCTTCTGTCTGTCCATCTGTCCGTCTGTCCGTCTATCCGTCTGTCCGTCTGTCTGTCTGTATGTATCTTTCTCTCTCTCTCTCTCTTTCTAATAATTGGATAATTGACTACCATTCATATACAGTCTCATTTCCATTGTGCACAGTGTTACATTTGGAAAAACTTTATTAGGTTTCAACTAAAGTCATTTTGTTCTCAGGCTGCCTTCACTCAGGAGTGTGAGTTCATGGAGCGGATCCATGAGTTAGGCTACAACACCTACGCCTCCCGCCGCTACCGGACAACCCCACACTCCACCTCAACAGGAAGTAGGCGAAGGGTGAGCGCTGGGAGGCTGTGGTATGTGTCAATCAATGGAAAGGGCCAGCCAAGGCGGGGCCTGAAGACCCGAAAGACAGAGAAGGCCTCCCTCTTCCTGCCTAGGGTCCTGGGCAACGAGGACCATGACATGGTTCACCTGTTGATCAACAGTAGTCTGGGGTACAGGCAGAATGCCCTCAGACTCACAGGGGAACAGGGCAGAGGAGATAGAGATGTGTCCATCTCCAGGGAGCTTGATGACAAGTCTCACTTGTCAGACACGTGGACTGTGGGAAGAGCATGACTGGTGACTGAGAGATACAAGCCCCCCCTGCCCTCATTTAAACCGGCATAATGATACTGTCCTGTGTATAAAGTGATCAGTGTCTCGAATATAATGTATCTTTGTACTCTTATTGTTAACTCACATTATCGGAAGTACATGCAGTTAATGTCTTGTATTTTTCTTGATGACCATTTCATAGGAAGATGTCTGGAAGGATGCATGTGGATTTACACAATAATATAATGTACAAAAAAGCACTTGTACAATCAATGGCATATTGTCCTCTGTGACTCAGTTGGTAGAACTTGATGCATGCCAGGCCAGGATTGTGGGTCCCATCCTGATGTACTTTTGGGTAAAAGTGTTTGCAAATGATAAATAGTATGTGTATTACCATTGTGGTGTTAATTTATTTGCTTTTTATATCATAAACACATTTTCATTCAAAATTGCTTTTGCATTGTTTTTCTACTGGTCTATATAACTCAATATTCATTCATCATGGCAGTCTAGATTTTTATTTAAGAATTAGGCTAATAGTCTAGAGTTTTGAGGAATTATCGGGTTGCCTGTGTAAACGCAGCCTTTGTGTTCTATTTTCAAGGTGTAGGATCGGTTCTGTTCATTAGTAGACACTGCACCCTAGGGGCAGCAAGTAAAATCACTTCTCTTCAGACGTTCTGTTCGCATTCAATTACATTCCAAGAGAGTAACTGTACTCTTTAAAATAAATATTTTAAGCTATTATTAGTTGACCAATTTCCCAATGACAACAGAAACGTAACGAAAGGAGCACAGCTCATTCGTTATTGGAGTAAGGACAATGTAAGACAGTTGTAGGGCCTACTAATCTCAGTAATGTAGTCATAAATCACGTTCTTGACAAAATCAGTGTATTTTATTATTTTAAATGACTGAAACAAGTGACGGACTGTGGTTTTAAAATACATTGTTTCACAGCCTGTGAAAACTTGAACAAAGACATCCTGGATGCGGCACCCCGTCCAGCATAGATCTGACGATAACGCAAAACCACGTGGCTCAAATGCAGCACCATGGAGAGCAGCTGGATACGCCTATGTATAGGCTAGAATTCAGAAGCCTGAAATTATTATTCATATTTTGTCTCTTGCGTGATATATGGGTAAATATCAACAAACAACCGATCTAATAAAAATCTAAAAGACTGTGTTGGAAGTGTAATTCTTGCAAAGCAATTAATTACCTAAACCTGAAGGTTTTCAGACTTTTTTTCAAGTATCAAATAAAATAAGTAGGCTATCTAAATATCAGACTAAAGGCTAATGTTTTTCTTGGGACGTGCGTTTGCGTTAAACATTTACTCTGAACCGATTCCAAAGCAATATTGTTGGAAGTGTAGTACCAAAAGCACATTTTAAACATCAAATAAAGTTTTGCCAAAGTAATGGACCGTTTTGACTAACTCAGGACCACGTTATATCAAAAGTGAATATAGATTTATCAGTGGAGGCTGCTGAGGGGAGGATGCTCATAATAATGTCTGGAAAGGAGCTAATGGAATGGTAACAAACAAATGGAACCCATGTGTTTGATGTATTTGATACCATTCCACTCATTCCACTCTAGCCATTAAAATGAGCCTTTCCTCCCCAATGAAGGTGCCACCAACCTCCTGTGGATTTAATATAGCTTCTTACGTGGCCCTCAGTCTTTGTTTTATGTATAATTTGACAATTAGCCGCAATTTTTCCACCAGTAATTCGCCAGCTTGAAATAATGAAATTATGTTTGTGAACAGGTGCATAAGTCGCTGCGCCTCACGCCCCAATTGACACCTCTATGTCATTCCGGTTGTGTATTACACTGGCAAAGTGGTAATAGGCTTTCCAAGGTGTGGACGGTCACACATAGGGTTCAAACCTCGAGCAAACCTTTGATATCAACTTTTATTTAACTTTTATGGACGTGCATTGATATTGCATGGGTGGTTTACGCATCACTGGCCACCATGGGCCAGAAGTTGAGTCTAATAATGGATATCTCCAACATCCTGTGCGTAAAGCCTAGGAACTTTGTGCGTAATCGCTTGGTACAGTCTGGGGGTTTTACATTGTGTTTAGCTGATCAGATGAACAGAAGATTACCGGATCAGATTACTGTAGATCCCTCATCCCCATGGCAGGAGGCTTGGGTTGATAATGTCACCAACCTTGTTAAGATGCTAAAGTATTTGTCTTGCATCAAAATAATACAAATATAACCTTATTGTTGATATTGTTCCATTTAAATAATAGTTTTCTGTCCGCCTGTCTCTTATTTCCATTATTGTAAAAGTAGGAAATTCCACTAAAGTGCTGTTGTTTTCCTGTTATGGTTTCATTTATAGCACTGTCTACTGTGCAACAGTCTGCTGCCTTTTCAGCTTCCTATTCTGCATCCTGCAATACATTTGTTTTATTTCAGACGATATCGGAGGAAGTTTAAGACAACTATCCCATGCGTAATTCATCCTGTCGCCTGGACACGCATTGAGAAGTCTGGGAAGAGCAAGATAAAGACACTATATACAGGCTGGGAAAACGTTTTTATATAGGTTACATGTGTCAGCTCACACTAACATTACAGTCAATACATCAACCGAGCGCATTGAATTGCTTGCCCACCGCCACTCCGATATCAAAGTGCACAAGAAAGGGAGGTGGTTTTCTCATGACTTTGCGTCGAAGGTTATTCCGACTCTAAGAGTTGAGAGCAACATTTTGGTACAGTAGGTGGCGTGTGATATAATTTCGGAGCACATATAAGTATCGTCAGGAGAGGAGATACATGGCCAGGTCCTGCAATACGACTGACAACACACAACTCCTACACAAAGCCACTCGGAATAGAGTAATACAACAACAAAAAACAGCGGATCCATTGAAGTAGCCTACAGAAAAGACTTCATGCAGACTCAGAAATAAGTTAACTTTTTCACTGGATAGACTAGTGAGGCTCACTGAGTCCCACAGTCTCCACAACTTTTTTGTCAACCTGTGAGCACCACGGACAGGGGAAAGGGGATTTGGGGAACTGTAAAACCTCTTCAAACACGTGAGACAGCACTGACCGACAG
This sequence comes from Oncorhynchus nerka, assembly GCF_034236695.1. Classification (NCBI taxonomy): domain Eukaryota; kingdom Metazoa; phylum Chordata; class Actinopteri; order Salmoniformes; family Salmonidae; genus Oncorhynchus; species Oncorhynchus nerka. The sequence continues at coordinate 14,328,003 of NC_088404.1, read as the reverse complement.
CACAGGGATGTCTGTCCACGCGTCCTGGCTACCAGTACCGCTGCTGGTGTGGGGACTAGTGTGTACCTCAGTGCGCACTGCCCCGTTTGCGGGTAGGCAGACCGACACTACAGAGCGCCATTGGGAAACGCTCTACTCTCGCTCACTGGCTCGAAACCCATGGGAAAAAAGAGAAATCAACCGAGACGGTGACTATCTTACAGGCATCAAAAGACTTCGGCGTCTATACTGCAATGTCGGCATTGGGTTTCATATTCAAGTTTTACCAGACGGAAAGATAACTGGAATACATAACGAAAATAGATACAGTAAGGTCATTTTCATGCTTTTATTGAACTCATAATCTCCTGCGCCAATTGTTTGATGCCCCTCTCTTGGTCTGCAACCTGTTTGTGTCATGCGCCACCACTTTGGAACTTCATATTATGGGATGGAGTTGTGTGAATGGGCACCATGCCAACTTGAGCATAATACTGTGTTTGATTAGGCTACTAACAAATTGACGTCACATGGATGTTAGTGTTATTGTCCCATGTGGATGGATGCAACGGTGTGTTTAAGCCAAGAGTGATTTTTCTTTTCGGCTTTGATTAATGCGCCTCCTTGAACAATTTTCGCAGGTCTTTTTTTTCTCCAAATAAATGGCTTCGGGACATGTTTCTGAAATGTCAAAAGGAATCAGGGATGATACCAGATCTGAGAGTGGAGGGGGGAGGGGGGGTTCCCCAAACACACTCACTTTAAAATGTACTATTTACTATTTTATTAAAACGTTGTAAAAAACGTTGTAAAAAAAATCTCTCTAACCAAGTAGATTATTTATCTTTAGGCTCCCCTACTGGTATATATAAAACAGTTTATAGATCTAACTTCATTCAAGTATATATTTAACTTTTTCTAAATCACAAAATATTAGATCAAATTGAATCAAAAGTCCAACCTGTTACTGGGTACTTGACTGAAAGGAAGTCTACATCATATTTAGCCTAGGCCTACTCGATGCTCCAATTCATCATCTAGTATCAAGGGAGGAAAGCATCATTTCCTTGCAGGATGTTCCAGTACCAGTTTGAACAGAGACTTAAACAGACCTGTCTACTGCAGTTGTCCTTATCTTCTCCGTCTCGTTTTACAACACAATGGATTATAAACAACTTCGTTTTGGTGTAGATAAGTACTGTGTAAACATAGCAGTGATATTCTTTGTCTCATTTCAGGTCTCCTTGAGATATCACCTGTGGAGAGAGGGGTTGTGACGCTCTTTGGCGTCCGAAGTGGTATGTTTCTGGCCATGAACAGCAAAGGGAAGCTCTATGGATCTGTAAGTAGACATGACATGTTTTCTTGGATGTATTTCTACGTCACAATTTACTTGGCTTCGTGAGAGATCTCCACAGCAGAATGATAGTCAATGTCTTGGCATGCCTGTACATGTTTTGTAGCTTGTGAACGTCATAGTACACTACGTCACAGATGCATTCAACACAAGGTGTAGACATTTCCTTTCCCTAGACTCCATGACATGTACAGTACCCTACATGGTAATATGGAATTGTCAAAAAAAATCCCAAGTGTTGAGATTGACATGCGTGATTGGCGTCATTTGGCCAACAGAGCTTCGTTATAGTCTACGGTACATTGGATTCTTTTTAAGGTAAATATTAACCTCTCTTCTCTCATCCCTTCTCCAGGGTCATTACAATGATGAGTGCAAGTTCAAGGAGAATCTCTTGGCAAATAACTACAATGCTTATGAGTCAGCAGCTCACGCAGGGATGTATATTGGATTGAGTAAGACTGGCAAAACCAAAAAAGGAAATCGAGTTACACCAGCTATGACAGTGACACACTTCTTGCCAAGGATCTGAATGACTCCAATGAGACTGTACCTTCAACAAGGGTAGAGGAGAGAGACTGGAAAACAATGCACTTTCAAATGTTTTTCTAGAGTGAGATATTTAAGTTATTTATTTATGATTCCTGAGAATGTTTATATTTTGGGAAAGTGGAGTAATGTAGAAAGAGGGGATGAATAATGACAATTGTTTTGTTTTTGCTGCTATGTTTCTTCAGATGAGTGCTTTTTTTTAAGAGTAAAATTGATTTTGCACTTTTTTTAAAGAACTGTTGCGCAGCAAAGGTTGTGCAGTAAGCATTGTTATCCTACTTGTACTACTTTGAAAGGAATTGGAGACCCACATTTGTCAGATTTGTGTCTCGGCATCAAAAAGGAAGATGATGATGGCAGGTCCAAACCATTCAGTTCAGTACTGGTCCCATTATTTTTTCATTCCTAATTGATTTAGTGTTTTACTACCTCATTATGGAGATGCAAGGAGGGATTGTGTTGTTGCTGTTGTTTTATCTTTCTGAGCATGACGTACAGTATGACGCAACCACGCTTCTACACTTTACAATACACCCGACACTGGATATCACTGATGAGATTGAATAGAGAGGAACCCAATCAGAGAGAGGGAATCGGAGTTCAGATTAGCACATCTGTTAACCCTGGTCTAAGTTTTAACTATATTTTTGTTGTGTGCATGTCTGGTTAAAACTCTTTTCATAAATAACAAATGCACAGACAAATGACTGGACCCTCTACTGCCACATTAGTGATTATTATAACTTTATATACATATATAAAGTTATCTATGACATTGTCACGTTGTAAGGTTTCCTGTATTTCAAATATATGTCTTGTTGTACTCAATGCCTGGTATGTGCAAATTAAACCAAGAAGAATGTAATTTCTTGTTTGGCACAGCGGATGCAGAAAATGTACATATACTGTAAACTGAAACAGGGCTCTATTCAGTCTGTATCGCTGAAGCATTACAAATTAGGATCTTAATTTGAGCCAGTTTGTTACAGCAGGACAATAATCCTGCAGCAATAGGAAATGTGAATTGTTATTTTGATTATAATTAATGAACATTTTTGTAGGTGTTGATGCATTGTCCGTAAGGGAACTTCAGAAGACATTTTAAACCTCAAATATGCTAAAAGTTTCAAATGTCTTGCATTGCAGGAAAGGGTGGTCAAATTAAGATGCTACATCTCTATGCAGTGTTTAATGTGAGTGCAGTCTCCGTTAACGTGGGAACATTGCTAAGATTCTACATCTCTATGCAGTGTTTAATGTGAGTGCAGTCTCCGTTAACGTGGGAACATTGCTAAGATTCTACATCTCTATGCAGTGTTTAATGTGAGTGCAGTCTCCGTTAACGTGGGAACATTGCTAAGATTCTACATCTCTATGCAGTGTTTAATGTGAGTGCAGTCTCCGTTAACGTGGGAACATTGCTAAGATTCTACATCTCTATGCAGTGTTTAATGTGAGTGCAGTCTCCGTTAACGTGGGAACATTGCTAAGATTCTACATCTCTATGCAGTGTTTAATGTGAGTGCAGTCTCCGTTAACGCGGGAACATTGCTTTTAAATTTCAATCACACTTTAACGCTGAACTTCCGTGGTACGGATTGAATAGAGCAGTAGATGTGTTTCTTACTGTGGTCATTAATATTATCCCTTGTGATATTCTGCGTTCAGTTCACAAGTATGTTATGTCCCCTTATGTTATGCATTTCATGTAGCCTATACAGTATGTATCAACATTATGTCTGTAGTTTTATACAGGTCCTGTTCAACATTATGGTGTATGTGCTGTGCATATTATCAAATTACTTTAGGAGAGTAAATAAATTGTGTTCTGCAGCACCCTATCTATCAAGCTAATACTTAAGTTCAAGTCAACCTAAAAAAAAACGCTGTGTCGGTGAATAATGCCAACCTCTCTCGATAGTTTACAAACACACTACCAGTCAAAAGTTTTGACACACCTACTCATTTAAGGGGTTTTCTTTATTTTTTACTATTTTCTACATTGTGGAATAATAGTGAAGACATCAACACTATGAAATAACACATATGGAATCATGTAGTAACCAAAAACATGTTAAACACACCCAAATACTTTTTATATTTAAGATTCTTCAAAGTAGCTACCGTTTGCCTTGATGACAGCTTTGCACACTCTTGGCATTCTCTCAACCAGCTTCATGAGGTAGTCACCTGGAATGCATTTCAATTAACAAGTGTGCCTTGTTAAAAGTTAATTTGTGGAATTCTTTCCTTCTTAATGAGTTTGACCCAATCAGTTGTGTTGTGACAAGGTAGGTGTTGTATACAGAAAATAGCCCTATTTGGTAAAAGACCAAGTCCATATAATGGCAAGAACAGCTCAAATAAGCAAAGAGACACGACAGTCCATCATTGCTTTAAGACATGAAGTTCAGTCAATCCAGAAAATATCAAGAACTTTGAATGTTTCTTAAAGTGCAGTCACAAAAACCATCAAGCGCTATAATGAAACGTGCTCTCATGAGGACCGCCACAGGAAAGGAAGACTCAGAGTTACCTCTGCTGCAGAGGATACGCTTTTTTAGAGTTAACTGCACCTCAGATTGCAGGCCAAATAGATGCTTCACAGAATTCAAGTAACCAACACATCTCAACATCAACAGTTCAGAGGAGACTGCATGAATCAGGCCTTCATGGTGGAATTGCTGCAAAGAAACCACTACTAAAGGACACCAATAAGAAGAAGAGACGTGCTTGGGCTAAGGACAGTGGAAAACTGTCCTTTGGTCTGATGAGTCCAAATTTTAGATTTTTGGTTCCAAGTGCTGTGCGGATGATATCCATTTGTGTTTACGCACCGTGAAGCATGGAGGAGGAGGTGTTGTGCTGTGTGGGTGCTTTCCTGGTAACACTGTCAGTGATTTATTTAGAATTCATAAGAATTAATAAGAATTAGTTCTTAACTGACTTGCCTAGTTAAATAAATAAAAAATTGCCCACAAAGATCTCCGCCTCAGCACAACCCAAGGGGGGGTGCCGACCCAGACAGGAAGATCACGTCAGTGACTCAACCCACTCAAGTGACGCACCCCTCCTAGGGAAGGCATGGAAGAGCACCAGTAAGCCAGTGACTCAGCCCCTGAAATAGGGTTAGAGACAGAGAATCCCAGTGGAGAGAGGGGAACCGGCCAGGCAGAGACAGCAAGGGCGGTTCGTTGCTCCAGAGCCTTTCCGTTCACCTTCACACTCCTGGGCCAGATCATATGACTTACTGAAGAGATGAGTCTTCAGTAAAGACTTAAAGGTTGAGAACGAGTCTGTGTCTCTCACATGGGTAGGCAGACCATTCCATAAAAATGGAGCTCTATAGGAGAAAGCCCTGCCTCCAGCTGTTTGCTTAGAAATTCTAGGGACAATTAGGAGGCCTGCATCTTGTGACCGTAGGTATGTATGGCAGGTGCTGTGAGTCGTTCCAATCATCCGACCTCAACCCAATTGAGATGATTTGGGATGAGTTGGACTGCAGAGTGAAGGAAAGGCAGCCAATAAGTGCTCAGCATATGTGGGAACTCCTTCAAGACGGTTGGAAAAGCATTCCAGGTGAAGGTGGTTAAGAGTATGCAAAGTTGTCATCAAGGCAAAGGGTGGATACTTTGAAGAATCTCAAATATAAAATATGTGTGCAATTTCATAGTTTTGATGTCTTCACTCTTATTCTACAATGTAGAACATTTTAAAAATAAAGAATGAATGAATAGCTGTGTCCAAACTTTTGACTGGTACTGTATATCAAATAGACACATATCACAGATAATTTGTCCATACCAACGACTCACAGCACTTGTGGAATTCAGAAAGCTCTTTCAAGTAAGCCTACTGATTGAGGCAATTGATAGCCTGGGGGACATAGGCCTATCAGACGCTCCCATAACAAGAACGTGTTACGCAGTGTGCTCTTGTGAATGATGACTCATAAGGATACAGCTCAGACTTCAAACTCTGACGCTTCGGTGTGTCACACTAAATAACGGGGTTGCCCAAAAATGACAGTGTTGGAATGCATTCTCAAAAAAGACAGAAAGTGAACGAAACGATTAATAATGGCGATGAATAACGGATTGTGTTATCTTACGCCCCCCTGTAATTTATACTCACAGACCTGAAAAATACTTAACAACAGCACTTTAAGTTAGACTTTAAATCCAGACTGATTTCAGCTTCATTTCGTATCTGTTTCAGAGAAAGAATGGTGAAACGTGGCATGATTCAATCTGGATTTCCAAGCTAATTATCAATGACACTTCAACGGAGAAATCCAAGTCCACGCTGCTTCGGTTACTGAGCGGTAACCAGATCACTGAGACGAATGGGTCATTTGCATTCTTGGATTTATCACTGTGTTGAGAGCAGATTAACATGTTAAAAGCCTGTTGCATTCACACTTCTCTAAAGTGGTAACGCTGCGGAAATCTCATCAGTAAAATTGGCTATGCTAACATGACTAGACTGTTTTACTTGTAGCTGGCTGAGACAGTGTGAATGGAGGACAAAGCAGTAGGCAATCCGAGAGTGTGATTTCAATGAATGAATGTACTGTGTGTCAGGAGAGCATCAGTCCTGCCTCCTTGTTTGGCCCCACTCAGCCTCTATACATGTTCTGCTTGCCTGGATTAACCCACCATTCACTATAGAGACAGACATTCAGAACTTTAACAAAGTGCTTAGCCCATGTAAGTTAGTCTTCTGACATGCTAAATCTAAGGTGGCTCTAAGAGGCAAAGTAGCAACCGGGAATTTGTTTTTCTACTTTAGTAGCTAGAATCATAAGATCACAGAAGGTAGTGGCTTATTAGGTAAAAACAGGTGTTGTATGTGTTCACTCCCCACACTAACATGTTAGGCCTCCTCTTCCAAATGCTTCCCCCATAAAGATGACAGTACGCTGATACCCTCCCAGCCAAGATCTGTCTTGCAGCTGAGAGGACCAATAAAATCGGTGTCATTTCCGCACTAATTGCACTATCATCATCAAAACCAATATTTGCGCATCGCTCGGGTGCTACTCCTACATTGAACAGCTTACCTCAAGGGTCTGCTTTATGCCCAATGGTCATTTCATGTCCTTCAGATGTACAAAGGTCCCAAAAAACTCCAGACAATCCAGGAAACTGACAACGATGTGTGTGATAACCGAAAGTGTATTGATTGATAGTAATTGAATGGTGGTTAAACATCCCAGCCAGGCAATGGCAGGTTAGATGATAGCTTTTTGCTAGCTATTCTCATGTGATGTGTTCCTCTCTCCTTTGCACTTTGCAGTGCTAACACACACACACCCCCCCACACACACACACACACACACACACACACACACACACACACACACACACACACACACACACACACACACACACACACACACACACACACACACACACACACACACACACAGAGTGGCATTGAGGCTTGCAGCAGGGAACTCACAGCCAGCACGACACATTGACAGCAGGCTGTTGAAAGAGTGCATGTATAATCCAACCGTCCTATCATCTTGTGTCTGAGCACTCAGGTGCAAAAGGGGGGATGTCGTAAATGTTTACAGAATCACATTAGTGGAAACCAAGACTTTTCTCATTGCACGCCTGCTTGTAGCTAGAAATGTTTGAGGTGTGCAGGGGACAATTTAGTAATTTTAGTTAACCCTAAACCTTTTCCTAACCTTAACCTAATCCTCCTTACCTGCCACATTAATCATCCTAACCTGTTGCGTAAGTTCTCCTAACCTGCTACTTAAATTATCCTAACCTGCTCCGGAAGTACTCCTAACCTGCTATGTAGGTTCTCCTAACCTGCTACGTAAGTTCTCCTAACCGGCTGAAGAGGTTCTCCTAACCTATCTGCTGCAGAGGTTCTCCTAACCTGTTATGTAAGTTCTCCTAACCTGCTACTTAAATTATCCTAACCTGCTCCGGAAGTACTCCTAACCTGCTATGTAAGTTCTCCTAACCTGCTACGTATGTTCTCCTAACCTGTTATGTAAGTTCTCCTAACCTGCTACGTATGTTCTCCTAACCTGCTGTTCTCGTAACCTGCTCTGTAAGTACTCCTAAGCTGCTGCGTACGTACTCCTAACTTGCTGCATAAGTTCTCCTATCCTGCTACGTAAGTTATCCTATCCTGCTACGTAAGATCTCCTATCCTGCTGCGTAAGTTCTCCTAACCTGCTACGTAAGTTCTCCTATCCTGTTGCGTAAGTTCTCCTATCCTGCTACGTAAGTTCTCCTATCCTGCTATGTAAGTTCTCCTAACCTGTTACACAAGTTCTCCTAACCTGCTGCAGAGGTTCTCCTAACCTGCTGCAGAGGTTTTCCTAACTTGTTGCGTGAGTTCTCTTAACCTGTTATGTAAGTTCTCCTAATCTGATGGGTAAGTTCACCAAACCTGCTACATAAGTTCTCCTAACCTGCTGCGTAAGTTTTCCTAACCTGTTACATCAGTTCTCCTAACTTGCTATGTAAGTTCTCCTAACCTGATGCAGAGGTTCTCCTAACCTGCTGCGTAAGTTCTCTTAACCTGCTGAGTAAGTTTTCCTAACCTGTTTCGTAAGTTCTCCTATCCTGCTGTGTAAGTTCTCCTAACCTGCTATGTAAGTTCTCCTATCCTGCTATGTAAGTTCTCCTAACCTGCTGTGTAAGTTCTCCTAACCTGCTATGTAAGTTCTCCTATCCTGCTATGTAAGTTCTCCTAACCTGCTGTGTAAGTTCTCCTAACCTGCTATGTAAGTTCTCCTAACCTGCTGTGTAAGTTCTCCTAACCTGCTATGTAAGTTCTCCTAACCTGTTGTGTAAGTTCTCCTAACCTGCTATGTAAGTTCTCCTAACCTGCTATGTAAGTTCTCCTATCCTGCTATGTAAGTTCTCCTAACCTGCTATGTAAGTTCTCCTAACCTGCTGTGTAAGTTCTCCTATCCTGCTGTGTAAGTTCTCCTATCCTGCTATGTAAGTTCTCCTATCCTGCTGTGTAAGTTCTCCTATCCTGCTATGTAAGTTCTCCTATCCTGCTATGTAAGTTCTCCTATCCTGCTATGTAAGTTCTCCTATCCTGCTGTGTAAGTTCTCCTATCCTGCTCTGTAAGTTCTCCTAACCTGCTATGTAAGTTCTCCTAAACTGCTGTGTAAGTTCTCCTATCCTGCTATGTAAGTTCTCCTATCCTGCTATGTAAGTTCTCCTAACCTGCTGCGTACGTACTCCTAACCTGCTGCGTACGTACTCCTAACCTGCTGCATAAGTTCTCCGAACCTGCTACGTAAGTTCTCCTAACCTGCTACATATGTTCTCCTAACCTGCTGCATAAGTTCTCCGAACCTGCTACGTAAGTTCTCCTAACCTGCTACGTATGTTCTCCTAACCTGCTGTTCTCGTAACCTGCTCTATAAGTACTCCTAACCTGCTGCGTACGTACTCCTAACCTGCACCGTAAGTTCTCCTAACCTGCTACGTAAGTTCTCCTAACCTGCTACGTATGTTCTCCTAACCTGCTGTTCTCGTAACCTGCTCTGTAAGTACACATAACCAGCTGCGTACTTACTCCTAACCTGCTGATTAAGTTCACCTAACCTGCTACGTAAGTTCTCCTAACCTGCTACTTAAGTTCTCCTAACCTGCTATATAAGTTCTCCTATCCTGCTACATAAGTTCTCCTAACCTGCTGTTCTCGTAACCTGCTCTGTAAGTACTCCTAACCTGCTGCGTACGTACTCCTAACCTGCTGCGTAAGTTCACCTAACCTGCTACGTAAGTTCACCTAACCTGCTACGTAAGTTCTCCTAACCTGCTACTTAAGTTCTCCTAACCTGCTACGCATGTTCTCCTATCCTGCTACATAAGTTCTCCTATCCTGCTACGTAAGATCTCCTATCCTGCTCTGTAAGTTCGCCTATCCTGATGGGTAAGTTCTCCTAACCTGCTATGTAAGTTCTCCTAACCTGCTGCAGAGGTTCTCCTAACCTGCTATGTAAGTTCTCCTAACCTGCTGCGTAAGTTCTCCTAACCTGCTACATAAGTTCTCCTAACCTGCTATGTAAGTTCTCCTAACCTGCTGCAGAGGTTCTCCTAACCTGTAAAGTAAGTTCTCCTAACCTGCTACGTAAGTTCTCCTAGCCTGCTGCGTAAGTTCTCCTGACCTGCTACTTAAGTTCTCCTAACCTGCTTCTTAAGTTATCCTAACCTGCTATGAAAAGTAGCTTGTGTCTATCCTAATCGCTGTATATGAGAGATATAAAAAAATATCAGGAAACTATCTTCATTTACTTTTTATTTCCTTATATTAGGCTCTAAACTATCCCCATATTTTCTTTCATTCATTTTTTAAACTGGTACTGGATACCTTCAGATGAGTCTTTATAGGCTTGTGGTCACCCTCGGGAAGGCTATTGTGTTCGTGAGAGTCTCAGCGTTCCACAGAGGGGTTATCATATTAGTGTTTAGGCCAAACCGTTTTGCGGACGCTACAGACATTTTCGTGAGAAGACCTATTTTCGGGAAGTCTCATGGTCTGACAAACACTGCTCTAGCCGATATCGGGGGACGCAGTGGTTTGAGATGCAGCCCATGCAACATAAAAAAAATACATCTCTCTCTCTAGCTTAAACAGACAGATTTTTATTATGTTCATTAGATTTACGGCGGGGCACGGAAATTGTAGGGCAAAGGTTAAACTAAACATTTGTCTTAAAATGTAGGACCCACTTAATCTTGCTCTACTGCTGTGAGTGAATTAATCTTCATCTACCTCTACTGCTGTGAGTGACTTATTCTTCATCTACCTCTACTGCTGTGACTGACTTATTCTTCCTCTACCTCTACTGCTGTGAGTGAATTAATCTTCATCTACCTCTACTGCTGTGACTGACTTATTCTTCCTCTACCTCTACTGCTGTGACTGACTTATTCTTCCTCTACCTCTACTGCTGTGAGTGAATTAATCTTCATCTACCTCTACTGCTGTGACTGACTTATTCTTCCTCTACCTCTACTGCTGTGACTGACTTATTCTTCATCTACCTCTACTGCTGTGACTGACTTATTCTTCATCTACCTCTACTGCTGTGACTGACTTATTCTTCATCTACCTCTACTGCTGTGACTGACTTATTCTTCATCTACCTCTACTGCTGTGACTGACTTATTCTTCATCTACCTCTACTGCTGTGACTGACTTATTCTTCATCTACCTCTACTGCTGTGACTGACTTATTCTTCATCTACCTCTACTGCTGTGACTGACTTATTCTTCATCTACCTCTACTGCTGTGAGTGAATTAATCTTCATCTACCTCTACTGCTGTGAGTGAATTAATCTTCATCTACCTCTACTGCTGTGAGTGAATTAATCTTCATCTACCTCTACTGCTGTGAGTGAATTATTCTTCCTCTACCTCTACTGCTGTGACTGACTTATTCTTCCTCTACCTCTACTGCTGTGACTGACTGTCAGGGGAGCCTTTGACTATTCATGGTCCCATTAATGTCTCAGCATCCATGATTGTTGAATCCATTAAATAGACAGGGGGTTTTATTCCCCTTTTTATCCTCCTTTAACAAACACACCAACTCTGCTTTTGGGAGACAGCGATAGGCTCCGTGCTGGGAAGCACTCTCCAGGACAGGGCTCATTTCTTATTCTCTGTTATGTCCTTCAGGCCTGAGCAAATAGGAGAAGAGCTGTGGGAGGATCGTGAGTACACCACAGAGAGGGGGTTTGTGGGTATGGTAGTTTAGTAGGAGGTCAGATTTGCTACTAAAGACTCATATAGTGCAGCGACTTTCTGGACCATGTATGAAATGTCTGTAGACATGGGAACGTAAAACAATGCAGTGCTTTGGTGAATCCAGTATGACTTCCTGGACCATGTATGAAATGTCTGTAGACATGGGAACGTAAAACAATGCAGTGCTTTGGTGAATCCAGTATGACTTCCTGGACCATGTATGAAATGTCTGTAGACATGGGAACGTAAAACAATGCAGTGCTTTGGTGAATCCAGTATGACTTCAGGGGCTGGTTTTCCTGGACACAGTCCCCCATAACTTTCCTTTCAACATGTGTTTTGGGAACAGTAAGATACACCTATTTAATTTCTTCTTCAACACAAAATCCACTTGCCTTTTGATCACGTTTAATTGAAGATTCACAAGACTGTGAATTAAAGCTGTACTCGATCCACACTGCATCTCATTTAACTCGTGTTAAAGGTTAATTCTCTAGATCTCAGAGCTTTGGTGTGATACTCCAGGCACAGCTAGTGTTTGGCTGTGCTGCTGTTTAGTCTGGCCCTGGGCTTTTATCTAGTCTCTTCACCTTGGGCTAAAACAAAACACAGAGCAGATGGAAGTCTTTCTTTCCCTAAAGTCAGACCACCTTGCATATTATACTTAGCTATAGTACAACATTGAAGTGAATAATGACAGTGCAGTGCCCCTAGCGGGTTTCAAACCCAGGTCTCCCAGCCGATAGCCATACTCGCTAACAACTGCTATTTTTTTTTTTTCATGGGGTTTGAAATATGATACAATTGCTTTGGGAACATATAAATATTTGTGTGATTGTGTTCTTTGTGAGTGAATGTCAAAGTAAAATGTTGTAGTATTGAATCCAGGCAAGTACTAAGCGAGTTTACTGTCCCGTTCGAAAGAAGCAGCTCTCAATGCAAACAGAACATTAAACATCAAAGGGGTATTACTCATGGCCAGACATGAAAGAGGCTCATTTAAGAGTGAAATCGCATGATATACAGTCAGGGCTGCTATGAGATGCCACATGCTCCGGTCTGTTTGTCTGTAATCATTTCTAAGCACGTAATAGCCAGCCTTTTCTTTGCTAGGAATTCACAATCTGGGAAGTCGTAGCTTAGCTGTTCACCTGCTTCTCCTTCTTCTCCCTCCAAACTAAATGGCCACTCATGTGAAAGTACTCATTTCCTATCTGGGCGTGCTCTGTAGAAGTGTGCGCATGTCTGCTCCTGCCCCGTGCAGCAATGGCGGCCCAGGCTTGGCCTGGGTCCATGGTGTGGCAGGCCCGGACCTGCAGCTGGGAGAACGAGGCCTGGCCTAGCAGAGCAAGGGATGTGTTTGTGCCCCTGTTCTCCTTTGTAGAGCCAGCTGTGAGGTGTGTGTTTGGGACAGTGGTGCAGTGCGGTCCTGCAGATGTTTGACCATAAAGAGCAGCAGTTCAAAAGGGCTGAGACATCCCCGGCTCCCCCCTCTCTACCCTCCCTCCTCCCTCCTTCCGCCCCTGTCTTCTGGGACACAGCTCCACATTGGAGGAGGTCAGATATGGGCCTTGTAATCAGAGGCCACCGACAGGTGTGAAGAGTAAAGGGCTAGCTCTGGACTGGAGAAACAAGTTTAGATGCACATCACTTTCTATGCTGTTGTCTCTCACATGATAGAGCGGACTGGCCAGGCAAGGCTTTATGTCTGTAAACTTTGGGCACCTTGAACTTGACTTCTACTTGCCTCCCCTCCTGGCCGTCCTGTTTCTGTCCAGGAACAACCTCTAAGAAAGCATTTGAAAACACCAGAATCTGAAACATAAAAAAAATTATAAATGGATTAGTGTGTGTGAGTTAGGAAAGCTTATGTTGGGTGTTTTATCAATATATACTGGGAACTGGATCACCTAACATGTTTGCATTATCTATTTAAGGATCCATTTTGTTCTGCTCTAACAATTACATGAAGGATCCATTTTGTGCTCTGACTTACATGAAGGATTCAGTCTGTGCTCTGACGTGTGGGTAATTTAACCAAGGATTTAGACCTGTTAAGCCCATCTGTTTGCAGCTCTTCAGATCTGCATCACAAACACTTGATTGCAGGGGCCACAGAGGAAATTACTGGTTGGTGAGGACATTGGAAGTATTGGAAGTAATAACACTGTTGTATGTACTCTGTTATTTCCTGTTAATTCTCTCTAAACTAGCCAAGTACATGTCTGACAGAATATAATGTGTTAGATTCAATCTGTCGCATAGACCAACAACTGTACAATGCGGGTTCCTAGGGATCTGGCTTAGGGCCTTTACACTTTAGCTTACAGTATGTCATTTCTAATTGATCATAGTATCCTAGCGGTGGCATAGCGCCTGGTATAGTGTAACTGCTCAACCCTCCTGGAAGCTCCATTGAAGCCCCCACTAGTTGACTAGAGTCCCAGGTGACAAGCGGTATGGGCAGGACATAGGAGGGACTTGATGTGCACACCTCCAGTGTTTCTCTAGGGGGGAATAGAACAACTTCTGTTCTCAAAGGTCAGTCAGATTTCTACTGCATTCCTGCTACATGTTTTCACATTTCCAGTTGCTTTGTCAAACGTCTCCATTATTCTCCTCTGGCACTCCCTCACAGTTGAGTTGTTGCTGCCAGGGCAATATGGGCATGAAATGTTACAGCTCAGACACATTTCTCAGGCAGGCTGTGAATTTGTAAAACAAATAAACAGCTTGTACACTTCTGTAAGAAATTGAATGGTTGTTCTCCTTTTCAAATAGTTACATAGATAGTTTCCAATAGAACATTAAACAATGGTTTCTTTTTCAACAAACGTCTTTATTTTTCCCTGATAAGGTCCAACATAAAGTGATGCCTAAGCACGCTCCTCTTGACCCAGGTTTGTTTCGCAGCAGGGTCAGTGAGGTCGTTAAAGATAAATAAAATAAAAAATTCTACTTCATATTCATCATCTCCAGCACCACCCCAACATCCACATATGTGAAAATGGCTCGTTTCTGTGTTTTGTAGTAAAAAAGACAGAGAAAGATAAGTGTTTACAATTACATAATCGATACGCATCGCGTGATTTTAACCAAGTATTGAGTAGGCATTGCCTACTAATTGTCTACTAATTCGTTGATGATGTAAACACTTATCTTCTATATTTTTTACTACAATTTTCACATACTGTATGTTGGTGTTTGGAAATTATGAATATGAAGCTGAAAAATTGAGAAATGTCCCTTTAAGATCACACACCTTCATTTGACTGGCTCCTCCTTCTCGGCAGCGCTCTCGTTGACATCCACAGCTGAGTGTTGTCATGCCCGGGCCTCAGAGAGTCGTGCCCGGGGATAATACTCCTGTCCTGCCGCTAGACTCCTATCATAGAGAGAGAACAAGTGATGGCTTCAGGGGGGGGGAGACATCTCATCTCATTCATCAACGTTTCTGAGTTCAGGCCCTGCCCTAACTCAAAGATGTATCATATCTGATCTGTTAAGCATAAGAAGCCGTCTTCTTTCATTTAGCAGCCTCTTGATCAAACGCTTCACTCTCAGGTATCAGATCCAGCAAACATTTGGCTGCGACAGGGAACAAGGTACCGTATCAGTACATGAGGGCAGGGGTATTATCGTTTCATAAATGATGTGGGACACTTGATTGTTGCTCAGGATTGACGTTGGTGGCAAAAGGGCTGAGTTTTTAGGTACTCTGTGAACTGTGACTACTTCAGACACTTCACTGTGCTTGTGGTTCTTCACAATGCATAGGGTATTAGTTACAGTATATGAATGGCATTCATTTCACATATGACGAATAAATGCAGTGTTTAATCATTGGTCTTGTAATCTACATTAACTCCTATTCCCGCTGTTTCCCTCATTTTCACCTGAGTGCCTCCTCAGTAGCCTGTGGGGGTTGATTTCAAATCAGGCAGAGACTATCGTTCCAAAATGCTGCCGCAGCCTTATTGCCCCGTGGGAGCCTGAGATCAAACAACCTATTATGGGAAGTCATTAAGCAGGAAGCGAGGTAAGCACACATTTTGTATCTTAATCAAACTTTACTCATGATTTAAGTCAACAGAATAGAGCACTCAGTGAAACTTCAGAAGGGGACAAAAATGTGACATGGTTTCAGAGATTATAACATTAACATTAATTTGTTATGGAATAACGTTCGACATCATTCAATCCCTTAGTGTTTGACTAAATAGTAGTACAGATATTTCACAGTGCAGTGTTAATAGTAATAAATAACATTTGATATCATTCAATCCCTTTGTGTTTGATTAAATAGTAGTACAGATATTTCACAGTGCAGTGTTAATAGTAATAAATAACATTTGATATCATTCAATCCCTTTGTGTTTGATTAAATAGTAGTACAGATATTTCACAGTGCAGTGTTAATAGTAATAAATAACATTTGATATCATTCAATCCCTTTGTGTTTGATTAAATAGTAGTACAGATATTTCACAGTGCAGTGTTAATAGTAATAAATAACATTTGATATCATTCAATACCTTTGTGTTTGATTAAATAGTAGTACAGATATTTCACAGTGCAGTGTTAATAGTAATAAATAACATTTGATATCATTCAATCCCTTTGTGTTTGACTAAATAGTAGTACAGATATTTCACAGTGCAGTGTTAATAGTAATAAATAACATTTGATATCATTCAATCCCTTTGTGTTTGATTAAATAGTAGTACAGATATTTCACAGTGCAGTGTTAATAGTAATAAATAACATTTGATATCATTCAATCCCTTTGTGTTTGATTAAATAGTAGTACAGATATTTCACAGTGCAGTGTTAATAGTAATAAATAACATTTGATATCATTCAATCCCTTTGTGTTTGACTAAATAGTAGTACAGATATTTCACAGTGCAGTGTTAATAGTAATAAATAACATTTGATATCATTCAATCCCTTTGTGTTTGATTAAATAGTAGTACAGATATTTCACAGTGCAGTGTTAATAGTAATAAATAACATTTGATATCATTCAATCCCTTTGTGTTTGATTAAATAGTAGTACAGATATTTCACAGTGCAGTGTTAATAGTAATAAATAACATTTGATATCATTCAATCCCTTTGTGTTTGACTAAATAGTAGTACAGATATTTCACAGTGCAGTGTTAATAGTAATAAATAACATTTGATATCATTCAATCCCTTTGTGTTTGATTAAATAGTAGTACAGATCTTTAGTAATAAATCACTAATAACACATTGTCAGTATGTCCTACAACTATCCAACTTTCATATAGCAGCTTATTCCCTTCCCTTGTTATCTGACAGTGAAACAAACTATCAAAGACAACCTGAGGGGGAATGAGCTGCAAAATAAACACTTTAAAAGTATTATTAGGGGAAATATACATCAGCTTGTTGAGAGTTGCGCTCTGGGGGAGGTTCTAATCATCAAGCACACGAGTCATCAGTGAGTTTCTCAGCAGGTGAGCAGTGAGTTCTCTAGGTGTCTGTCCAGTCCTGTCTGACTGTCTCTCTATGGAGGACTGAGCTCTGGAGATCAGACGCTACATCCACACCAGTCTGTGTGTGTGTGTGCATGTGTGCGTGTGTGTGTGATTGTGTGTGCGTGTGTGCGTGTGCGCGTGTGCGTGTGTGTGTGTGTGTGTGTGTGTGTGTGTGTGTGTGTGTGTGTGTGTGTGTGTGTGTGTGTGTGTGTGTGTGTGTGTGTGTGTGTGTATGTGTGTGTGTGTGTGTGTGTGTGTGCATCTCCCACCCACCTTGGAGTGACAATACATCTATACAGACCAGGCACACTCATCATCAGGAAGTGTTCTCTTACCCCTTGGGCAGATGAGCAGACTGTGCAATAAGATACGTCCTACACACTAGAAAACAAAACAAGTGTTGTGGGTTGAGTCAGCGGATTGAGAGACACAAGGAGCCAGCCTGACTGAGGACTTCTCCTGATGACCACAACACCTGTCAGCCCTGGTTCCAGTTCTACCTCCTGTTTTAGCTCCTGTGGCTCTTGTGTTCATAAATCCAAAATAGAGTCAAGGACTCGGTAGGTGAAAGCAGTATAGTGACGGCCCCAAGCCATTAAATAAAGGTAAAAAAATTCAATAATAATCTCTGTAACATGCTAAGTGGTGCACTAGTCAGAAAGTTCACATCTTTAATTACTGAAGGAGTAGGCGTCATCAAAGGAGCTAGGATAAAATGGAACTGGGCCTCTTCAACTGGGCCTCCTCACTGGGCCTCCTCAATATGTGATCTTCAAAGTGTGAGTAGCGTGTTGGTGCAGGAGCGGCAGCTCCCACACGAGGGCGATGTTGCGTGAGAACAGATTGAATAGAGACGGAATTTCAAAGGCTGTGTTTGTAGTGCCGCTCAGGCTCACCTGCAGAATTGGACTAGATTTACAGGTAGGTACACATGCATTCATGCTTATGCCCTGACATGCATGGAGTTATATTTTTTTCTGCATTGGCCAATAGTGTAAATCACAGACCAAAGGTGTAATATGTATTCCCACTGACAAGCTTATCACCCAGGAGACCCTGTAACCAATAAGGGTGATTTTTGTGTGACAATAATTTACAGCGTCACATGGAACGTACAGTATAGGACAAATGTCTTACACATGTATTACACCAGTATCCCACACACTGAGAATAGCGTGTCAATTTCCCATCAGCCTTGACAAAAACAGTCATCTTAAAAGGCTCTTTTAAGCCACCTTATTTACCTGCTTGTCCTCTGATAGGGAGCCCTTGAAAGGCAGAGCCGCTCCAGATAAGACATGCGACATAACAACATATTCCTGGAGGAGCACTACACTTCAGAGACACCAGAGAGCAGGGGGCACAGATTACCTCAATGCTGGCTGCAGGAATGCCCATTTAAAGGAAGGTGTTTTGTCCTGTTCTGTTTAACGATTTACCTGGGGAGCTTTGAACAGCATGTACCTCCGTTTATTTTGCCAACTTTGTCTCAGCAATGCTCATTCTGCTTCATTTGAGTAGATTGGATTGGACTGAATTAGGACTTTAGAAAATGAGAAAATCATGAATGATTCAACAGCAAACATGATCCTGGGTCCTGTGAGAATGAATTAAGGATCAATAACACAGAAGGTGAGCAGATAAGAAGACAACTAGAGTTCTAATCATCTGATCTACTGCTCCAAGGTTCAATGGGTTTTAAAAGATATCAGACATGTAGGTGTTGAAAGCAGTTCAACCGGTTTGTATAGTAAAATCAGTCACACATTAAATTACTTTTTGTGAGACTCCAAAGTTAGAACGAAGACCCCATTGGGATTGTATGGGTGCCATAACAGTTACCTAGCAAATATAATCCAGCAAA
This sequence comes from Oncorhynchus nerka, assembly GCF_034236695.1. Taxonomy (NCBI): domain Eukaryota; kingdom Metazoa; phylum Chordata; class Actinopteri; order Salmoniformes; family Salmonidae; genus Oncorhynchus; species Oncorhynchus nerka. Next base: position 14,308,998 of record NC_088404.1, on the reverse strand, counting down.
GTGCTGCCATCATCTGGGTAAAATAGAGAATCACAAGGTAGCAATGTGGCATAGTCGTTTCTCACGCTCTGCAGCCATCAGGAAAGATTTCTGAAGCATGCATCTATATAGGTCTTATAGAAGGTTTATGATGACTTCCTAAACATTTTGGTTTATTGAAAGTGTGACCCAAAATTCTATAGAAAGGAGGAAGTATGACAACAACAGTATTGATTGCCTTATTATCAGACGTGTGCTCAATCTGTTCTGGACCCTCCAGTAGAGGGTGATATGACCCTTCCTCTGGGACCCTGTGACACCACATGCCACTACAGTTGGTTGAGAGTGAATGAGAGCCACAGAGGCTGTCTGCACAATGTTGCTGCCTGCCAGGCTGGTTTTGTCCTGATGCTGCTGGACAGCTGCCTTTCTGATTTTCCTTTTCCTAGAAGAGGCCTGGATCAGAACTCAGCAGGACAAAGCAGGCAGGGGCCAGCTGCCGAAAGGACAGCTGGCCTATAGCACTCTGCAGCAGGTGAGGATCGGACTGGCGGCATGAACTGAGGCCCACTGATAACATTGCTTTGCTCTCTCTCTCTCTCTACCTCTCTCTCTCTCTCTCTCTCTCTCTCTCGCCCTCTCTCTCTCTCTCTCTGGTATCTCTTTCTCTCTGGTATCTATCTCTCTCTCTCTCTCCCTCTCTCTCTCTCTCTCTCTGGTATCTCTCTCTCTCTACTTCAAGGCTCCGCTCTGCAAACAAACAGCACTTCACGTCAAATGCTGCCAGCTTTACCGCTTGTAAACCTGTGTGCCAACGACCATGACCCTCTTCTTCATAATGCTGTGTCAGTGGAAAATGCAAGAGCACAAAGCGGACAACTCTGAGAAGCACGGTCTGTAAGAGCATTTTGTGTTGGTAAGAGAGATCATTTAGAAAAGGAGAGAGAGAAAGCAGCATTCTCTAGAAAGCAGTATTCTAGACCGGCGACAGCTGGTATCGAAAGTAGTCACATAAGAGGAAAACCCTGCAGTCGTTATACTGTAACTCATTTACACATCACAGCGTACATCCCTTTACAGGCTACTCTTTATGGTTGCAGTGTTAACTCTCTGGAGGACAGAAACTAAAAGCAGATTTACAATCTTACAAGCTAATGAAGAGGATAAAGCTACTTCTCTCTCTACTGATTAATAAATGACATTTTGCAGTAAGAGGCTGGTTACTACAGCAGCTGTTCTGTTGTGTGACGTAACAATGGTCGTGCAGTTTGACCCGAGGCACATGGCAGTTGGCTGACTGGCAAAGTAGTGCACTACAGATGTAGGATCTTAATTTGAGCCAGTTTGCTACAGCAGGACAATAATCATGCATCAACAGGAATTGTCAATTATTACATGGATTTGAATTAATTACATTTTCTGTAAGGGTAAATCAAGTCTGAAGTTTCAAAGTGGAAATGACACATTTCAGAAGCCTTTTAATACCTCAAATATACTACAGGAAAGTTCTCCTGCAACAGGTTGCTCAAAAGAAGATCCTACATCATTCAGTAGGGAATAGGGTGGCATTTGGGACACGGTCTGGCGGTAGGAGGTAGGGCTACAGCATTGCTCTTCTCCTTCCACTGCCCTGGCCAATTCTTCACTGTTTGTCCAGCTCATGTTCACTGGCCTGTGAGAAAGGATTAGGGTTTCAGCCTTTCCATTCCTCTATACAGAACCCTCCTTCAAAAGCATTCCATGCATAACAAAATAGTATGTACTATGTCCCTCTCCTTCCTCTCTATTGCCCCCCTCCATCTCCACCCCCTTCCCCACACACCAACACATGCACATGCAAACGAGCCTGATGTCTTTTTAACAAATGTTCCCCACTAGGTTGGAATCACAATGAGAAAGACTTGTACAGCAGCATCATATCCATGCAATGTATTTACTTGACTTTGCTCACAGAGACCAGAGGCGTACAGTATTTTCTCATGTTATGACAAAAAAACACAATATTGGCTCAGTATGGGACATTAACATCCTATAAAGACAAAAGATGCAGTGGTCTCCTGGGTCATTTTTTATTTTCCATGTATTGTGCAGTAAAAATACATGATTGATAATGTCATGTTTCTGGTCGTTTCGAGCTGATGACAAGATGGCACAATGTTTATTATTTTTTTATCAAAATGGTGTTAAATCGCTATCAGAAAACAACCTATGGCTTAATAGGTAAAGATACCATTTACAAAAGTCCATCATATCTGCTTTCAATTTGTACAAAAGCTGTATATACATATATATATATATATATAGGGCCATCGTCGACCTAATGGGGGATACAGGCTTCTTAACTGAAACAACTTAAAAAGGGCTTATAAAGATGTAATAAAGGAGTTATAACAACGTTATTATACCAGAACTATCATCATAGGCAAATAAAAAAGTAAAACTCAGATGAAATTAACGTATAATTGTGTCTGTGGCATGAGGTATTGTGAAGGAAACAGGAGCTCTATTTAAAAAACAATTTGAATAGAACAGAAATCATATAACAAGAGTTTTTTTTAAAAATCTGATCACATACCAATACAACTATGAAAGAAGGACAATATCAATAATATCATATAATTTTCTATGAGAAAATGTATTTTATTACATGGCAGTATATTGACATTTTAATAAAAATATCTACAAAGTAGCAGCAAACAATTGATAAGAAAAGAAAGCATTGTTTTTATTTTATTTTTAATTTCATTTAGTCGTGAAACTTAGCTGGGAATATTCCTCCATAGCAGCCTCATCTTAAGGAGTGTTCACTCGTTATTTTTCTGTCATTATAGAATCAAACGCATTGATTCTGCAGTTTACCCACATACTGTACTTCATGGGCCCCTATCACTCCCATAGCAACCCCTTAGCAACTTCAGTTATGTCTTCCAGATTCATCCTCCACAGATCTCTAACAATACAAAAAATACATATTTGAATTTGTGCAAAATGATATAAAAGCCTTTTAAATGTTTATTTGATGACATTTAAACATTTTGTTTTTTAATTTGATCTTTTCCTCAACATTCAGGACACTAAGCCAATGCAATGATTTCAAAGTAATATTTTGAGTTGACTTCCACCTCGCCTTTCAAAGTATTGAATGGTTTGACATATTGACATGAAATAGTCTTCTGTCATCATGATCCACACTGGCCTTGAAAATAGAATATTGTGCAATAAATAGTTGTTGTTCATGTAACTATAAATTACAAGCTTCAGATTCAATTCAAGCAGTTAGAAAAGTTCAAATCTGTCATCAACTATCATGAGGAGAACTGATAGAAAGGTGCCTTCTTTTGAGGATGGCACCGCCATCTTTCACTGTGTCTTTACTATTAAGAAAGCTTGGGTCCAGGTACTATAGCTGGATAAATAGATTCGACTTCCCCAAAACATCCTACTATGTCCTGCCTTTCCCACATAACACCACATTTAGACATCCCTGAGGCAGGTCTGTCGTTGTTCCCAAACCATTCCATTCTTCTCAAAAAATAGTCAGTAAAGAGTTATTGACCCAAAGTGCGTTTCTGATGGAATGTTTTTAGAAAGTAAGACAGAGTAACACTTCTATAAAGACTGTGGACTGTGTTAGCTTACATAGAGAGAGCATACAGGACAGCTAATCATTCTGTGGCAGAATGCAATGCTGCAAGTATTCAGTACAATAGAATGTAGGCTTCTTCCTGACGACATTCTGAAGTAACTGTACCGTACTGGCTAGCTTGCTGTCTTCCGAAGGCAGTGTGTCAGCAGATATGACAAGAGGTAATCCACAGTCCTCTGATGATAATTGAAAAAAGTACGCTAAACAAAATGACATTGTATATGGTTACATTCTCCATTTAAACATAACAGGAGGTTAGAAGACTTGATTTTCTAAACAATATCTCAAAGTTGGTTAAACGTTGAGGCAAGCATGGACATACCAAACAAACCAGGCACAGCAAAAACCTCTGCTCCTTTAGAAGTGGGTTTAATGAACACTTTAAAACGCCTATGTCATCAAACAACTTCAAACTAGCTTTTTATGTGAGAAATTGCAGGTGTTTGGTACTCAATCTGTAGTTGAACAAAAATAAGACCTAGTTCATTATTCTATAGTTTGTCTATGTTGCACATACAGCACTACATCTCATTTTCTTCTCTTATTCAAGCTTGTTTTGGAACCACGCCCAATTGATGCTGCCTTAAACCAGTGAAGGGACAGAGAGCAATGTAGGAAGACCTGGCTGATCCCTTACAACACATGTTGGGAGCCAGACAAGACGTTCAAGGCCAGGCCAGACCAGTCCCTGTGCTATGAGCACAGGTATGTAAGTAGGTGAGAGCGCAGTAAGCGGGGAGTGGTGCTGCTGAGACAGTGTCAATCAGCGCATCCTCTTCTCTCCCCGCAGCCCTCTCCTCCAGCTATGGCCTCTCCTTGGAGTGCACCAGACAACACTGTCCCACTCAGAGGTTCACATCTCTCACGTCCGTAGGCGTGCACGAGAGGTCCACCTCCTCATCCATGCTCTTGGTGTCCGTGGAAACAGCGTGTTGCTGTGCCTGACGGAGACTGGTCTCCAATAAGGACTCGATCTGTTCCTGACACGCCCGTAGACAGTCCTGCAGAGGGAGACACATTGTTAGTGATGAGATATGAACTAGCGTTAGATGGTCTCTCAGTAATGAGCGCCACTTACAGTCAGGGGCATTTGACTAACAGGTGGCCTTTTGGTCTGCCTTCTAACAACAATGATCAATCTATCTGAACAATACAGATGCAGGATCTTAATTTGAGCACTCTTCTGTTGATGAGAATTTCCCTGCACTGCAGGCAATGCAAACTTGTAGTGTATTCAAGGTTTAAAAAGGCTTTTAAAAGTTTGTAATATCCACTTTCAAATTTCAGACTTGATTTGCCTATAATGTCAAATGTATCAACCCCTATAAAAAATATCCATGAATTATAATCCACAAAATAATTCACGTTTCCTGTTGCTGACGTATTTTCATGCTGTTAGCAAACTGTCTCAAATTAAGATCCTACATCTGTATACATTATTAGAATGGTATGACATTGGTACCAATGACCGCGGCTAAGGAGTCGTGGCAGCACACATAGAACCACAAGGGCAGAGTGGTACTCTACTGGGAAGTGCTGTTACTATGTGAGGATTAGGAGGAAGACAATACATCCAGAACGACTGGAAACCCAATCTGCACCCATTTATGGCCCCAAAACAATAGGAGCTAAAGCAATTCACTGGGCCAAGGATAAGAGGGCCAGACCCTCAGTCAGGTGGGGAAGGAGCAGGGATCTCATTCTAATGATTACGGTTCTTATTACCTGGATCAAAGAGGCCTGTGGAAACTAGAGCCAGACCAGTGGAGGAAGGATTCACAAGTTATTCTATTGCTAACAATACTAAGTTATTAACCTAAAAGAGAGGATGGCTTAAAAGTGTTTTAATTTTTTGTGACATTCCTCTGAAATAATGAGAGATTCTGTATTGAATTATGAAATTAGGACTGTGTCCTGTGTTTGTTATGTGAATATGCACAACAGACTTCTAGAAAAAAAGTACATGCTCAAAAGTGCATTTAATCATGGTGCCTCCTCTACTTTAATTTGACTTAGATGTTTTCCTCCTTTCCTTTTGGACGCCACAAGAGTTAGGCCCCTGTACCAATGACCATGGGAACAATGAGCGAGAACGTTTTCACACTGTTGTTGTGTAGCTGACTTCACTCGCCTCTCATTTCCTAGCCCCTTTCAGAGACAGGATTTATGGCATGGCTACATACTGCTCCACATCCGTCTCTCAGATCTCTCTCTCTCTCCTCTCTGGTTCTACTGTCATCCCCTCTCCCCCACGAGTTACCACATAGTGGAAGCAATGAGATCAATAAATGGAATCTGTGGAAGATACATCTCAAACTGACTAAAGAGTCGGGCATAGATAAAGTATGAAAAGCTGTGCATAATTATGATATATTTGTTATATTAGGAGCTCTTCGGAGCTATATGTTCAAGTTCAATGTTTTTGCATGAGACTGGGTTGTCCTCGCGTACCGGGTCACTTCTGATGACTTGGGACAGGAAGTAAGTCAGTTGCTGGGATGACATTGCATCGTCCATCTTCAGATGCAGCCCCTGCACAGCAGCCGCCACACTGCCCGCTGCGATCATTGACGGAGGGTTGGCAATGAATTTGACATCTGGAGGAGTGAGAGAGAGAGAGAAAGAGAGAGAGAGAAAGAAAGAAAGAAAGAAAGAAAGAAAGAAAGAAAGAAAGAAAGAAAGAAAGAAAGAAAGAGAAGCAACAGGTCAAATTCCTGAAGCAAGGCATTTGATCCACAAACAATTCAATAATGACCTTGTTCACTGGCTGCAACGAGGCAGCTCAGGTCATTGACTATCTGTAGGGAGCAGGCGACACAGGGTGAGACAACAAGACACAGATTACAAATGTCAATGGGCCATTCTAACTATCCACATCTTCTCCATCCACCACCCTGGCAGTGAAGGGTGAAGAGGGGGTGTGGGGGAGGAAGAAGAGGTGACGGGGATGGGGGAGGAGGGAGATGGGGCGGTTTAATGTGACACAACCAGATAATGGCAAGGGAGAGAGGAGAGAGACCGTGCGTCCAGCAGAATCAGAACAGAGGCATTCTAAAGTTCTAGTGACATCATGCTGATATGTGGCAGGATGCCCTGCCTGGTACTGATGAACTATGCTGTAGGTCCCAGACCTTATTACACCCCTGCAGCCATCATCCCTCCTCCTCTCTCTATCCTCCCCTTCCAGCGCCCTCTCTCTATGCCCCTATCTCTGTATTCCTCTCTCCAGACCCCTCTCTCTATCCTCCCCTTCCAGCCCCCTCTCTCTATCCTCTCTATCTATCATCCTCTCTCTGTCCACTTAGAGAGTAAATTGGCATGCATACAGCACATTAGGTAAGATTAAAGAGCAGATAAAACATATAATTAAAAAAGGGGGAACCCTATTGCACAGGGGGAAACCTATTGCACAGGGGGAAACCTATTGCACTTGTTGGAATAATGATGTTGGTGATTAATTATTTATTCAGCCCAAAAGCTGCTTAATAATCACACACAGAGAAAGAAAGAAAGAGACATTCACCTCTAAACCCCCTCTACCTCTAGTCCAAACCCCCTCTACTCCTCCTCCTGCACCTCCAGCCAAAACCCCCGCTATTCCCTCTACCTCGAGCCCAAACCCCCTCTACCCACTCCACCTCCAGCCCCAACCCCTCTAACCCTCCAACTCCAGCCCAAACCCCCTCTATCCCTCCAGGCAAAACCTCCCCTACCCCCTCCACCTCCAGCCCAAACCCAATCTATCCCCTCTAGCCAAAACACACTCTACCCCTCCAGCCATAAATGCCCTCTACCCCCCCCCTCCAAAACATCTATCCCAAAACCCCTCTACCCCTCCTCCACCCAACCCCCTTTTACCCCCTCCAGCCCAAAACCCCTCTACCCCCAGTCCAAACTGCCTCTACCCCCTCTATCTCCAACCCAATCCCTCTCTATCCCCCTCTACCTCCAGCTCAAAACCCCTCCACCCCAAACTGCCTCTACCCCCTCCCCTTCCAGACCAAACCCTCTTTACGCCCTCCACCTCCAGCACTACCCCCTAACCTCCAGCCCAAACTACCTCTACCCCTCCACCTCCAGCTCAAACCCTCTCTACCCCCTCCAGCTCAAACCCCCTCTACTCCCTGCAGCCAAACCCCCTTTCCTTCCTCTTCTCCGCAGCCTCACAATGCAATAAATCACCCTTCAACTAGCTCTGCTGGTACCCCGCTCTGGAAAGATCACGTCTCACTTCCTATTTTTAAGTGGTTAGAGAGACAATGCATCTACTCCAGGCAGCAGTGCTCTCTCACACACACACACACACACACACACACACACACACACACACACACACACACACACACACACACACACACACACAGAGGGGCTCCTCGGGCAGGGCACATTGTGTGAAACAACAGGTCTAATCAGACCATTAATTTGACCATATTAATTAGGAGGCCTCCCAGTCTAGGAGACAAGCCCCCTTTAAACCCACCAACCCATGCAAAGAGTATGGGGCATCACTGTGACTGAGCTCCCATTACAAGAGCCTGCACCACAAAGAGTTTAGAGACAAGGCTTGAGGTAGAGAGCTGTCAGATTAATTGAACTTGACACTGGCATAAAGGCAAGCCAGAGAGCCATTATCTGGGCCAATATCCTCACTAGATCTACCCAATCATATCTTCACTAGATCTAACCAATCATATCCTCACTAAATCTACCCAATCATATCCTCACTAAATCTACCCGAATGCCAGCCAGTAGCCGCCCTTAAGGAACTATATAAACAAGAGACTCCACAGTCTCAGAAAAAAGGAGACATAAAAAGGGGATCATCTCTTCTATGGTGGCAAGATGAAGGAAGTACAGTAAATACATTTCACAGACGTGTATTTCACAGAGGTATTTCACAGAGGTATTTCACAGGGGTGTATTTCACAGAGGTATTTCACAGGGGTGTATTTCACAGAGGTATTTCACAGAGGTATTTCACAGGGGTGTATTTCACAGAGGTATTTCACAGGGGTGTATTTCACAGAGGTATTTCACAGAGGTATTTCACAGAGGTATTTCACAGGGGTATTTCACAGGGGTATTTCACAGACGTGTATTTCACAGGGGTATTTCACAGGGGTGTATTCCACAGGGGTATTTCACAGGGGTGTGTCAAAGCCTATCGAAACACCTTTGACAACAACAATTTGGCAGCAGTTCAAAACTACACTGACGAAGAATATAAACACAACAGGTAAAGTGTTGGTCCCATGTTTCATGAGCTGAAATAAAAGTTCCCAGAAATGTTCCATACTCACAAAAAGCTTATTTCTCTCAAATGTTGTGCACAAATTTGTTTACATCCCTGTTAGTGAGCATTTCTCCTTTGCCAAGAAAATCCATCCACCTGACAGGTGTGGCATCAAGAAGCTGATTAAACAGCATTAACATTACACAGGTGCACCTTGGGCTTGGGGCCACTCTAAAATGTGCACTTTTGTCACACAACACAATGCCACAGATGTCTCAAGTTTTGCGGGAGCATGCAATTGGCAGGACTGTCCACCAGACCTGTTGCCAGAGATTTGAATGTTCATTTCTCTACCATAAGCCGCCTTCACGTCGTTAAAGAGAATTTGGCAGTACGTCCAACTGACCTCACAACTGCATACGTGTATGGCGTTGTGTGGGCAAGCGGTTTGCTGATGTCAACGTTATGAACAGAGTGCCCCATCATGGCAATGGGGTTATGGTATGGGCAGTCATAAGTTACGGACAACGAACACAATTGCATTTGACCAATGGCAATTTGAATGTACAGAGATACTGTGAAGACATCCTGAGGCCCATTGCAGTGTCATTCATCTTCCGCCATCACCTCATGTTTCAGCATGATAATGCACAGACCCATGTCGCAAGGATCTGTACACAATTCCTGGAAGCTGAAAATGTTCCTGTGGCCTGCATACTGACCAGTCATGTCTTCCATTGAGCATGTTTGGGATGCTCTGGATGGAGGTGTGCGACAGCGTGTTCCAGTTAGGGTCAATATCCAGCAACTTCGCACAGCCATTGAAGAGGAGTGGGACAACATTCCACAGGCCAATTAACAGCCTGATCAACTCTATGTGAAGATGTGTCGTGCTGCATGAGGCAAATGGTGGTTTTCTGGTCCATGCCTTACTTTTTCACATGTATCTTTGACCAATAGATGCACATCTGTATTCACAGTCTTGTGAAATCCATAGATTAGGGCCCAATTAATGTATTTCCTTATATGAAATGTAACTTAGTAAAATCTTTCAAATTGTTGCATGTTGCACTTATATTTTGTTCAGAATAGTTAAATCCCTTCCTTAGAAGTATTACTCATCACAAATAGCACATACAGGATCTTCAACATGCTTTCACACTCTCTTGTCTTCCACTCCCTACCCCCACCCCCTCCAGCCCAAACCCCCTCTACCCCTCCAGCTCAAACCCCCTCTACCCCACCACCTCCAGCCCAAACCCCATCTACCACTCCACATCCAGCTCAAATCCCCTTTATACCCCTCCAGCTCCAGGCCAAACCCCTCTACCCCTCCACCTCCAGCCCAAACCCCTCCACCTCCAGCTCAAACCCCCCTCCACCCCAAACCCCCTCCTCCTCCACCTCCAGCTCAAACCCCCTTTATCCCCCTCCACCTCCAGCCCAAACCCCTCTACCCCTCCACCTCAAACCCCCTTTATACCCCTCCACCTCCAGCTCAAACCCCCTCTACCCCTCCACCTCCAGCTCAAACGCCCTTCATCCCCCTCCACCTCCAGCCCAAACCCCCTCTACCCCCAGCCCAAACCCCTTTATCCCCCTCCAGCCCAAACCACCTTCAGGACCATTCATTCAATCTCATCAATTAAGCAGTAACTTCAAACAGCACCTTGAGTTTCCCCTGACTTACCACAGGGCAAAATAGTTTCCTCAAGCACAAATCCACTTTTGTTGAAGGAGGAGGTACAGGTTTGAAACCTACAGAGCAGGTATTCTCCTCAGTATCATCTTGGTTAAAAGTCTGCCTGCAATTGGAGAGCAGTCTTCCATTGTGCAGGCCTATGAAAGAGCTTAAAGGATTTCTACACGGTGGAAAATGGATGGTGCAACAGCAGCTATGTCTAAGTATCTCCCTGAAGTATTTGCCCTACTGATCAGACATAAGGAGAAGACAATATATATGTAACTCACAGCTTTCACTATGGGATTGATCACGCCATTGACAAATATCAATGTAACTGCTTAACCTTAAAAACCCATCTTTAGTACCACACAGACAGTATATCTATAACCCAACTGGATATGTAGGCCTACAACAGCCCTCTAAATCAGTAGCACTAAATAACAACAGCAAGAGCAGTCAACAGTATACAGATGTAGGATCTTAATTTGACAAAGTTTTCTACAGCAGGAAAGTAATCCTACAGTCACAGGAAATCTGAATTATTATGTGGATTATAATTAATGGATGTTTTTGTAAGGAAAAATCAATGCTGAAATGTCTAAATTGAAATTACAAACTTCAGAAGCCTTTAAAACCTCAAATACACTACAAGTTTTAAATGTCCTGCATTGCAGGAAGGTTCTCCTGCAACAGCGTGATCAAATTAAGGTCCTACATCTGTAACAAGACAGGCAGGTGGTGGTGGAGCTCCCGTTATGCATACCTGTAGCACAGAGGGCCACAAAGGTCTGGGCATGCTTGCGCAGGATTTGCTCGGTGTCCTGATGGATGGGTAGTTTGGAGAGGAAATGGTCTATGAAATCGTGCGCAGTCACTGAGGCTAGATCCCATTTCAGTTTGTTCAATACTAGTAGTTCCATTTGCTGTAGGAGAGAGAGAGAGAGAGAGAGAGAGAGAGAGAGAGGGAGAGAGATAATAACCTGTAGTAGGACAATGTGCAAGGGTTCAAGACACCAACACACCACTAGAGGGGGTATGCACCACACAGGCCTACGCTCTGCCACTGTGCCAATGACTTATCATTACAATCATTGATACAGTATGTTATGGGAATTAGGTTTGAGAATTTAATTCAGAATTTGAGTTGTTTTTTTTATTTTAAATGATTGATCTCCCAAAGTTAACCACGGCTATATGGACTATAATGAACACATCAATTATAGTTATGATTATAGGCATACACTATGCTATATTATACAAAAGCTCGTTAACAGAATCTACATTGGTTACAACTAATGAGAACATGATGAGGAAGTCAAATTACCAGCAAATCGATTGGTCGGATGGAATTGTCAGTGTATATGCACAACTTCTCTGCGGTTAGAGGAATGGTCTCCTTCATTTTAGACGCCAGAAACATGCAGGTAGCTCCCAATAATTGTAGTCGGGTCTTCTTTGTCGGTTCAACAGACAAATATCTGTCCAAAAAATTCATAGCGAGGGGAAAAACCTCCTCTTCGCATTTCTGTTCCTCACACACCTGTGATCAAAAACCAAAGGAAAGATGTGTTACATATCCTGTCTATACCTGTATAGGTCTATATCTATATACTACAAAGTAGTGGTGGGCACCAATATTGATAATTCAATATTATATCAATATAATTTGATATCGATATGAGCAAGGCATATCATGATATTGGTTTATTCTCCCTGTTAACCTACACTGTTCTGTAAAAAAATAAAAGCATACATGACTGTTCCTGCATGCAAAAAAAAAGCTTCGGATTTATGCATACTTAATTGCCTGCTGATGGGCCAACAACTGTTGGCCTTGTTTTCAAACTGGTTGGGTAGCTTTAGGCTACTAGAACGTTTACCCCAGAGCCAATGGGCAATCCGAAAGCAGTTGTATGAACTGTTCTTTCTACAAACCGATATGATATCAATATCAAATCGAAAAATGCAGAGATTTTACATATCGGTGACCATCACTACTACAAAGTCATCAACAAACAATAACACGAGTCATACATGCATATAAATGCATATTATGTGACCGTAAATGCAGATGTAAGACCTTTTGGATTAATCTACAACATTTTGACATACATTTTATTTCACTCGTGGACACAAAGGTGGCCTCAAGGCAAGCACATGGCGTAGAAAGCAATTGCAGTTCGTCATATTTTCAAAAAATATTTTTTAATATTTTTAAATTGTTTTAGCATGTAACAATTGAATGTAAACAGTCCAAGACGTATACTTCATCGGACAGAAGTGTCTTATCCCGAATAACTAAAATAATACTGGTCAAAAATAACTTTTTTGTAAGCCACTAAATTGGACAAGGACCATGCGCCCACATCTCATTACAGCATGCAACTTTAGAAATTAATAAAAAGTATATTCGTCCACATCACGAGAACATTTTTATCATGTAAATTTTAAGCAATGTCTCTTCTTTCATTATATGACACTTTCATTGCATTCTCTCAAAAGGGATCGAAGCTATTAACCATATTTAGACTAGATTCGACCTTTACAACTCCCACATCCACGTTGATGGTTCAGTTGGAAGTTTGCTTTATCAAGTTGTAACTTAAATAGCTCCAAATGCATATGAGTTCAATTAGCCTACTATATCGAAAACATCAGTGACAAAATTATAACATTTTTAAAAACACAAAAGTGCTATAAACCACAAGAAAACAAAGATGGCGCATTTTGGCACTTGTGACTGCATACGTGTACATTGACTTTAATTTAGAGAATTATGAAACTAAATTATTCGTTCCCTTGAATACATAATATAAGGGAATATTTGACGTCATTTGCAGCATGTATCTGGTAAAATGAGGCTCAATGAGTCTCACAGACAACCTCTCAATGTAGTCCAAATTATAAACTGGGTGAATAACTAGGTCTAATGTAATAAAGGTAGGCCTATAGAAAATGTTGACCAACACAGGACAAGTCATCTTTATAGACGCATGTTAGTAGCGTATGTTGCCTGTTATTATTCCAAAGGGCATATAGGCTAGACCTATATGTTTCAGTGAATGTTATGTATCTGTTAGAAAGTGTTTCTTGAACAAACCTCCAGCATCCATGTAGAAACAATTCTCCTCATGCAAGGTACAATCTCTTTCTGTACACATTTGAAGTAGTTCGTTGCTGGGAGATAACTGTCTTCGGCTTTTAGCATGGTCTGCAAAACTCTATCGTTGAGCAGGTTCGAGTCTTGGTAAGCTCTCCGGATGGTCTCCACTTCACAGCACAGCAACTGACGTTCCATTCCTTCGGCTTCGGCAGTCGCTCGAGCAATGAGAGAGACAGAGAGAGACTGATAGAGAAACTGATTGATTGCTTCCCCTAAAAGTACCTTGGATGTTGCTCTGCTCTGTCTGCTGCGACTGCTGTGTGGAAGCTCTCAGTAGGCGACCCAACTCTGCTCTCCTCAATAAACTCCCCTCCCCTCCGCGCACTTTGTCAGTGACGTGCCTGTTGTTATTAGAGAGCAGATTAAAGGAAGGCGGCGTCCACCGTGAGAGACAGTCAAAGAGAGAGAGAGAGAGAATTCGACATACCAATTAGGATCTGGCTAAAAAATATTTGAATCAGTTAAAGAACTAAAGGACTCATTGCCCTTTATGGTTGTGAGGTTTAGGGTCTGCTCACCAACCAATAAATTCACAAAATGGGACAAACACCAAATTGAGACTGCAGATTTCTGCAAAAATATCCTCCGTGTATAATGTAAAACACCAAATAATGCATGCAGAACAGAATTAGGCCGATACCCGCTAATTATAAAAATCCAGAAAAGAGCCGTTAAATTCTACAACCATCTGAAAGGAAGAGATTCCAAAACCCCCCATAACAAAGCCATAGCCTACTGTACAGAGAGATTAACCTGGAGAAGAGCCCCCTAAGCAAACTGGTCCTGGGGCACTGTTCACAAACACAAACAGAACCCACAGAACCCACAGAGGACACCAACCAAATCCTGAGAAAACAAAAAGAGAATTACTTGACACATTGGAAATAATTTACAGAAAAACAGAGAAAACTAGAATGCTGTGTGGCCCTAAACAGAGAGTACACAGTGGCAGAACACCTGACCATTGTGACCGACACCTCAATTAAGGAAATATTTGACTATGTACAGACTGAGTGAGCATAGACGTGCTATTGAGAAAGGCAGACCTGGCTCTCATGAGAAGACAGGCTATGTGCACACTGCCCACAAAATGAGGTGGAAACTGAGCAGCAATTCCTAACCTCCTGCCAAATGTATGACCATATTAGAGACACACATTTCCCTCAGATTACACAGACCCACAAAGAATTCGAAAACAAATCCAATTTTGATAAACTCCCACATCTATTGGGTGAAATAGCATCACAGCAGCAAGATTTGGGACCTGTTGCCACAAGAAAAGGGCAACCAAGGAAGAACAAACACCATTGGAAATACAACCTATATTTATTTTCCCTTTTGTACTTGAACTATTTGCACATCTTTATATAGACACTGTATATAGACATACTATGACATTTGAAATGTCTTTATTCTTTTGGAACATTTGTGAGAGTAATGTTTATAATCTATTTCACTTGCTTTGGCAATGTTAACATATGTTTATCATGCCAATAAAGCCCTTTGAATTGACAATTGAGACAGACAGCAGGAGAGAGACCCCCAAAAAAGAAGCCACCTTAGAGAAGAGGTCCAGTTTTAGAACGCGTGAGCTCAGTCCTTTCCCATCGCAGCCAGAACATTGCGTGGGCTACTGGAAGTGGGAGGTCTCAGGTCCGATCTGGAGGCAGTAGGCTCAGCGAGGGTATGATTGCAGCTACTGAGGGGTACCAAAAGGGGAAGCAGAGATGTTCGGTGGGAGGAGGACTTGGTTCAGTCACTTTGACTTTGTGTGTAGATTGGTGAGAAATCTATTTAACTATTTAATCAATTTTGATATCAGACTGTAACACAACAAAATGTGGAATAAGTCAAGGGGTATGAATACTTGCTGAAGCAACTGTCTTTTGGGTTCTGATGGGGTACGACAGTTGAACTAAGCTTATGAGGCATATATAAGTCATATTCTTCAAGAATCAATGGGTATTTACTATATAATGAATCTTTAAATCCCAAAATGGATTTAACAACTAAGGATTCTAGCTTTATAAGCATGTATTAATAAATACTGCTCTGACTAATCTAGCAACTTGTTTACAATAGGCCTATGGGCTACACTACTTGTAACTAGGATTTGAGTGAATCTGAAAAGGGTAGCTGGGTTTAGCTCTCTAGGCTTTACGTCCAATGATATAGACATTACAGTTTCACCAATTCAAACTTGCAGCACTCATGGATTTGAGTTGCTATGAAGGGTCGCTGCTTGAGTATAGTAGCAGCACGGAACATTCCAATCATTCCTCTCTCAGCTCTGCACAAGCCGTAAAACTCATATGAGAACCGCATAAATAATATCTAATAAATAGACAATTTATAGCAAATTGAGCCAGTTTGTTATAATCCTGTGAATTATTATGTGGATTATAATTGATGAACATTTTTAGGGGTTGATACATTTTTCATAAGGGAAAATCGAGCCTGAAATTTCAAAGTGTAAATTACAAACTTCAGAAGCCTGTTTAAACCTCAAATACACTAAAATATTTAAATGTTCTCCTGCAACAGGGCGATCAAATTAAGTTCCAACATCTGTGGGCTAAAAGGCAATAATCAGGACTAAACAAACTAAACAAAATAAAATATGTTTTCCCTTTTAGTATGATAATTACAGTAAAAAGAATCATTTTTAGTCTGCGAATTACTGTAAAACAATCCCTTTCAGTCTGAGAATTACTGTTAAACAATCTCTTTCTGTCTGCGAATTACTGTAAAACAATCCCTTTCAGTCTGAGAATTACTGTAAAACAATCCTTTTCAGTCTGAGAATTACTGTAAAACAATCCCTTTCAGTCTGAGAATTACTGTTAAACAATCCATTTTAGTCTTAGAATTATTGTAAAACAATCCAGAGTTCACTTCCCACACAGCACTTTGTGTTCTCACATCATGTATTGTGAATACAGAACAAACCATTGAAATATGTCCTTACAGTGTAACATGTCTGTGTGGTATAAGACGAAAGGGAAAACGCACGCACACACACACACACACACGCACACACACACACACGCACGCACGCACGCACGCACGCACGCACGCGCGCGCACACACACACACACACCTCTTATATAATTGTCCTCTGCTAAGCTTGCATCAGGGGTAGACAGAGGGATTCATTCCTCCCATTGGTCTGAGCAGGCGAATAATACAATAGAAAGAGTAATACTGTATACTTCACTTATTTCACAGTAACTTTCTGGTCCATTGCCACGTATGAGCAAGAGAGGAGGTATGTGAGTGTGTGCCAAAGCCTGGCCCAGCCCTGTGTAGGACGGCTCCACTTCAGTTCCAGCAGAGCAGAGTGGGAGAGGTGGAGGTGATGGGAAGGCGAGGGCAGTTTAGTTTTCCCACGGCCCTCTGCTCTCTTCCTCTGTGACATACACCTGTAGGTGTGCTTGAGGAATAGCTACTCATTAGCTGCCAGTGGGGCTGGCTCTTTTTAGTTGCCATGGATTGTCAAAACAAACGAATTCATGGATGAATGAATGAAGGAGAGAGGTAAAGGTTGCCATTCATGATCAGCAACAACCCCTCTCACTTTTTACCCACACTGACTGTGAGCCACACCTACTGTAGCTTTACAGTTGTGTCAGCAATCTATTTGACATGTCAATTTGACATTGTAGATACAAATGGCAAAATATTTTACTAAAGTTAAACAAAAGAAAAATTAAGGTCAAGTAACAACAAGCATACATACCGGCGTCAGCTAGCCTGCCGGTTAGAGAGGTGAGCCGACAACCAGGGTGTTGCCAGTTTGAATCCTGGGTCGGACTGAAACAACCTGCCAGAAGTGAGCTGGCAAATCCTAGATGCCATTGACTGACATTGTGCTCTTGAGCAAGGCCGCCCCCCACACACACAACAACAGCTCCCCAGTGTGGCAGTCCCCTGCCCCTTTCCAACAACCTGTATGTGTGTCTTTTGGAGGGGTTAAAAGTTGGAGTCAAATTACAGTTGGACATTGTGTAAAATTTACCAATAGAGTTATCTTAGTCAAAACATACTGTATACAATAGATGACAGAACAGCAGCTGATATGATTTCCCCTGAGAGAAAGCTGGAGAACTTCTGTTTAAAAAATCCCCTTTGGTCTAAATCTTGAGCCACACCTCAGATCTCCTTGTGAATATAAATTCCAGTTCCTTGGAGAATTCTGAACTTTGACAACCCCATAAATCAGGCAACATAATGGAAAACGAATTACACAGGGAGTGGTAGAGTACCATGTAACAGTAATACAAGATGAATGTCTACACTCGGTCTTCTGACCACAACACTGTGACCCCATAGCTGTAAATCAACTATACTTGAAGTGATTCAAAACCCAATGAATCTAGAACTCAAAGAAGGGAGTTTGATTGGTTCTCATAACCTGTGTTAAAGGTTCCAAATGAAAGAACTTGTTAGAAAGGGAATGTCATTGGCCGCCACAAGCAACAAAGGCAATGATGTTTTGATATTGGGATTTTTTTTTTGTACGGCCTGGATCATCTCGTTGGGGTCAGGGTTATTTTGGTCCTGTCCTGAGTACGGTTCTTGCT
Organism: Oncorhynchus nerka; assembly: GCF_034236695.1. Taxonomy (NCBI): domain Eukaryota; kingdom Metazoa; phylum Chordata; class Actinopteri; order Salmoniformes; family Salmonidae; genus Oncorhynchus; species Oncorhynchus nerka. Next base: position 14,290,710 of record NC_088404.1, on the reverse strand, counting down.
TAATGGACCAATAGGTCTTCAACTGAATCTTTGTCTTAGCCTGGTCTTAATGTTATCAGTGTTTACCTTGTTATTTATTTCTTGTCTTGTTACCTTTAGCCATATCAATACCCTGGAGTTGTTACCGTTAGCCATATCAATACCTTGGAGTTGTTACCTTTAGCCATATCAATACCCTGGAGTTGTTACCTTTAGCCATATCAATACCCTGGAGTTGTTACCGTTAGCCATATCAATACCTTGGAGTTGTTACCGTTAGCCATATCAATACCCTGGAGTCATTATCGTTAGCCATATCAATACCCTGGAGTTGTTACCGTTAGCCATATCAATACCCTGGAGTTGTTACCGTTAGCCATATCAATACCTTGGAGTTGTTACCGTTAGCCATATCAATACCCTGGAGTTGTTACCGTTAGCCATATCAATACCTGGAGTTGTTACCGTTAGCCATATCAATACCCTGGAGTTGTTACCGTTAGCCATATCAATACCTTGGAGTTGTTACCGTTAGCCATATCAATACCCTGGAGTTGTTACCGTTAGCCATATCAATACCTTGGAGTTGTTACCGTTAGCCATATCAATACCCTGGAGTTAGCCATATCAATACCTGGAGTTGTTACCGTTAGCCATATCAATATAGTTGTTCAATATCCCCTGGAGTTGTTACCGTTAGCCATATCAATACCCTGGAGTTGTTACCGTTAGCCATATCAATACCCTGGAGTTGTTACCGTTAGCCATATCAATACCCTGGAGTTGTTACCGTTAGCCATATCAATACCCTGGAGTTGTTACCGTTAGCCATATCAATACCCGTTAGCCATATCAATACCCTGGAGTTGTTACCGTTAGCCATATCAATAAGTTGTTACCCTAGGAGTTGTTACCGTTAGCCATATCAATACCCTGGAGTTGTTACCGTTAGCCATATCAATACCTTGGAGTTGTTACCGTTAGCCATATCAATACCCTGGAGTTGTTAGCCATATCAATACCTTGGAGTTGTTAGCCATATCAATACCCTGGAGTTGTTACCGTTAGCCATATCAATACCCTGGAGTTGTTACGTTAGCCATATCAATACCCTAGCCATATCAATACCCTGGAGTTGTTACCGTTAGCCATATCAATACCCTGGAGTTGTTACCGTTAGCCATATCAATACCCTGGAGTTGTTACCGTTAGCCATATCAATACCCTGGAGTTGTTACCGTTAGCCATATCAATTGGAGTTGTTACCGTTAGCCATATATCAATAGCCATATCAATACCCTGGGTTACCGTTAGCCATATCAATACCTTGGAGTTGTTACCGTTAGCCATATCAATACCCTGGAGTTGTTACCGTTAGCCATATCAATACCCCACCGTTAGCCATATCAATACCCTGGAGTTGTTACCGTTAGCCATATCAATTGGAGTTGCCATATCAATACCCTGGAGTTGTTACCGTTAGCCATATCAATACCCTGGAACCGTTAGCCCATGGAGCCATATCAATAATAGTTAGCCATATCAAACCCTGGAGTTGTTATTAGCCATATCAATTAATTAGGACCATTAGAGAGGGGCCCTATCAGTGCTTTACATGAGGGCCTCTCTCCACACAGACCCCAGCGCAGTGCTGCTTCAAATCAAATTTTATTTGTCACACGCGCCGAATACAACAGACCTTACCGTGAAATGCTTACTTACAAGCCCTTAACCTACAATGCAGTTCAAGAAATACAGTTAATAAATTATTTACAAAATATTCTAAAGTTTAAAAAAATCGAAGCAATCAATAGGTAACACAAGAAATGTATATAACAATAACGAGGCAATACTGTATACAGGGGGTAACGGTACCAAGTCAAGGTGCGGGGGTACAGGTTAATTGCTTGTTGACGTTATTTGGTTTGATTTAGTCAAGCCTCAGTGACTTGATTACCCAGTGAGGTGATGCCATGGCCAATGGGAGAGAGGTTTTGTACATACCATTATGGCTGCTGTAATATTCAATTGATCCCTAGGGCTACATTTTCTCTCTCGCACTCTGTCTCTCTGTGTATGAAGGATGCATCCCAAATGGCACCCTATTCCCTTCATACTACACTAAAGGGGCCCATAGGGCTATGGTCAAAAGTAGTGCACAATATATAAGAAATGGAGTACTTTTCGGGATGCATCCATGTGATTCAATCCCCAGCTAGCCTGTGTCTTTTTGAAGTCACTCTCCTTCTCCCTGACCAGTGTTTTATGCGGTAATGATGATGAAGATAAATGAAGTGCCAGGCAGAAGAAAATAGATGCCTGCTGCCCTTTGAGAAAGATCTGGCATGTCTGTCTGTCTGTGAAGATAAATGTAGATGAAGTGAGTGACCTGAAAGCTTTAGTTTTGGGGGATTATTTGCATCAAAGTCTGTCCTCCTGTGAGGGGGAGGGCTTTTGTCTCTTTATTCCACACCCACTGGATCCCTAATCGCAAACCAAGAATCAAATCTGCTTGTGTGCTTGTGGGCAGCTACTCGATTTGAACATCAATGTTAACAATCTGTCATGACTGGATCCGTAACATGTTTAATCTTGTCATTCAAAATGAATGTGATACAGTTACAACGAATATGTGATTGTGTATACAACTTTTCCTTTATGACAGAGATTGAGAATTTGCAGTTTACATTCCATTCAACCAAGTTGAGATACGAGTAAATAAGCATTTCCCAATCAGTACTAATGGAAAAACCCTAACCCTGCTTTCAAAGTACTCAGGCAAGCCAAGCCAAGACTGTTTCCCACTCTGAGTGAATGTTTTCATCATACACATTCCTTGTTTTCACTAATTGACCAATTTCAAAATGATTTAACAGGCATTAGAATCTGACAGTCAAGCACCCAATAACGCAAACACAGCACACAGCCTGCAGAAAAAAGCTCATTGAGGAAATCCCCTGTTGAAACAGCCAGGGAGCATAGCTACAGTGGGATTCCTCCCCTGAAGCACATCACTGGGAAAACCAAATCGTTTTAAGCAGGGGAGCCTAGATTAGAGGCTGTTTACACAGGGTCATCTATAATTGATGGATGTGCTGCAGTCAAACCTGGGTTCAAAAAGTGTTTGAAATAATTTCAAAAAACTTTAGCTGAGCTTGATAGAGCTTGCCTGAGGCATGGGAACCAATATAATTGGTCCCAAAAGTGAAAATCTGGCACCTGACGCCATCTGGTAGCCCAGGCAGGCTTTAGCGAACACTAAAAATATTTTAAGGTTGTTTGAACCCAGGTCTGACTGTATTAGTGCTTCACAGGACCTCTGACTGAGGGGGCTGTAATGGGGCATGGGGTGGGGGTATGGAGCAGTAGGGGGCCGGGATGAGGGTGTTGTTTTGCAGGATCTTTCACGCCTCGCCGCAGGTTTCATGAGATGCACCGGTGACAGACACATAGTCACCCGTTTAATCCTGCCCTCTGGGTATTCCATCATCTCTCGAACTAACTGCAAACTAACTGCAAACTGTAAACTAACGTCATGATTAGTGCCTTGTTTCGACGAGTGAAATTGAATTCAAGCCTGGTCATAAAAAAAGAACCAAACAACTCCTACTCAATTAAGACAGGATTAAGGCAGGATATTTTATTCAGACAGGCTTATAATACAGTGGGTGTGAACTACCTGGAGGATAGAAGGTGCTCTGAGAAGAAAAACACTTTACTGCAGTGGGTCTCTGTCACAACAGGTTGCTGACAGACAGGCCGGAAGTTTGGGCTCTTGTGTGAAGAATGTTCTGTGTTCTGTGTTTGGGTTAATGGGTGAATCACTGTTTGAGTGAGCACATTGAGTACTTGACTGCTAATGATGGTAGATATCTTCTCAATAACATTAGGATATCTGGTTATCTCAAATTCAGCTCTGCGTATGATTCTGCATTAACCCTTCTCCTACATTTTCTGTGGACCTGCAGAAATCGAATTAACATAATAAAATATCCCCATCAAAATCTGTCTGTTTAAACTAGAGAGCTTAAAGTCTAGTTTGTTTTGCATGGGCTGCGTCTCAATACACCCAATCTGACAATATTTCCCTTCCGCATCTGCAGTGAAAGATGGCAGAGCTAGAGCTGAAAGTGAGTTCAAAATATATATTTAAGCAGGCAGTCAGTTAGTTAAGAACAAATGATGGCCTAGGAACAGTGGGTTAACTGCCGTGTTCAGGGGCAAAACAACAGAATTTTACCTTGTCAGCACAAGGATTCGATCCAGCAACCTTTCAGTTACTGGCCCAAAGCCCTAAGCACTAGGCTACCTGCCATCCCGCTTACTTACATTCACCCACAAAAGAGAGAGAGAGAGAGAGAGAGAGAGAGAGAGAGAGAGAGAGAGAGAGAGAGAGAGAGAGAGAGAGAGAGAGAGAGAGAGAGAGAGAGAGAGAGAGAGAGCATCACAACAAAATATACTGAAGAAATATATAAACAGAACATGCAGCAATTTCATTGATTTTGCTGAGTTACAGTTCACATGAAATAAATTCATTAGGCCCTAATCTAGGGATTTCACATGTCTGGGAATACAGATTTGTATCTGTTGGTCACAGATATCATTAAAAAAAATGGGCCTCACAATGGGCCTCAGGATCTCATCACGGTATTTTTGTGCATTCAAATTCTAATCGACAAAATGCAATTGTGTTCGTTGTCCGTAGCTTATGCCTGATCATACCATAACCCCACCACCACCACGGGGCACTCAGTTCGCAATGTTGACATCACCATATCGCTTGCCTACACGGCGGTTGTGTGGCCAGTTGGACATACTGGCAAATTTTCTCAAATGACGTTGGAGGCGGCTTATGGTAGAGAAATTAACATTAAATTCTCTGGCAAAAGCTCTGGTGGACATTCCTGGAGTCAGCATGCCAATTACACACTCCCTCACAACTTGAGAAATCTGTGGCATTATGTTGTGTGACAAAACTACACATTTTAGAGTGGCCATTTATTGTCCCCAGCACAAGGTGCACCTGTGTAATGACAATTCTGTTTAATCAGCATCTTGATATGCCACACCTGTCTCACTATTGAGAGAAATAAAATGTCTGTGCGTATGAAACATTTCTGGGATCTTTTATTTCAGCTCATGAAACATGGGACCACGACTTTACATGTTGTGTTTATATTTTTGTTCAGTTTAGGAATTCAGAGCACTAGGGTAAGTATGCAGACCGGTGTTGTATCGTTTTCTCTAAAGCCTCTAACTAACCAAGTGATATCTGATACAATACGTTCCTGCTGCATCCCAGTCAGTGGATGGCTTGTTACAGACCAGAGACTATTGATGACAACATGATGTGTGGAAGGAAGACAATCGTGGAGTAAGAGAACATTTATGATGCACAACCAACATATTGTGATTATGTGATCTATGATCTATGTTCATTATTATATGACCAAGTAAAGCTTTTGAAACAGGACTTTGGCATATTTACACTATATAAATGAAATGCTACAGACTATGAACAGCTGAAACATGACATGCTATATCAAATATTTTTGTTTTGTAAAACTTTGAAGAGTACCTACTTAGGACTTCATAACACATTAATAAACTGTACATAACACTATCTTAGGCAGAACATAACAATTTCATATTTTATTTATATCTTTATTTTACATTTATTTTTACCAGGTTGGTCTCAATGAGATTAAAAATATATTTTGCAACATAGACCTGGCCAAAATAGCAGCACACAAACGTTCAAACATTTACAACTTAAAACACAAAGCACTACAGTTTAAAACATCAGTTTACACATTGAACTGGAACATTGGTTTTGGGTGAAGGGGTTCAACCTGGGGTCAAAACATTGACAGCCTCCTAAATCATTTTCCACCCTAGAGTTTTCCCTAGCTGTAAAAAACATTTAAGGAGACAAGCTCCTGTAGTTTCAAGTCCCTTTGTAGTTCGTTCCAAGTAGAAGAGGCAGAGAGAGTACTGGAATGTTTTTTTCTCTGTAAGGAACTTAGGCTTCTTCACGGACATACAGTCTTGTGCGCATTGGCGATAATTGTCATTCGTCTGATGGACAGTGTGGGTACACAAGTAAAATGGGAGCTGCCTTGTAAATAAAAATGTACCAATGACATAGTCTCCAAAGAGCTAAGGAAGGCCAGCCCATTCTGGTATAGAGGTTACAGTGATGGGTGACAACACAACCTCTGCGCCTAATGGTACACAGTGTCCAGCATACGTAACAACGCCACAGGGGCAAACATGTACAATGTATCACATAGTCTATTACAGGCAAGAAGGCAGCGGAATCATTTAATTTTTTGCTTTAAAAGAAAAAAAACTTATTTCTAAAAAATAAAACCATCTTGAGCCTGAGCTTTTTCACAAGACCTTCTATGACCTTCTATTACCTTTTATGACCTTCATTAATGAATGTTGCAATATTTGTCTGTTAATGAGTTAGAATTTCCCACAATCCACCTCTTCCATCCCACTCTTCTGTCTGTCGAGGGAATGCCGCTCTCTCTGGCTCCCGGTCTATCAGCTGCTTTGATGTCCCGCTGAATACTCTTCATGTCATGGATATCAAGTCTGGGCATTAAAAAAGAAAACGGATAAGGGCTTCCCAAAAGAGACACATAGTCTGGGGGTTTGCTTCGTTTTCTTTCTTAACCTTCAGGAGGAGGAGAAAGAGGAGAAAAAGGTTTCCCAGTGAAAGAAAAGCGTTCTCAACCCAGGGTGTCTCCACAATAATGAAACGATGGATAGAGAAATGGTCCTGTTTAGTGATCCGCAAAAGGGAGAGAAGGGGGTCCTCTGTGCACCGGACCCGACCTGACCTGACACAGAGGGGGCTAGACAATGAGAGGCCAAGGGTGCTAACGAGAGGAAAACCCGGAGACAATAGGGGCCTCTACCAGAGCAGAGATGTGGCCACGCAAGCCACAGAGCAGCAAAATGAAATGCTTTAGACACCAGAAGGCCAAGTGGAGCGTAAGGAACGCAAAGTTTCCCCCAGTGACCAGAGAGAGCAGAAGCACTCAGGGTGGGCTACCGTGTGGCCTCGACCATTTGGGTTTAGAAATATTCTTAGGGCCTGGACTCCACAGGTCTCCTAAGTGAGAGCTTAGTTAGACACTATTCACTGAAATAAAGATGATTTGATTTGACATGAAAAGGAGTTGCATCCAAAGGGGTTTGTGTTTAAACATACTGTAGTGATGAATAGGGTCTGTGTTCTCCTGGCCTGATCGATCCGCAGCTAAGGCCATTCCTCTGCTTCATTCCTTTCCTCCAATAAGGCCCTGCCACTGTTCTCTCAGTTCTCTCTCTCTCTCTTTTTCTGGAATGTTGTTTATGTTGTCAGCCAAAGGAGCAGATGGGAAATTAGAACATTTCAAGCCAATTAGAATGGAATTATGCAGTCATCAATCTTATTTTCTAGGCACGTAGGAACCCCACAACGGAACATGGCCACAACAGAACTAACATGGAGGTCCTGTTTAGAATGACTAATCAAAAGACTGTTTTGTTTAGAAAGTGACTGCTTCTTCAAGTCCTATTTATCTGACTACACCATAGCAGTGGTTCAGATTTTTTTCACGTCAAAAGACAGGGAACAAAAAGAGACATGAGAAAACATTTTTGTTGCTGATTTTTACAGCACTTTATAAGTTATGGACAGAAATTCAAATAGTATGGTTTATTATGATGACCAAAATGCAACATGTTAACCTAATTAACCTGACCCAAGAGTAGCCTATGTCCGTCTTCAAAGTGTATTTGTTGGCCAACATATGCACATTCAGACTAATCAAGTGAATCAGAGAGTGTTTTAATCCAGGTTCAGTCTGACTTTACGACACCACACTCATACATTTTTAACCAAAATGTTCTTTTAGCTGATTTCTCAACTATTACAGTTTCCAACAAAATTAGGAAATTAACCTTGCCAAAGCACTCTGTTGCTCTATATACTTATTTTTAATCAATGTTGAGTCATGAATCATGCTTGCTAAAGGGCTTGAAAATAAAGTACGTACTTGACTCATGAATCATGCTTAATAAAGAGCTTGAACATATACAGTACCTGACTCATGAATCATGCTTAATAAAGAGCTTGAACATATACAGTACCTGACTCATGAATCATGCTTAATAAAGAGCTTGAACATATACAGTACCTGACTCATGAATCATGCTTAATAAAGAGCTTGAACATATACAGTACCTGACTCATGAATCATGCTTAATAAAGAGCTTGAACATATACAGTACCTGACTCATGAATCATGCTTAATAAAGAGCTTGAACATATACAGTACCTGACTCATGAATCATGCTTAATAAAGAGCTTGAACATATACAGTACCTGACTCATGAATCATGCTTAATAAAGAGCTTGAACATATACAGTACCTGACTCATGAATCATGCTTAATAAAGAGCTTGAACATATACAGTACCTGACTCATGAATCATGCTTAATAAAGAGCTTGAACATATACAGTACCTGACTCATGAGAAATAAGCATGATGAATGATGAGCATGTTCTGACCAAATGATCTGTGATGCAAATATGACTATTGAGAATTGATATGTTTTACAATGCAATTTATTTTCCATTCCTAATGTTTTGATTTCTAGGTTAAGAAGTGACCCAGGGGATTTAAGGTCCTCGTTTTCAATCTAGATTCTATATATCTATAAGATGTTATTTTGGGGGAGGAAAGAAACCCTTCTGGAGTTCCCAGCCCAATCACTTTGAACTCCGATTCATTGTATGTGGCTTGAAGAAGGTTTGTTCTTATTTCAACAAAAGGGTCCCAATCCCCTATGGCCCTGTTCAAGCATTATCCATATTCATCAAGACTTAGGGCTACCATTCTGCCCTTGTTTCACACACAACTTGTCTGAAGTTTATATGTGGCATAATGTGACTAGACATTCATAAAATCTACCAGTGTCAAACTATCCAGTAAGAGTTATCCACAGGAATTAGATCATGTCTATTTTCAAGGATTTATCTCCACTGTGATAAGTTATGTAAAACAACAAGAAACAGCCCACCCATTAATAACAAAGTAATTGGCCCTAAGTGGGGCCCTGCATGCCTGACCCCATAGTGCTACCTAACATATTCTAGCTACACATTATTCATCCTCTGGGAATTTTCTCCTCACCAAACCCCTCAGCTCTTGATCTGTGTGCAGACACGACATCATGTCCAGGACAGGAGCCAAAGGCAGGAGAAGTGAAAAAAAACTAAACAGGAGGGCGGGCGGGCAGTGACCTCTCTCTCTCTCTCTCTCTCTCTCTCTCTCTCTCTCTCTCTCTCTCTCTCTCTCTCTCACACACACACACACTGATCTCTGACCTGCTCTTTGACTGCTCTGCACTGATGTTAGGGACCAAAGATCCTGAGAACAGATGGTGTCCATGGAATCACCTGGGATCGCCCAACTAGCACAACCTCTTATTTAAGTCATTGTGAGTTAAAATAACAGCCCGGATCGCCTTACACTGTCTGCGTCCCAAATGCCATCCTATTGCCCATACAGTGCACAAGGGCTCTGGACAAAAGTAGTGCAATATATCAGGAATCGGATGCCATTTGGGAGGAACACCCTGTTTTATGGGCCGTCAGTCCAACTCTTCCTAGGTGATAGTTACAACTGTGTTCAGGCTGCTCCACTATTTTACGCACAACAGCTAAAGTCATCATGGACGTGAGGTGGTCCACTTTAAACAGAGGTCAGGGATTAATGATTACATTATTAGCAGGCCCTGCAGAGGAATGTAGATGTCAACAGTTGGTTACTGGTTGCAAGTGATCTCTTGTTTAACAGTTTACAGCAGCACATGGTACCATCACTAAACCAGACACATTACTGGGGTGAAGGTGTTGCACAAACATTCCACAAGTCCTCTGTAGCTCAGTTGGTAGAGCATGCAAGGATGGTGGGCTCCACTCCCGGGACTACCCATGCAGAAAATCTATTACACCCATGACTGTAAGTCACTTTGGATAAAGTGTCTGCTAAAAGTCACATTCTATTATTCTACTAGCTGGAATGCGGTTTTTAACCAATCGGCGTCCAGGATTAGACCTACCATTGTATAAACTAGCATAAATGAGATGAGTGTTAAATAACAACAGTAACAGTTCAGTAGTGTGGTAGAACAGATACCAGTAGCCATGTAATGTACTGACAGGACACTAGTATCACTTTCTCTGTCTCTCTCTCTCTCCCTCGATAACACTTCCATGGGAGCCGTGGGAGAGAGAGGTCAGTCTGTGTTGTTGGAAGAACTGGCAGAAGAATGTGGTTGTGAACCACTACTTAGATTCATACACACTGAACACAGCTAACCTTTCTTTTAGCATTCATTATACTTGGGATGGACAGCATTTGTATCGATTTTGCCAAATGGATGTTTTGCTGATGCAAGATTTTCCAAATAAACCAACTTAGCTTTTATTATGAAAGGGACAATTTGAACATAATGGAAATAGTTATATGGTCTATTGATCTGACAACTTGGCATTTTTTGAAAGCAGACATTCATTCAGTGACTATGATTGACTGGGATGCTTTCATTTCTGCACTGGTTTCCTTTGACCCTCAAATATAAACAAATACTGTTTTGTAATGGCTTGAAACGATCCATGCTTTCCTGCAATAGAAATGTGTCCTTGACTAATGGACTTTAAAGTGTCGATTGGAAAGTGATCCTGGCTTGGTGATCAGACGGATGGGATGCCCCAGCCCCATTCATGAGGCTGTGGCCAAGAGCGATAGCTGAGACAGGGGGCCGGGGCCAGTAAAGTCTGGATGCCACACACAGCGTTTGGCCTCTCCCTGTCACAGAGGCACCCATGGGGCTGGAGAGGACAAGTGGGATGGGAGGCAAGGCCCTCATACACTGCAGTTTCTGTAGGCCTACCATTCTGTTGAGGACAGCATTGAAGGATAAGTTCATTTTGGAACTCATCGTTATATGGTTCCTTACCAGTGGTGTAAAGTACTTAAGTAAAACTACTTTAAAGTACTACTTAAGTCGATTTTTGAGGGTATATCTGTACTTTACTTTACCATTTATATTTTTGACAACTTTTACTTTTACTTCACTATATTCCTAAAGAAAATAAATGTATGTTTTTCTCCAAACATTTTCCCTGACACCCACGAGTACTCATTACATTTTGACAGGAAAATGGTCCAATTCAAACACTTATCAAGAGACCATCCCTGGTCATCCCCACTGCCTCTGATCTGGCAGATTCATTAAACATAAATGCTTCGTTTGTAAATTATGTCGGAGTGTTCCCCTGGTTATCTGTCAATCAAAATCAAAATACAAATGTGCCATCTGGTTTGTTTAATATAAGGAATTTTAAATGATTTATACTTTTAATTTTGATACTAAGTACATTTTAGCAATTCCATTTACTTTTGATACTTAAGTATATTTAAAACCAAATACTTTTTTACTTTTACTCAAGCAGTATTTTACTGGGTGACTTTCACTTTTACTTGAGTCATTTTCTATTAATCTTTACTCTCCTTACCCTGACATTAGTCTATGGGCCAGGAGAGACAGGATTTTTCTTTAATAATAAACAGACACTACTAACCCAGTAACACATTGGTTCCTGAAAATAATGACATTGTAATTACATCTCCCACGTCTCATCTAAACTGGACTCCTGTGAAACACAAGCCACTGTTAGCTCCCATCCATGCAACCTCAGCCTGGCATCACGTCAAGCAACCTGCCAAAGCTCAATTAGACACATTGGCACAATGCAAACAGCTCCACACTCAGCTCCTCGATTCACTCATTAACTCACCCTAATTAGCATTTAAGTGGAAAAACAACAAAAGAAAAGGCACAGAAGTGCCTGTTGATTTCTCTTGCATTGATATATTAGATGAATGGTAGACACTTTTACTAATACTTTTACTGATAATACTACTGATAACACTGCTGATAATGACACAGATAATGACACCTATAACGATATAGATAATGATATTGCTATCGATACAGATACCGACAATGCTACCGAAAATGCTACCGATAACGATAATGCTACAGATAATCACACAAATATCGATACCGATAACGCTACCGATACGGATAATGTTACGGATAACGACACGGATAATGCTACCGATAATGATGCTAATAATGATACGGATACTGATAATGATAATTGTGACGACCCTCCCACTCTTGTCTGCCGTAGTCTGTCTTTGTTCTTGTTTCCTTATTAGGATGCTGGTGGGCGGAGTGCAGAGGGTCGTCAGCTACATGGGAAACACCTGGGCCAGGTGACTCCCAGGATAAATAGACCTCTTCCACATTCATGGAGGAGACTCTCTCCATGCAGACACCTTTGTAGATTGTGTTGTGGTTCTTGGTGGCCTTTTGTTTGTTTGCTTTGGCACCTTTCAACACCCTGCTTTATCACATTCATGCATGCAAAACACTCACTTACACTACTGATTACTGATTACACACACCATTGTATATTATACTTAGTTATTTAGTTAATAAATATATGTTTTGCTACTCCTTATCTCCACGTTGTCTCCCTTTGTTATGGGCTTTGAGCCGGTTCGTGACAAGTGGGGGCTCGTCCGGGATATTTGAACTATTGTTTTGGGAGACCGTGAAGGTACGTGTTTGGTTTGCATATTTTGTTTGAGTTTGATAGGCCCAGTATTGGTTGCCTTTGTTGTTTGGTTTGTGTGTTGTGTTGGAGAGAGTATAATGGTTAGTTTCCAGGCCCTGCCTAGCCTGAACTCTAGTTCTACTTTCTGTTGGGACGTCAGTCTGAGGTGAGTAATCTGCTGTGTACCTCGGTGGGAGATTTGGGTAGGGTAGTGGAACTTGCTACCCGGAGCTATAGCCTTTTTCCCCTGATAGGTTTAGCGACGTGTTTCATTTTTTGGAATATGTTGGGCATGGTTAATGTTTGTTATTTTTGTGTGGTGTCTGTGGACTGAGCAGTTGTCTCGGGGGCACATCCGTGGCTTGGTGGAATTTGCCAGCATGCTGGGGAGTTCTATTTCCTTGCCAGCGGGCTACAGTGCGTAAATTTCCACCGCAAATCTGCACGAAGACTAGGGTTGAGTTATTGTAGGTTTTGGGGAAGCTCCGTATCTCATCTCTCTTCTGTGGTGCTCAGGGTGATTGTCAATTCTCGGGTTGTGGTCTGGTGTGCTCAGCAGAAGGGAAGAGCGAGAATTTTTTTGTGTGTGATTATGGCGTCTTATGTAGATAAGTTTATTCGCTCTCCATCAGAGGAATTGTTAGATTTAGGTACGAAAGAACAGCTGTTAAAGGTCGCGGAACACTACAAGGTTGAGATTAGTGATAAACGTCTAAAGAATTATATTAGGTTGATATTGAAGGCCAATCTGATGGAGAGTGGTATTCTTGAAGTTACCACCGGGCCAGCCTCTGCTGAGGATTTGTCATCTCCCCATAATGTTACAATGGCCATTCCATCGGTTAGTCCTAGTAGCCTTCTTTTTGAACAGCAGAAAGAACTGCTTTTGTTACAGCTGGAGCATGATCGTGAGAAGAGGGAGCATGATCGGCAGCATGATCGTGAGAAGCTAGAGCATGATCGTGTAAAATATGAAAAGGAATTGGCATTTAAACAAGATATGGAGCGTGCTAAAATCAAGTTGCAACAAGAACGTATAGAGTTGGTTAGGGAAGGAAAGATCTCAGGGGAGAGTTTGTTTTGGGAAGGTGACCCAGATTTACCTAGGGGTAGTTCCGCTTTTGGTCGTGCCCCAGAGACATTTAATATTGTTGGGAACTTACGGTTATTGCCTCGGTTTAATGAAAGGGACCCCGAGACATTCTTTTCGTTGTTTGAGCGGGTTGCTGACGCTAGGAGTTGGCCTGATTCTGACCGCCCTTTAATGTTGCAGTGTGTGCTGACTGGTAAAGCGCAGGAAGCATATTCAGCTCTTAGTGTACACGACAGTGCCAGTTATGATAAAGTTAAAACAGCTGTGTTACAGATTTATGAATTGGTCCCTGAGGCTTACCGCCAACGATTTAGAACTTTAAAAAGGGATGATAACCAGACTCATGTTGAGTTTGCGCGACAGTTATCTTTACAGTTTAATCGCTGGTGTTCCGCCTCTGCAGTTATGACTTTCCAAGGGCTGTGTGATCTGATTATGTTAGAGCAATTTAAGGACACAATTCCTGATCGTATTGCCACGTATATTAATGAACAGAAAGTAAAGAAGGTTGCTGAAGCTGCGGTTTTGGCGGACGAGTATGTGTTGACTCACAAAAGTGTCTTTGCAGAGCCCCGTATTCGGAAAGAGTGGGGGCGTTCGGATAGATTTGGGCTTGGGCAGAGTTCTATTCAACTAGGGTTGAACCTGACTCCCATGGTAAAGCTGACTTTGGGCAGGAGTGTCACTACTGTCAAGGTTCAGGTCATTGGAAAAACGAATGTCCACTTCTCAGGTCAAGGGGTGCTTACGCTAAATCTAAGCCTACTGCGTTAGCTGCACCTGTTCCACATCAGTTTATTCATGACTCATTACCTCAGGCCCAGGAGAATGTGAAAGTCCATATTGATCCAGACTATTTACCTTTCATTACGGAAGGTTTTGTGTCTATGTTAGGAAGTAAAGAACTTGTGCCAGTGAAGATCCTGAGAGACACAGGTGCCTCTGAATCATTTGTGTTGGAGTCTGTGTTACCCTTTTCTGCTGAGACTGATTCGGGGAATAGTGTTCTAATTAGGGGAATAGGTTTAAACACTCTGTCAGTTCCATTGCATAAACTGATGTTGGATTGTGGGCTGGTGAAGTTGTTGTGGGTGTGCGTCCTTCGTTGCCTATTGAGGGTATAGATGTTATCCTTGGGAATAACTTGGCTGGTGAGCGTGTATGGCCTGTCGTGTTTCCATCTCCAGTGGTTTCCACTAAGCCGTCATTTGTTGGGATTCCTGATGAGAGTGTACAGAGTTTCCCAGAGGTGTTCTCTGCGTGTGCAGTGACACGTTCTATGAGCCATGGCGAACTGGTCACTGCGCCGACTAATGATAATAATACAAAGTATGTCACTGTTTTCCCTGTTATCCCGTTATCTGTAACCCGCTCAGATCTAATCAATGCGCAACGGGATGACCCCACGTTGGAAGAGTTGCGTGATCAAATTGTGCCTATAGAACAGTTGGGAGATGTCGCCCATGGCTATTTTCTCCAAGAGGATGTCCTGATGAGAAAGTGGGTGTCTCATGATAGTGTTTTTCTGGGGGAGGCAATTAGTCAGGTTGTTGTACCAGTTAAGCTTCATGAGTTGGTGTTGGAAACTTCTCACAGCGACGTTGCTGGACATATGGGGGTGAGGAAAACCTACAATCGCATATTAAGACATTTCTTTTGGCCTAGATTAAAGAGGGATGTTTCTGATTTTATCAAAACTTGTCACACCTGTCAATTAACTGGTAAGCCTAATCAAGCTATTAAAACAGTACCATTGTTTCCTATTCCTGTACTCAGCCAACCTTTTGAGTATCTGATTATTGACTGTGTGGGTCCTCTGCCTCGTTCTAAAAAGGGTAGCAGTTACCTGTTCACTGTGATGTGTCAGACCACTAGGTTTCCTGCTGCCTATCCTCTCCGATCTATCACGACTAAATCGGTGTTAAAAGCTTTGACTCAGTTTCTCTCATTGTTTGGAATCCCAAAGGTCATTCAGAGTGATCAAGGATCTAATTTTACCTCTAATCTGTTTGGTCAGGTTCTTCAACAGCTCCATATTAAACACAATTTGTCTAGCGCCTATCACACGCAAAGTCAAGGAGCACTGGAACGTTTCCATCAAACACTTAAGTCTTTGTTGAGAGCTTATTGTACTGAGATGGATAAGGATTGGGAGGAGGGGTTGCATTGTTTACTGTTAGCCGCTAGGGAAGTTTCACAGGAGAGCACAGGTTTCAGTCCAAATGACCTTGTGTTTGGACATAGGGTGCGTGGACTTTTATCTGTTCTCCAGGATGACTGGAAGTTTCCCGAGCCTCCTCAGTCCCTGTTATCATATGTGTGTGATTTCCGGCGACGGCTGTACGCCGCTGGTGAAATGGCTAAAGAGAAGTTATCATCTTCACAGGAGAGGATGAAGGGCATATTTGATCGCCGAACTGAGCCTCGTCACTTTAGTCCAGGTGACCAGGTTCTTGCTCTGCTGCCAATTGTTGGTTCTCCTTTTCAAGCCAAGTTTCAAGGTCCATATACAGTGGTGCGCCAGTACACTGAGCAAAATTATCTAGTTGCCACTCCAGAACGGAGGAAAGCACACCAGCTGTGCCATGTAAATCTGTTAAAACCCTATTATGCACGTTCCTCTGAGACTGAACAGTGGGATTCTACAGAGGACGGTAAAACCTGTTCTTTTGGCTGATACCGTTGTTTCCTTGGGTTCTTGTCGTGCTAGATCTGTGCATGAGGAGGAAGATGTTCCTGGTCCTGACGATTGTATATTGCAGGGTAGATTGAAAAATTCAGAAACACTGGATATTTTAGACAGTCTTCTCACTCACCTACCTGTTGATGGGCGGAAAGAGATGGTTGGTCTGATTCAGAGATTTCCAGGTTTGTTTTCTGATACACCTACACGTACAAACTTAATAGAACATGATATTGACATTGGAGGTGCTGACCCCATTCGTCAGCGGTTCTATAGAGTTTCTTCAGAGAAACTACGTTGTCTGGATGCTGAGGTCAAGTACATGCTGGAGAGTAAGATAGCAGAGCCTTCTTTCTCCAGTTGGGCTTCTCCTGTATCTTGATCAGGAAACCGGATGGAACAAACCGTTTTTGTACGGACTACCGTAAGGTAAACAGTGTCACAAAGCCAGATTCATTTCCTCTTCCTCGGATGGAGGACTGTGTTGATCAAGTCGGTGCAGCTAAGTTTGTGAGCAAATTTGACCTGTTAAAAGGTTATTGGCAGGTGCCACTGACGAGTAGGGCACGTGAAATCTATGAATCGTTGGAAGTGACTATGAATCGTTGTGAGTTGTAAAAATTAAGAAGGACCCTGATGTTCTTTTCGTTGGAGCTTGTAGCTGTTGGTCTTTTGTGCCATGTTCCTGAATGTTTACGTGACTGACCATTGTTTCGGGTTGTCATGTTCTATCTTTCCTGTCTGTTCCCTCCTGGTCTTGTGTTCTTCTTTCCTCTTAAAATATTGCTTCCTATGCATAAAGGTTGCTGAGGTCTGGGGAGGAGGTTGGTTGGTGCAGGTGGTGTGAACACATAACCCCTCGTCAATTTGGGACGCAGAGGCCTGTGTCAATTTGGGACGCAGGGGCCTGTGTCAATTTGGGACGCGGGAGGCTGGTATGTTGTTCCGGGGTCCTTGTTGGTCCCCGGTTTTATGGGGGGGAATGTGACGACCCTCCCACTCTTGTCTGCTGTAGTCTGTCTTTGTTCTTGTTTCCTTATTAGGATGCCGGTGGGCGGAGTGCAGAGGGTCGTCAGCTACATGGGAAACACCTGGGCCAGGTGACTCCCAGGATAAATAGACCTCTTCCACATTCATGGAGGAAACTCTCTCCATGCAGACACCTTTGTAGATTGTGTTGTGGTTCTTGGTGGCCTTTTGTTTGTTTGCTTTGGCACCTTTCAACACCCTGCTTTATCACATTCATGCATGCAAAACACTCACTTACACTACTGATTACTGATTACACACACCATTGTATATTATACTTAGTTATTTAGTTAATAAATATATGTTTTGCTACTCCTTATCTCCACGTTGTCTCCCTTTGTTACGGGCTTTGAGCCGGTTCGTGACATAATGATACTAATAATAATATTGATAATGCTACTGATCATGCTACTGATAATGATACTTTTACTACTATTACTTCACTTGACTGTACTTTACTTGACTGTACTTTACTTGACTGTACTTTACTTGACTGTACTTTACTTGACTGTACTTTACTTGACTGTACTTTACTTGACTGTACTTGACTGTACTTTACTTGACTGTACTTTACTGTAAGTTACTGTACTTTACTTTTGTGAAGATGAGTGAAGATGGTGCAACATTAGTTCAGGCAGCTGTGGACCTGAGTCTCTTAACCAAACAGATATTGACCGGCAACCTAACCATGATATGTTAAATTCCTACCACCAGATTCTGGTCTGGTGTCTGAGCTCAGCTGTGTATAATACCTAAAGGGTCTAAACAAATCATATTCTGTAGGAGTTCTCTTCGGGTCATTTTGGCCAAGTAACATAGAATGCAGGGCAAACAAGCAAACCTTCCTAAATGACATCACTAGAAAGACAGGCACACAGGCTGAAGGATGGGTATTACATACAGAAACTATGAAGCTGGCTCTTATAGTGCGGTTGCGTCGTGTGTATCCAAAAGGCCGCCAACCATGGACATTTTCCTTCCCAAGTTATATTCCACAGTAACACAGTAATCCAGCCTGCTTCTGTAGGATACATGTTTTAGAGGTTTATATCTAGTTTTGAAAATGTGAAAACAAATAATGTCTCTCAAAATTCCTTGGAGACACAATGACACAAACATGGCGCACACATTCCTTTATTTTTTAACATGTTTACCCCTTTTTCTACCCAATTTCGTGGTATCCAATTGGTAGTTAGTCTTGTCCCATCGCTGCAACTCCCGTACGGACTCGGAGGGGCGAAGGTTGAGAGCCGTGCGTCCTCCGAAACACAACCCAGCTGAGCCGCACTGCTTCTTGACACAATGTCCGCTTAACCCGGAAGCCAGCCGCACCAACGTGTCGGAGGAAACACCTGATGACCGGGCGCACACGCACACACATTTGGCTCCCGCGTGGTGCAGCGGTCTAAGCCACGGCATCTCAGTGCAAGAGCTATCACTATAGTCCCTGGTTCATTTCCAGGCTGAATCAAATCTGGCTGTTATTGGATGTCCCATAGGGCAGTGCACAATTTGGTCTGGGTTTGGCTGGGATAGGCTGTCACTGTAAATAAGAATTTGTTCTTAACTGACTTGCCTAATAAATAAAAAAAATACAATTCCTGAGCACAGGCCTTCACATGCAAGTAATAGACCATACGATATGTTTCTATTGTCTTCTTGGGGTGGCAGCGTAGCCTAGTGATTAGAGTGTTGAACTATTAACCAAAAGCTTGCAAGTTCAACTCCCCAAGGTACAAATCTGTTGTTCTCCTCCTAGGCCATCATTGAAAATAAGAATTTGTTCTTAACTGACTTGCCTAGTTAGATAAAGATTTTTTTCTGAATGTAGAGCTCATCGTCTTCATGGTTCATTTTCTAGTACACTGACAGACATAATAAAGCTTGCTGCACATCTCTTTCCATGTTGTAAACAAAAAGGTTACGACAAGAACACCTCTTTAGGATTACCACTGTTAGACACGCTGTCCCATCTGCTCCCGTCTGGCTACAGCAGGCTCCTGGAGGGACTACAGCAGGCTCCTGGAGGGGCTACAGCAGGCTCCTGGAGGGACTACAGCAGGCTCCTGGAGGGCCTACAGCAGGCTCCTGGAGGGGCTACAGCAGGCTCCTAGAGGGACTACAGCAGGCTCCTGGAGGGGCTACAGCAGGCTCCTGGAGAGACTACAGCAGGCTCCTGGAGGGGCTACAGCAGGCTCCTGGAGGGACTACAGCAGGCTCCTGGAGGGGCTACAGCAGGCTCCTGGAGGGTCTACAGCAGGCTCCTGGAGGGGCTACAGCAGGCTCCTGGAGGGACTACAGCAGGCTCCTGGAGGGGCTACAGCGGGCTCCTGGAGGGACTACAGCGGGCTCCTGGAGGGGCTACAGCAGGCTCTTGGAGGGACTACAGCAGGCTCCTGGAGGGGCTACAGCAGCCTCCTGGAGGGACTACAGCAGGCTCCTGGAGGGGCTACAGCAGACTCCTGGAGGGACTACAGCAGGCTCCTGGAGGGACTACAGCAGGCTCCTGGAGGGGCTACAGCAGGCTCCTGGAGGGACTACAGCAGGCTCCTGGAGGGGCTACAGCAGGCTCCTGGAGGGGCTACAGCGGGCTCCTGGAGGGACTACAGCGGGCTCCTGGAGGGGCTACAGCGGGCTCCTGGAGGGACTACAGCGGGCTCCTGGAGGGGCTACAGCGGGCTCCTGGAGGGACTACAGCGGGCTCCTGGAGGGACTACAGCAGGCTCCTGGAGGGGCTACAGCAGGCTCCTGGAGGGACTACAGCGGGCTCCTGGAGGGGCTACAGCGGGCTCCTGGAGGGACTACAGCGGGCTCCTGGAGGACTACAGCGGGCTCCTGGAGGGGCTACAGCGGGCTCCTGGAGGGACTACAGCGGGCTCCTGGAGGGGCTACAGCGGGCTCCTGGAGGGACTACAGCGGGCTCCTGGAGGGGCTACAGCGGGCTCCTGGAGGGACTACAGCGGGCTCCTGGATGGGCTACAGCAGCCTCCTGGAGGGACTACAGCAGGCTCCTGGAGGGGCTACAGCAGGCTCCTGGAGGGGCTACAGCAGGCTCCTGGAGGGGCTACAGCAGGCTCCTGGAGGGGCTACAGCAGGCTCCTGGAGGGGCTACAGCAGGCTCCTGGAGGGCCTACAGCAGGCTCCTGGAGGGACTACAGCAGGCTCCTGGAGGGGCTACAGCAGGCTCCTGGAGGGACTACAGCAGGCTCCTGGAGGGGCTACAGCAGGCTCCTGGAGGGGCTACAGCAGGCTCCTGGAGGGGCTACAGCAGGCTCCTGGAGGGGCTACAGCAGGCTCCTGGAGGGACTACAGCAGGCTCCTGGAGGGACTACAGCAGGCTCCTGGAGGGACTACAGCAGGCTCCTGGAGGGGCTACAGCAGGCTCCTGGAGGGACTACAGCAGGCTCCTGGAGGGGCTACAGGCTTATCATGCCAAAACAGCCAATACTTAGCGAACAAATTTGGAAGCAGCACATACGTAGGCGACAACACTAAGTTTACTGTTATATGGATGAACTTGAAGTTGAACCTGTTAGCTAGGAAAACTTATATGTTGGTGCATGTTGTTCAACGGTCACCTCCACAGGGACACCTCTATGACCTTATATGGCTAGTCCACCATAGATAATCGCAAATCAGAACCACCCAGTCTCTCCTATTGTGGACCTGTAAATAGATGCCAGGAGTCTGTGTTGTAGCCCAAGGCTCTCAGGCCCTGCTCATGCCCTCCCTGTCCAGCTGTAAATCCTTCAGTGGAGAGAGAAGGAAAGAGCGAAGGAAAGAAAGAAAGAAGGAAATAGAGGAGGAAAAATGTACAGTGGGCACTGCCATTTGTCAACTTCAGACTCCTTCCTCCCTTCCCTTGGATAAGACTTTTCCTTGCAGTCAGACAGGCTAGCCAGGTTTGGCCCTAGCTGACACATCGTTTAGCATTTCTCAAAGCTTTAGGTCAGTGTGACCTGTGACATGGAGCTCTTTGTCCTTCTGGATAGTGCTTATAGCCAGGGATCCTCTGAACTTCTGTTGTCTTTATGGTGAGGTTTCCCAGTAAAGGAGAAAGAGAAAAGGAGGAC
This sequence comes from Oncorhynchus nerka, assembly GCF_034236695.1. Lineage (NCBI taxonomy): Eukaryota > Metazoa > Chordata > Actinopteri > Salmoniformes > Salmonidae > Oncorhynchus > Oncorhynchus nerka. Next base: position 14,269,158 of record NC_088404.1, on the reverse strand, counting down.
AATCCATTTCCCCCCACTCTTAACTCCATTGTTTTCCCTTCTATAAGACCCCTTACAAAGACGGCGTCTTTAAAAAGACAAAACAGCTCCAGCCCCATCACCCCAACACCTACCCTTAAACCCAACGGCCAGTGCAGGGTTTCTTCAATGTGGTGGTCACTTTGTCTGTGGTTTAATAATGATAGTCGGAAAATAATCGACTAAAACAGGGTCTTACGGCCTTTTTTTGCCAAGGGACCACCGCCCAGGCATATCGGTGATCCATGGACCCACATCACATGTTTAGCAAGACACGTTTCACATGTTTTGACTCATCAGGTGAATGATAATGGCAAGCAAAATTAATCAACATTCTAAAATGAATAGATTTGGTAGATAGTTTTCCAATATTTTAACCTCCCCACATTATAATTGGAGTGTAAACTCTAACAGCCTATTAGCTAGAAAAGTAACTCCAAACAAATTTTTGCTAAGAGCAGCTCTTAAGCTGTTTAAACAAAGGTTAGCTATGTGTGGGCAAAAATGTATGTCCAGAAAGATTACCAGCTGCCAGTGGCACTAACCACAACTTATTTTTCAAAGCCTACAGATGTAGTATCTTAATTTGATCACTATTTGATGAGAATTTTATTTGTATTTTTATGTAACTTTTGTTTCACTAGGCAAGTCAGTTAAGAACAAATTCTTTACCATAATCATTGGCAAAAGGCCTCTTGCGGGAACGGGGGCTTGGATTTAAAAAAATTAATAATAATATATATATAGGACAAAACACACATCACGACAAGAGAGACAACACAACACTACATAAAGAGATAGCTAAGACAACAACACAGCATGGAGGCAACACAACTTGACAACAACATGGTAGCAAACTTTTAGTGTATTCAGGGTTTAAAATGTCTTCTAAAGTCTGTAATTACCACTTCAACATTTCAGACTGGATTTGCCCTAATGTAAAATATATCAACCAAACATATCCATGAATTATAGTGCACATAATAATTCAAATTTCCTGTTGCTGCAGGATTATTTATCTGCTGTAGCAAACTGGCTCAAATTAAGATCCTACATATGTCAAATACTCCAGTAAGTGTAATTATCTCAATATTAGGAGTTGATAAATTAATTTGACATTAGAAAGAAGACATTCTCTCTCTTTTCTACTGTAGGTATGTAATTCAAAATGTGTTTATTCTGTTCTTTCCATGTATATTCATAAAATCACTTAAGTAAATGTTTTAAATATTTCCAATATTTTCTGCAGTACCTCAGTGAACCCCTAGAGAGCCGTGGACCCCAGGTTGAATATCCCTGTAATAAGAGAACAACAACAATCGTATAGCTTGCCTTGCAGGATTCCAGACCTGGGTTCAAATACTATTTCAAATATCTAAATTACTTTCTCATACATTCAAAGTAAATATTCAGATACATTTTATTTGAAAAGACAAGTAGTTTTGAAATAATTTTGAAATAACCCAAGTATGTTAAAATAGTATTTGAAATAAGTATTTCTAAAATCAATTTGGTAGCTATTTCGTTTTTGCAAATTAAATCCTCAAATAAAAGTACTTGTTTTGGGGTGTGTATTTGAAAATAATCAAATACACAGAAAACATTTATTTAAAATACCAGATACTCAAAGACACATTTATTTCATCCCAGATCTGCAAGATTCATGATCATATTTAAAAGTTCCTACTTCAAACTAGTTTGCCAGGATGTATGAGAATCCTTTTGCATGAAAAGCTCTTCATCATCAATGTTATTGTGCAAGTGAGAAACCCATCGCAATAACCATTTTCTCACGAGAACTCAATCGGATCATTCACCATAACCATTTTCTCACGAGAACCCAATCGGATCATTCACCATAACCATTTTCTCACGAGAACCCAATCGGATCATTCACCATAACCATTTTCTCATGAGAACCCAATCGGATCATTCACCATAACCATTTTCTCATGAGAACCCAATCGGATCATTTACCATAATCATTGGATCATTCACCATAATAATTTTCTCATGGCAAGTTTCTCATCCTTCAACAGTAGTAAAAACACTGGAACTAAAACCCAAATCGAAATGTTCAGATCCCCCAACAATTGGTTTTGATAAATAATCTTGTAGGTTTACTCAAGGTCATGTCTGACACATGGACATAACTAGCTAATAGCTAATATCATGCATAATAATCTCAATTCCAAACAGATCAATAAGGTCATCCACACCCTAACAGATATTGTTCTTATTCATTACTACACACCTAACATCAAGCAGGATGTTGTTTTGAGTGTGTGTTGATTCGCCCTATGGAAACAAACCCAATTATTTAACCCATATCTATAATAATCATTTGAGTCTTTCATGGTCTGTGAGGCAATATTAGCATGCATTAAACATCTGAGTTTTGTAAGTGACATATAACTAACATGTCAGCTAAGGTGACATATAACTACCCCCCCCCCCCCATCAGCAGCAGCCCCACCCTGTCAGCAGCACCCCCCCACCCCAAAACATCTTCATGCGGCCATCAGGACAGGAATTCCAACAACAAAGGAGTTCTTTGGCATTTATGGGGTGGCTGGAAAGCACATTACACTGTTCAAATGACGTCCTCCTCGGACTTCCCACGCCGACATGGGCTGAGAACTGGGGCGTACGGGTATGGAACACAGGATAGAAGGGCCCCATTCATATCCAAAAGCAAACAGAGGTCTGGAAAATAAATACAAATAGTAAATCCCTCATTCTGAGTGAGAGATTCTAGGCTCTGAACCCCTTCAGTCCCTTGAAGTCACAGAGTCAGAATAAATATAGAGAGGTTCAACTTGAGCCTGGTTCTCTCTGATACAATACTCACTTTATTGTCTCTGTGAAAATGTTGGCTGACACTCGACCGTGTCTGAAAAGGATTAAACAGATACAGTAGAACTGTAGAAAACGTACAGTAGGCTTACAGTAACTTGCAAACTAGATTTCATGAATATAGTAGAGGTCTAGACTATTTTGAAAGGTCGGATATTATCTCAGGGCTCAAAAGAGGGTTACAGTTAACTTTGAAAAACTGATAGATGACAGCACATTGGCCAGAATAAGGCCAATGCTGTCCTAGCTAACCTGGCGACCTAGCATGGCTACGGTAAGGTAACAAGCCTTACTGTAGGTTACGTAATACTCCAAATCATAGGGCCTCCGTGCTTCATTTAATCCAACCTCCAAGCCGAGCAAATCATTTCTCAGATTAACATTAGTAACAATACGCTTGACATTTTCTATCAATGAAATAAAATTTGCCAGGCAATATGTTTTTGGAAAACCTCTGATGGATGAACAAATGATGTGGAGGCCCTTGACCTAATTCTCAGAACAGCAGACAAACAGGGGGCCATGGTCTACAGCAGTGTGGGAAGAGGGGCAGTTGACAGTTAAAGGTCCCAAGATGTGGAGGGCAATGTGTGTGTGTGTGTGTGTGTGTGTGTGTGTGTGTGTGTGTGTGTGTGTGTGTGTGTGTAAATGTGTATATGTATGTGTGTAGAGGGTCCCAGGCCCATGCTGACCAAACAGATCGGGCGGCTGCCCAGTGAAACGGTCTGGCAGGTGGATGCTTATGGGCCAAGGTGCCCCAGCTACGGTGCTGGGTGGGTAATGAGCACAATGAGAACGGGGTGACGTCTCGAATGAAGAAGGGGTGACTGTTTGTTCTGAGGAGAGGGGCTGATGTGGGGTATGGGTTTGGTTGGGTCTGTTTGTGGTGGTGTGGGTTGTGGTAAAATGGGGTATGGGTTTGGTTGGGTCTGTTTGTGGTGGTGTGGGTTGTGGTAATGTGGGGTATGGGTTTGGTTGGGTCTGTTTGTGGTGGTGTCGGTTGTGGTAACATGGGGTATGGGTTTGGTTGGGTCTGTTTGTGGTGGTGTCGGTTGTGTTAACATGGGGTATGGGTTTGGTTGGGTCTGTTTGTGGTGGTGTGAGTTGTGGTAACGTGGGGTATGGGTTTGATTGGGTCTGTTTGTGGTGGTGTGGGTTGTGGTAACGTGGGGTATGGGCTTGGTTGGGTCTGTTTGTGGTGGTGTGAATAGTGGTAACGTGGGGAATGGGTTTGGTTGGGTCTGTTTGTGGTGGTGTCGTTTGTGGTAACATGGGGAATGGGTTCGGTTGGGTCTGTTTGTGCTGGTGTCGGTTGTGGTAACATGGGGTATGGGTTTGGTTGGGTCTGTTTGTGGTGGTGTGAGTTGTGGTGTGGGGTAACGTGGGGTATGGGCTTGGTTGGGTCTGTTTGTGGTGGTGTGAATAGTGGTAACGTGGGCAATGGGTTTGGTTGGGTCTGTTTGTGGTGGTGTCGGTTGTGGTAACATGGGGAATGGGTTCGGTTGGGTCTGTTTGTGGTGGTGTCGGTTGTGGTAACATGGGGTATGGGTTTGGTTGGGTCTGTTTGTGGTGGTGTGGGTTGTGGTAACGTGGGGTATGGGTTTGGTTGGGTCTGTTTGTGGTGGTGTGAATAGTGGTAACGTGGGGAATGGGTTTGGTTGGGTCTGTTTGTGGTGGTGTCGGTTGTGGTAACATGGGGAATGGGTTCGGTTGGGTCTGTTTGTCGTGGTGTGGGTTGTGGTAACATGGGGTATGGGTTTGATTGGGTCTGTTTGTGGTGGTGTGGGTTGTGGTAACGTGGGGTATGGGTTTGGTTGGGTCTGTTTGTGGTGGTGTGGGTTGTGGTAACGTGGGGTATGAGCTTGGTTGGGTCTGTTTGTGGTGGTGTGAATAGTGGTAACGTGGGGTATGGGTTTGGTTGGGTCTGTTTGTAGTGGTGTGAATAGTGGTAACGTGGGGTATGGGTTTGGTTGGGTCTGTTTGTGGTGGTGTCGGTTGTGTTAACATGGGGTATGAGTTTGGTTGGGTCTGTTTGTGGTGGTGTGAATAGTGGTAACGTGGGGAATGGGTTTGGTTGGGTCTGTTTGTGGTGGTGTCGGTTGTGGTAACATGGGGAATGGGTTCGGTTGGGTCTGTTTGTCGTGGTGTGGGTTGTGGTAACATGGGGTATGGGTTTGATTGGGTCTGTTTGTGGTGGTGTGGGTTGTGGTAACGTGGGGTATGGGTTTGGTTGGGTCTGTTTGTGGTGGTGTGGGTTGTGGTAACGTGGGGTATGAGCTTGGTTGGGTCTGTTTGTGGTGGTGTGAATAGTGGTAACGTGGGGTATGGGTTTGGTTGGGTCTGTTTGTAGTGGTGTGAATAGTGGTAACGTGGGGTATGGGTTTGGTTGGGTCTGTTTGTGGTGGTGTCGGTTGTGTTAACATGGGGTATGAGTTTGGTTGGGTCTGTTTGTGGTGGTGTGAATAGTGGTAACGTGGGGAATGGGTTTGGTTGGGTCTGTTTGTGGTGGTGTCGGTTGTGGTAACGTGGGGTATGGGCTTGGTTGGGTCGGTTTGTGGTGGTGTGAATAGTGGTAACGTGGGGAATGGGTTCGGTTGGGTCTGTTTGTGGTGGTGTCGGTTGTGGTAACATGGGGAATGGGTTCGGTTGGGTCTGTTTGTGGTGGTGTCGGTTGTTGTAACATGGGGTATGGGTTTGGTTGGGTCTGTTTGTGGTGGTGTGGGTTGTGGTAACATGGGGTATGGGTTTGGTTGGGTCTGTTTGTGGTGGTGTGAATAGTGGTAACGTGGGGTATGGGTTTGGTTGGGTCTGTTTGTGGTGGTGTGAATAGTGGTAACGTGGGGAATGGGTTCGGTTGGGTCTGTTTGTCGTGGTGTGGGTTGTGGTAACATGGGGTATGGGTTTGATTGGGTCTGTTTGTGGTGGTGTGGGTTGTGGTAACGTGGGGTATGGGTTTGGTTGGGTCTGTTTGTGGTGGTGTCGGTTGTGGTAACATGGGGTATGAGCTTGGTTGGGTCTGTTTGTGGTGGTGTGAATAGTGGTAACGTGGGGTATGGGTTTGGTTGCGTCTGTTTGTGGTGGTGTCGGTTGTGTTAACATGGGGTATGAGTTTGGTTGGGTCTGTTTGTGGTGGTGTGAATAGTGGTAACGTGGGGTATGGGTTTTTGGGTCTGTTTGGGTCTGTTTAACATGGGGTATGAGTTTGGTTGTCTGTTTGTGGTGGTGTGGGGTAACGTGGGGTATGGGTTTGGTTGGGTCTGTTTGTGGTGGTGTGGGTTGTGGTAACATGGGGTATGGGCTTGGTTGGGTCCGTTTGTGGTGGTGTGAATAGTGGTAACGTGGGGAATGGGTTTGGTTGGGTCTGTTTGTGGTGGTGTCGGTTGTGGTAACATGGGGAATGGGTTTGGTTGGGTCTGTTTGTGGTGGTGTCGGTTGTGGTAACATGGGGTATGGGTTTGGTTGGGTCTGTTTGTGGTGGTGTGGTTGTGGTAACGTGGGGAATGGGCTTGGTTGGGTCTGTTTGTGGTGGTGTGAATAGTGGTAACATGGGGAATGGGTTTGGTTGGGTCTGTTTGTGTTGGTCTCGGTTTGTGGTAACATGGGGTATGGGTTTGTTGGGTCTGTTTGTGGTTGTGTGGGTTGTGGTAACATGGGGTATGGGTTTGGTTGGGTCTGTTTGTGGTGGTGTGAATAGTGGTAACATGGGGTATGGGTTTGATTGGGTCTGTTTGTGGTTGTGTGGGTTGTGGTAACGTGGGGTATGGGTTTGGTTGGGTCTGTTTGTGGTGGTGTGGGTTGTGGTAACGTGGGGTATGGGCTTGGTTGGGTCTGTTTGTGGTGGTGTGAATAGTGGTAACGTGGGGTATGGGTTTGGTTGGGTCTGTTTGTGGTGCTGTGGGTTGTGGTAATGTGGGGTATGGGTTTGGTTGGGTCTGTTTGTGGTGGTGTGGGTTGTGGTAACATGGGGAATGGGTTCGGTTGGGTCTGTCTGTGGTGGTGTCGGTTGTGGTAACATGGGGTATGGGTTTGGTTGGGTCTGTTTGTGGTGGTGTGGGTTGTGGTAACGTGGGGTATGGGCTTGGTTGGGTCTGTTTGTGGTGGTGTCGGTTGTGGTAACATGGGGAATGGGTTCGGTTGCGTCTGTTTGTCGTGGTGTGGGTTGTGGTAACATGGGGTATGGGTTTGATTGGGTCTGTCTGTGGTGGTGTGGGTTGTGGTAACGTGGGGTATGGGTTTGGTTGGGTCTGTTTGTGGTGGTGTCGGTTGTGGTAACATGGGGTATGAGCTTGGTTGGGTCTGTTTGTGGTGGTGTGAATAGTGGTAACGTGGGGTATGGGTTTGGTTGCGTCTGTTTGTGGTGGTGTGGGTTGTGGTAACGTGGGGTATGGGTTTGGTTGGGTCTGTTTGTGGTGGTGTGGGTTGTGGTAACATGGGGTATGGGCTTGGTTGGGTCCGTTTGTGGTGGTGTGAATAGTGGTAACGTGGGGAATGGGTTTGGTTGGGTCTGTTTGTGGTGGTGTCGGTTGTGGTAACATGGGGAATGGGTTCGGTTGGGTCTGTTTGTGGTGGTGTCGGTTGTGGTAACATGGGGTATGGGTTTGGTTGGGTCTGTTTGTGGTGGTGTGGGTTGTGGTAACGTGGGGTATGGGCTTGGTTGGGTCGGTTTGTGGTGGTGTGAATAGTGGTAACGTGGGGAATGGGTTTGTTTGGGTCTGTTTGTGGTGGTGTCGGTTGTGGTAACATGGGGAATGGGTTCGGTTGGGTCTGTTTGTGTTGGTGTCGGTTGTGGTAACATGGGGTATGGGTTTGGTTGGGTCTGTTTGTGGTTGTGTGGGTTGTGGTAACATGGGGTATGGGTTTGGTTGGGTCTGTTTGTGGTGGTGTGTATAGTGGTAACGTGGGGTATGGGTTTGGTTGGGTCTGTTTGTGGTGGTGTCGGTTGTGGTAACATGGGGTATGGGTTTGGTTGGGTCTGTTTGTGGTGGTGTGGGTTGTGGTAACGTGGGGTATGGGCTTGGTTGGGTCTGTTTGTGGTGGTGTGAATAGTGGTAACGTGGGGTATGGGTTTGGTTGGGTCTGTTTGTGGTGCTGTGGGTTGTGGTAATGTGGGGTATGGGTTTGGATGGGTCTGTTTGTGGTGGTGTTTATTTTTTTTTTATTTCACCTTTATTTAACCAGGTAGGCTAGTTGAGAACAAGTTCTCATTTGCAACTGCGACCTGGCCAAGATAAAGCATAGCAGTGTGAACAGACAACACAGAGTTACACATGGAGTAAGCAATTAACAAGTCAATAACACAGTAGAAAAAAAATGGGCAGTCTATATACAATGTGTGCAAAAGGCATGAGGAGGTAGGCGAATAATACAATTTTGCAGATTAACACTGGGGTGATAAATGATCAGATGGTCATGTACAGGTAGATTTATTGGTGTGCAAAAGAGCAGAAAGGTAAATAAATAAATAAAATAAAAAAACAGTATAAAAACAGTATGGGGATGAGGTAGGTGAAAATGGGTGGGCTATTTACCAATAGACTATGTACAGCTGCAGCGATCGGTTAGCTGCTCGGATAGCTGATGTTTGAAGTTGGTGAGGGAGATAAAAGTCTCCAACTTCAGCGATTTTTGCAGTTCATTCCAGTCACAGGCAGCAGAGTACTGGAACGAAAGGCGGCCAAATGAGGTGTTGGCTTTAGGGATGATCAGTGAGATACACCTGCTGGAGCGTGTGCTACGGATGGGTGTTGCCATCGTGACCAGTGAACTGAGATAAGGCGGAGCTTTACCTAGCATGGACTTGTAGATGACCTGAGCCAGTGGGTCTGGCGACGAATATGTAGCGAGGGCCAGCCGACTAGAGCATACAAGTCGCAGTGGTGGGTGGTATAAGGTGCTTTGGTGACAAAACGGATGGCACTATGATAGACTGCATCCAGTTTGCTGAGTAGAGTGTTGGAAGCCATTTTGTAGATGACATCGCCGAAATCGAGGATCGGTAGGATAGTCAGTTTTACTAGGGTAAGCTTGGCGGCGTGAGTGAAGGAGGCTTTGTTGCGGAATAGAAAGCCGACTCTTGATTTGATTTTCGATTGGAGATGTTTGATGTGAGTCTGGAAGGAGAGTTTGCAGTCTAGCCAGACACCTAGGTACTTATAGATGTCCACATATTCAAGGTCGGAACCATCCAGGGTGGTGATGCTAGTCGGGCATGCGGGTGCAGGCAGCGATCGGTTGAAAAGCATGCATTTGGTTTTACTCGCGTTTAAGAGCAGTTGGAGGCCACGGAAGGAGTGCTGTATGGCATTGAAGCTCGTTTGAGGTTAGATAGCACAGTGTCCAATGACGGGCCGAAAGTATATAGAATGGTGTCGTCTGCGTAGAGGTGGATCAGGAATCGCCCGCAGCAAGAGCAACATCATTGATATATACAGAGAAAAGAGTCGGCCCGAGAATTGAACCCTGTGGCACCCCCATAGAGACTGCCAGAGGACCGGACAGCATGCCCTCCGATTTGACACACTGAACTCTGTCTGCAAAGTAATTGGTGAACCAGGCAAGGCAGTCATCCGAGAAACCGAGGCTATTGAGTCTGCCGATAAGAATATGGTGATTGACAGAGTCGAAAGCCTTGGCGAGGTCGATGAAGACGGCTGCACAGTACTGTCTTTTATCGATGGCGGTTAAGATATCGTTTAGTACCTTGAGCGTGGCTGAGGTGCACCGTGACCGCTCGGAAACCAGATTGCACAGCGGAGAAGGTACGGTGGGATTCGAGATGGTCAGTGACCTGTTTGTTGACTTGGCTTTCGAAGACCTTAGATAGGCAGGGCAGGATGGATATAGGTCTATAGCAGTTTGGGTCCAGGGTGTCTCCCCTTTGAAGAGGGGGATGACTGCGGCAGCTTTCAATCCTTGGGGATCTCAGACGATATGAAAGAGAGGTTGAACAGGCTGGTAATAGGGGTTGCGACAATGGCGGCAGATAGTTTCAGAAATAGAGGGTCCAGATTGTCAAGCCCAGCTGATTTGTACGGGTCTAGGTTTTGCAGCTCTTTCAGAACATCTGCTATCTGGATTTGGGTAAAGGAGAACCTGGAGAGGCTTGGGCGAGGAGCTGCGGGGGGCGGAGCTGTTGGCCGAGGTTGGAGTAGCCAGGCGGAAGGCATGGCCAGCCGTTGAGAAGTGCTTATTGAAGCTTTCGATAATCGTGGATTTATCGGTGGAGACCGTGTTACCTAGCCTCAGTGCAGTGGGCAGCTGGGAGGAGGTACTCTTGTTCTCCATGGACTTCACAGTGTCCCAGAACTTTTTGGAGTTGGAGCTACAGGATGCAAACTTCTGCCTGAAGAAGCTGGCCTTAGCTTTCCTGACTGACTGCGTGTATTGGTTCCTGACTTCCTGAACAGTTGCATATCACGGGGCTATTCGATGCTATTGCAGTCCGCCACAGGATGTTTTTGTGCTGGTCGAGGGTAGTCAGGTCTGGAGTGAACCAAGGGCTGTATCTGTTCTTGGTTCTGCATTTTTTGAACGGAGCATGCTTATCTAAAATGGTGAGGAAGTTACTTTTAAAGAATGACCAGGCATCCTCAACTGACGGGATGAGGTCAATGTCCTTCCAGGATACCCGGGCCAGGTCGATTAGAAAGGCCTGCTCACAGAAGTGTTTTAGGGAGCGTTTGACAGTGATGAGGGGTGGTCGTTTGACTGCGGCTCCGTGGCGGATACAGGCAATGAGGCAGTGATCGCTGAGATCCTGGTTGAAGACAGCGGAGGTGTATTTGGAGGGCCAGTTGGTCAGGATGACGTCTATGAGGGTGCCCTTGTTTACAGAGTTAGGGTTGTACCTGGTGGGTTCCTTGATGATTTGAGTGAGATTGAGGGCATCTAGCTTACATTGTAGGACTGCCGGGGTGTTAAGCATATCCCAGTTTAGGTCACCTAACAGAACAAACTCTGAAGCTAGATGGGGGCGATCAATTCACAAATGGTGTCCAGGGCACAGCTGGGAGCTGAGGGTGGCCGGTAGCAGGCGGCAACAGTGAGAGACTTATTTCTGGAGAGGGTAATTTTCAAAATTAGTAGTTCGAACTGTTTGGGTATGGACCTGGAAAGTATGACATTACTTTGCAGGCTATCTCTGCAGTAGACTGCAACTCCGCCCCTTTGGTAGTTCTATCTTGACGGAAGATGTTATAGTTGGGTATGGAAATCTCTGAATTTTTGGTGGCCTTCCTGAGCCAGGATTCAGACACGGCAAGGACATCAGGGTTAGCAGAGTGTGCTAAAGCAGTGAGTAAAACAAACTTAGGGAGGAGGCTTCTGATGTTGACATGCATAAAACCAAGGCTTTTTCGATCACAGAAGTCAACAAATGAGGGTACCTGGGGACATGCAGGGCCTGGGTTTACCTCCACATCACCCGCGGAACAGAGAAGGAGTAGTATGAGGGTGCGGCTAAAGGCTATCAAAACTGGTCGCCTAGAGCGTTGGGGGCAGAGGATAAGAGGAGCAGGTTTCTGGGCATGGTAGAATATATTCAGGGCATAATGCACAGACAGGGGTATGGTGGGGTGCGGGTACAGCGGAGGTAAGCCCAGGCACTGGGTGATGATGAGACAGGTTGTATCTCTGGACATGCTGGTTGTAATGGGTGAGGTCACCGCATGTGTGGGAGGTGGGACAAAGGAGGTAACAGGGGTATGCAGAGTGGGTCTAGGGGCTCCATTGTGAACTAAAACAATTATAACTAACCTGAACAACAGTATACAAGGCATATTGACATCTGAGAGAGACATACAGCGAGGCATACAGTAATCACAGGTGTTGAATTTGGAAAGCTAGCTAAAAACAGTAGGCGAGGCTAATCCGCTAGCACAACAAACAGCAGGTAAAATGGCGTTGACTAGGCAACGGGGCCGACAGGTAAGACAAACAAGCAGAAAGGAGTACCGTGATTAATGGACAGTCCAGCGTGCGTCAGCTATGTAGCCAGTGAGTTGTGGTAATGTGGGGTATGGGTTTGGTTGGGTCTGTTTCTGGTGCTGTGGTTTGTGGTAATGTGGGGTATGGGTTTGGTTGGGTCTGTTTGTGGTGGTGTGAGTTGTGGTAATGTGGGGTATGGGTTTGGTTGGGTCTGTTTGTGGTGCTGTGGGTTGTGGTAACGTGGGGCATCCTTCACATGGGGTGTGAGGACAATATGGAGGGAGGGGTGGACCCCTTTATTGGAATAGGGGGAACCTTATTCTCCCCCACACAGATGCTGCGGGATGGTAATGCATGATTGTGTTTAGACAGTAGATAGCCCATGTGATATAGCCTTTTCCTTTCTACTCTCTGTCCCTTATCAACATCATTTGGGTCTAGAGACAATACTGAGTTACTGTTATTGTCTTAACCCCATAAAGACATGAATAGTTAGTGAGAGCTCCAGACTAAAGAAGATTGAGAGAAGCGCTCATTATTTTCTGTTGTCCATAAAGGGTTGATATGGCAAGCAGAGTGGACTTGATATGGAAAGCAGACTAGACATGGCAAGCAGACTGGACTTGATATGGAAAGCAGACTAGACTTGATATGGCAAGCAGACTAGACTTGATATGGCAAGCAGACTAGACTTGACACGGTAAGCAGACTGAAATTGATATGGCAAGCAGACTGGACTTGATACGGCCAGCAGACTGGACTTGATACGGCCAGTCTCCAGATCTCAACCCCATAGAAAATCTTTGGAGGGAGTTGAAAGTCCGTGTTGCCCAGCAACAGCCCCAAAACATCACTGCTCTAGAGGAGATCTGCATGGAGGAATGGGCCAAAATACCAGCAACAGTGTGTGAAAACCTTGTGAAGACTTACAGAAAACGTTTGACCTCTGCCATTGCCAACAAAGGGTATATAACAAAGTATTGAGATAAACTTGTGTTATTGACCAAATACTTATTTTCCACCATAATTTGCAAATAAATTCATTAAAAATCCTACAAAGTGATTTTCTGGATTTTTTTTTTCATTTTGTCTGTCAAAGTTGAAGTGTACCTATGATGAATATTACAGGCCTCTCTCTTCTTTTTAAGTGGGAAAACTTGCACAATTGGTGGCTGACTAAATACTTTTTTGCCCCACTGTAGGTCTATAGCAGTTTGAGTCAAGAGGGTCCCCCCTTTGAAGAGGGGGATGACCGCAGCTGCTTTCCAATCTTTGGGAATCTCAGACACGAAAGAGAGGTTGAACAGGTTAGTAATAGGGGTGGTAACAATTTCGGCAGATCATTTTAGAAAGAGAGGGTCCAGATTGTCTAGCCCGGCTGATTTATAGGGGTTTCGGTTTTGCAGCTCTTTCAGAACATCAGCTGACTGGATTTGGGAGAAGGAGAAATGGGGAAGGCTTGGGCGAGTTGCTGTGGGGGGTGCAGTGCTGTTGACTGGGGTAGGGGTAACCAGGTGGAAAGCATGGCCAGCCGTAGAAAAATGCTTATTGAAATTCTCAATTTATCGGTGGTGACAGTGTTTCCTATCTTCAGTGCAGTGGGCAGCTGGGAGGAGGTGTTCTTATTCTCCATGGACATACAGTCTCCCAGAACTTTTTTGAGTTTGTGTTGCAGGAAGAAAATTTCTGCTTGAAAAAGCTAGTCTTGGCTTTTCTAACTGCCTGTGTATATTGGTTTCTAGCTTCCCTGAAAAGTGGCATAACACGGAGGCTGTTCGGTGCTAATGCAGAACGCCATAGGATGTTTTTGTGTTGGTTAAGGGTAGTCAGGTCTGGAGAGAACCAAGGGCTACATCTGTTCCTGGTTCTAAATTTCTTGAATGGGGCATGCTTATTTAAGATGGTGAGGAAGGCTTTTTTTTTTAAATAACCAGGCATCCTCTACTGACGGGATGAGATCAATATCCTTCCAGGATACCCCTGCCAGGTCGATTAGAAAGGCCTGCCCGCTGAAGTGTTTCAGGGAGCGTTTGACAGTGATGAGTAGAGGTCGTTTGACCGCTGACCCATTACGGATGCAGGCAATGAGGCAGTGATCGCTGAGATCTTGGTTGAAAACAGCAGAGGTGTATTTAGAGGGCAAGTTGGTTAGGATGATATCTATGAGGGTGCCCGTGTTTACGGCTTTGGAGTGGTACCTCAAATCAAATCAAATCAAATGTTCTTTGTCACATACACATGGTTAGCAGATGTTAATGCGAGTGTAGCGAAATGCTTGTGCTTCTAGTTCCGACAATGCAGTAATAACCAACAAGTAATCTAGCTAACAATTCCAAAACTACTACCTTATAGACACAAGTGTAAGGGGATAAGAATATGTACATAAAGATATATGAGTGAGTGATGGTACAGAGCGGCATAGGCAAGATACAGTAGATGGTATTGAGTGCAGTATATACATATGAGATGAGTATGTAAACAAAGTGGCATAGTTAAAGTGGCTAGTGATACATGTATTACATAAATATGCAGTAGATGATACAGTATATACATATATATATGAGATTAATAATGTAGGGTATGTAAACATTATATTAGGTAGCATTGTTTAAAGTGGCTAGTGATATATTTTACATAATTTCCCATCAATTCCCATTATTAAAGTTGCTGGAGTTGAGTCAGTGTGTTGGCAGCAGCCACTCAATGTTAGTGGTGGCTGTTTAACAGTCTGATGGCCTTGTGATATAAGCTGTTTTTCAGTCTCTCGGTCCCAGCTTTGATGCACCTGTACTGACCTCGCCTTCTGGATGATAGCGGGGTGAATAGGCAGTGGCTCGGGTGGTTGTTGGCCTTGATGATCTTTATGGCCTTCCTGTGACATCGGGTGGTGTAGGTGTCCTGGAGGGCCATAAACCTACCTGGTAGGTTCATTGATAATTTGTGTGAGATTGAGGGCATCAAGCTTAGATTGTAGGATGGCTGGGGTGTTAAGCATGTTTCCGTTTAGGTCGCCTAGCAGCACGAGCTCTAAAGATAGATGGGGGCAATCAGTTCACATATGGTGTCCAGAGCACAGCTGGGGGCAGAGGGTGGTCTATAGCAGGCGGCAACGGTGAGAGACTTGTTTTTAGAGAGGTGGATTTTTAAAAGTAGAAGTTCAAATTGTTTGGGTGCAGACCTGGATAGTAGGACAGAACTCTGCAAGCTATCTTTGCAGTAGATTGCAACACCACCCCCTTTGGCCGTTCTATCTTGTCTGAAAATGTTGTTAGGGATGAACATTTCTGAATTTTTGGTGGTCTTCCTAAGCCAGGATTCAGACACAGCTGGAACATCCAGGTTGGCAGAGTGTGCTAAAGCAGTGAATAAAACAAACTTAGGAAGGAGGCTTCTAATGTTAACATGCATGAAACCAAGGCTATTACGGTTACAGAAGTCATGAAAAGAGAGCGCCTGGGGAATAGGAGTGGAGCTAGGCACTGCAGGGCCTGGATTCACATCTACATCACCAGAAGAACAGAGGAGGAGTACGATAAGGGTACAGCTAAAAGCTATGAGAATTGGTCGTCTAGAACGTCTGGAACAGAGAGTAAAAGGAGGTTTCTGGGGGTGGTAAAATAGCTTCAAGGTATAATGTACAGACAAAGGTATGGTAGGATGTGAATACAGTGGAGGTAAACCTAGGTATTGAGTGATGATGAGAGAGATATTGTCTCTAGAAACATCATTGAAACCAGGTGATGTCATCACATGTGTGGGTGGTGTAACTGAAAGGTTGGATAAGGTATAGTGAGCAGGGCTAGAGGCTCTACAGTGAAATACGGCAATAAACACTAACCAGAATAGCAATGGACAAGGCATATTGACATTAAGGAGAGGCATGCTTAGTCGAGTGATCATAAGGGTCCAGTGAGTAGTGAGGTTGGTTGGGGTCACCGAGATTCAGACAGCTAGCCGGGCCATCGGTAGCAAGCTAGCATAGGATGGAGGTCTGTTTTTAGCCACCTCGTGCGTTTCCGTCTGTAGATTAGTGGGGTTCCGTGTGGTAGAGGGGATCAACCCAATTGGCAAAATTGATATAGTTATAGTGACCCAAGAAAAATTGTCCTATAGACCTATTCAGATAGCAGCCGATAAGACAGCTAACGATTAGCGGGCCGCAGATGGGCGTTCAGGTAACGTCGTGACGGAGGGGCCAGTTGGATAACTCCCTCGGGCAGATAACGTCGGTAGTCCAGTCGTGAAGGACCGGTGGGGCTCCGCATTGGCAGTAAAACGGGTCCGGATAGGTGATTGAAGCACAGGAGTGGCTGATGGAACTCTTCAGCTGGCTAGCTCCGGAATAATTGATGTTTGCTCCGGGATCGACGTAAGCCAATAGTCACATGGATAGCAGCTAGCTAGCTGTTCTGGTCTCAGTTGCGTTGTACAAAACTGGCGATAGATTTTCGAGCTAAAGGATAGCTGATGACCAGAAACCGTGGTTAGCTGAATACTAACGTTAGCCAGTAAACTGGCTAGCTTCTGGCTAGCTTCTGGTTAGCTTCTGG
The DNA here is from genome assembly GCF_034236695.1 of Oncorhynchus nerka. NCBI lineage: Eukaryota > Metazoa > Chordata > Actinopteri > Salmoniformes > Salmonidae > Oncorhynchus > Oncorhynchus nerka. The sequence goes on along the minus strand of NC_088404.1, from coordinate 14,252,809 downwards.
TTAGCTTCTGACTAGCTTCTGGTTAGCTTCTGGTTAGCTTCTATTGTGGATTTCAGATTTGACGTAAATAATATATTTATTTTTTAATTGGTTAGGCCGGTTGCAGGAGAGTGTTTTGAAGTTGAGTATTTGGAAAAGAAAATATATAAAAGATATGCGAAGAAAGGTGGAAATATATATATATATATATATATATATACGGGACATGACAAGACGAGGACAAAGGACGTCTGACTGTTATGCCATCTTGGGAATATCAATGATAATGACTTGATACGGCAAGCAGACTGGATTGATATGGCAAGCATCATTCCAATAGAAATATAGATTTTTGATATCAAAATAGCCTCTAACGCTTTTATATCTCTACCAATATCGCCTTGGACATGCAGCAAGGCCTTTACTAACTAATATATCTTATCTACAGGAAACTGTCTTAGAGCGCCTGTATCAGTTTTGGCCTGAAGAGCACAGCCAGGAAACACTAACTCACTGTTGGCCTCCACCATCTCTGACTGCAGTATATTTCTTTTGACACAATCAGTTTGTGTCACCATATGGCTCAGTTGAATATGGCCACAGCCGGCCCCCACACATCCCCAGGATTTCCAGGGTGGAGCTCCACAAAACTATCAGAGAGGAAAAAAGAAGGAAGAATCCCCAAAAATATAATAATTTGTCTAAAATGTCAGGGGAAATTGCAGCGATAAAAAGCTTTTCATGATGTTAACCTATGAACTTTATAATGGTCAACAATTGTGTCAAACAACGGAGAACATGAACTAGGCTTATCCTAATATAGAGCACCTATTCTGGTAAATATAAATGATCTTTAAAACAACTCCAGCTGTTGAGAATCTTCCTTCCCAGTCATGAACCAAGTAGATATAAAAAGGGCCACATTTTGGGTCTTAACAGGTTTGGGTCTCAACAGGTTTGGGTCTCAACAGGTTTCTCAACAGGTTTGGGTCTCAACAGGTTTGGGCCTCAACAGGTTTGGGTCTCAACAGGTTTGGGTCTCAACAGGTTTGGAATTCAACAGGTTTGGGTCTCAACAGGTTTGGAATTCAACAGGTTTGGGTCTTAACAGGTTTGGGTCTCAACAGGTTTGGGTCTCAACAGGTTTGGGTCTCAACAGGTTTTGAGCCTCAACAGGTTTTGAATTCAAGAGGTTTGGGTCTTAACAGGTTTGGAATTCAACAGGTTTGGGTCTCAACAGGTTTGGGTCTCAACAGGTTTGGAATTCAACAGGTTTGGGTCTCAACAGGTTTGGGTCTCAACAGGTTTGGGTCTCAACAGGTTTGGGTCTCAACAGGTTTGGGTCTTAACAGGTTTGGGTCTCAACAGGTTTGGGCCTCAACAGGTTTGGGTCTTAACAGGTTTTGAATTCAAGAGGTTTGGGTCTCAACAGGTTTGGGTCTCAAAAGGTTTGGGTCTCAACAGGTTTGGAATTCAACAGGTTTGGGTCTCAACAGGTTTGGAATTCAACAGGTTTGGGTCTCAACAGGTTTGGGTCTTAACAGGTTTGGAATTCAACAGGTTTGGGTCTCAACAGGTTTGGGTCTCAACAGGTTTGGGCCTCAACAGGTTTGGAATTCAACAGGTTTGGGTCCCAACAGGTTTGGAATTCAACAGGTTTGGGTCTTAACAGGTTTTGGCCTCAACAGGTTTGGGTCTCAACAGGTTTGGAATTCAACAGGTTTGGGTCTTAACAGGTTTGGGTCTCAACAGGTTTGGGTCTCAACAGGTTTGGTCTCAACAGGTTTTGAGCCTCAACAGGTTTTGAATTCAAGAGGTTTGGGTCTTAACAGGTTTGGAATTCAACAGGTTTGGATCTCAACCGGTTTGGGTCTCAACAGGTTTGGAATTCAACAGGTTTGGGTCTCAACAGGTTTGGGTCTCAACAGGTTTGGGTCTCAACAGGTTTGGGTCTTAACAGGTTTGGGTCTCAACAGGTTTGGGCCTCAACAGGTTTGGGTCTTAACAGGTTTTGAATTCAAGAGGTTTGGGTCTCAACAGGTTTGGGTCTTAACAGGTTTGGGTCTCAACAGGTTTGGAATTCAACAGGTTTGGGTCTCAACAGGTTTGGAATTCAACAGGTTTGGGTCTCAACAGGTTTGGGTCTTAACAGGTTTGGAATTCAACAGGTTTGGGTCTCAACAGGTTTGGGTCTCAACAGGTTTGGGTCTTAACAGGTTTGGGTCTCAACAGGTTTGGGCCTCAACAGGTTTGGAATTCAACAGGTTTGGGTCTTAACAGGTTTGGGTCTCAACAGGTTTGGAATTCAACAGGTTTGGGTCCCAACAGGTTTGGAATTCAAGAGGTTTGGGTCTCAACAGGTTTGGGCCTCAACAGGTTTGGAATTCAACAGGTTTGGGTCTTAACAGGTTTGGGCCTCAACAGGTTTGGGCCTCAACAGGTTTTGAGCCTCAACAGGTTTTGGAATTCAACAGGTTTGGGTCTCAACAGGTTTGGGACTCAACAGGTTTGGGTCTCAACAGGTTTGGAATTCAACAGGTTTGGGTCTCAACAGGTTTGGGTCTCAACAGGTTTGGAATTCAACAGGTTTGGGTCTCAACAGGTTTGGGTCTTAACAGGTTTGGGTCTCAACAGGTTTGGGCCTCAACAGGGTTGGGTCTTAACAGGTTTGGGTCTCAACAGGTTTGGGCCTCAACAGGTTTTGAGCCTCAACAGGTTTGGAATTCAAGAGGTTTGGGTCTTAACAGGTTTGGAATTCAACAGGTTTGGGTCTCAACAGGTTTGGAATTCAACAGGTTTGGGTCTCAACAGGTTTGGGTCTTAACAGGTTTGGGTCTCAACAGGTTTGGGCCTCAACAGGTTTTGAATTCAAGAGGTTTGGGTCTTAACAGGTTTGGAATTCAAGAGGTTTGGGTCTTAACAGGTTTGGAATTCAAGAGGTTTGGGTCTTAACAGGTTTGGAATTCAACAGGTTTGGGTCTTAACAGGTTTGGGCCTCAACAGGTTTGGGTCTCAACAGGTTTGGAATTCAACAGGTTTGGGTCTTAACAGGTTTGGGTCTCAACAGGTTTGGGTCTCAACAGGTTTTGGGTCTCAACAGGTTTTGAGCCTCAACAGGTTTTGAATTCAAGAGGTTTGGGTCTTAACAGGTTTGGAATTCAACAGGTTTGGGTCTCAACAGGTTTGGGTCTCAACAGGTTTGGGTCTTAACAGGTTTGGGTCTCAACAGGTTTGGGCCTCAACAGGTTTGGAATTCAACAGGTTTGGGTCTCAACAGGTTTGGGTCTTAACAGGTTTGGGTCTCAACAGGTTTGGGTCTTAACAGGTTTGGGTCTCAACAGGTTTGGGCCTCAACAGGTTTGGAATTCAACAGGTTTGGGACTCAACAGGTTTGGAATTCAAGAGGTTTGGGTCTCAACAGGTTTGGGCCTCAACAGGTTTGGAATTCAACAGGTTTGGGTCTTAACAGGTTTGGGTCTCAACAGGTTTGGGCCTCAACAGGTTTGGAATTCAACAGGTGTGGGTCTCAACAGGTTTGGGTCTCAACAGGTTTGGGTCTCAACAGGTTTGGGTCTCAACAGGTTTGGGTCTCAACAGGTTTGGGCCTCAACAGGTTTGGGTCTCAACAGGTTTTGAATTCAACAGGTTTTGAATTCAACAGGTTTGGAATTCAACAGGTTTTGGTCTCAACAGGTTTGGGTCTTAACAGGTTTGGGTCTCAACAGGTTTGGGCCTCAACAGGTTTGGAATTCAACAGGTTTGGGTCTCAACAGGTTTGGGTCTCAACAGGTTTGGGTCTCAACAGGTTTGGGTCTCAACAGGTTTGGGTCTTAACAGGTTTGGGTCTCAACAGGTTTGGGCCTCAACAGGTTTGGAATTCAACAGGTTTGGGTCTCAACAGGTTTGGGTCTTAACAGGTTTGGGTCTCAACAGGTTTGGAATTCAACACGTTTTGAGCCTCAACAGGTTTGGAATTCAAGAGGTTTGGGTCTCAACAGGTTTGGGCCTCAACAGGTTTGGAATTCAAGAGGTTTGGGTAGTCTTAACGTCCTAATTTCATTATGAGTACAGTCGGGTGATGATTGATGTGGTATGATGTGATGGCAGCCATTAACAAATGGCATTACTAAATGCATAAATTTGGATATAGGTTGTATGAGTGGGACTGATCTTTACAACAAAAAGCATTAGGTTAGATTTCCTGAGCCTATATTTAGAACTATGCAATTCCCCAAAGACATTCAGTTGTTAAAGGGTTTACCATCATCAATTAGAAAGTTTTCCTTCACGTATCCTCTCTCCATCTGTTTTCACTCTTCTCTTTGCCTTTTCAACAGTGTCCCTCCCCCACGCTTTAATTCTCCTGTTTCAAATAACTCAATGTAATCCTGGTAAAATACCCTGCATTCCCTTTGCAGACCAGACCATCCCATCTCCCTACCCCCATGTTCTTCCCTCAGTCAACATAATGAAGCTGTTTTGTGAAGCATGATTTCAGTAGTTCATTAGCTCCGAATGGCTTCCTTAAACCAGGGCAGCTAGGCAGCAGAAATGGGATAGAAAGGAGGTTCAACCGAGGAACGAGGAGAGAGGGGAGAGAGGTAGAGAGGAGAGGGGAGAGGGGTAGAGGGGGAGAAGGGAGACTACAGCAGCATGAATGAATGGAGAACACCAAGTGGGTGGCTTGTCAAATTCCAGGGATTCCTCGGGGAAGCCTGAGAGCATCTGTTGGGGGAATCAGCCACATTGTCAGGCATGCACAGATTTGTTTGTTTTAAAATGCCTGTTTCAATGAAGGGAGGGAAATAGAGTTGTTGTTGACCTGTTGACTTGTCTTGTTTGTTGAATCACATCGTAGCACTGTGATGGAAATGGATATTTAGCAGTTCATAAATGTTTTGGTAACGGGCCACCAGCCACCCTTTCTTTGAGGAAATCCCATCTGAAGCATAAATACAGCATTTCATATGTTGACAGTGTGTGTGGTAGGCTTACGACAGCAACTTAGCAGAGTGTACATGATTAAAGGAGTGAGTATTCATTTAGATGCTCTTGATGCAATTTTTCAGGGTCCCCAGAGTGGCGCAGTGTTTAAAGGTATGTATGGAGGCAGACAGCTGGTTCTCTGGTCTCCTCTCTGCAGTGGGAGTGATGTATGGAGGCAGACAGGTGGTTCTCTGATCTCCTCTCTTCTCTGCAGTGGGAGTGATGTATGGAGGCAGACAGCTGGTTCTCTGGTCTCCTCTCCTCTCTGCAGTGAGAGTGATGTATGGAGGCAGACAGCTGGTTCTCTGGTCTCCTCTCTGCAGTGGGAGTGATGTATGGAGGCAGACAGCTGGTTCTCTGATCTCCTCTCTGCAGTGGGAGTGATGTATGGAGGCAGACAGCTGGTTCTCTGGTCTCCTCTCCTCTCTGCAGTGAGAGTGATGTATGGAGGCAGACAGCTGGTTCTCTGGTCTCCTCTCCTCTCTGCAGTGGGAGTGATGTATGGAGGCAGACAGCTGGTTCTCTGATCTCATCTCCTCTCTGCAGTGGGATTGATGTATGGAGGTAGACAGCTGGTTCTCTGATCTCCTCTCTTCTCTGCAGTGGGAGTGATGTATGGAGGCAGACAGCTGGTTCTCTGATCTCCTCTCTGCAGTGGGAGTGATGTATGGAGGCAGACAGCTGGTTCTCTGGTCTCCTCTCCTCTCTGCAGTGAGAGTGATGTATGGAGGCAGACAGCTGGTTCTCTGATCTCCTCTCTGCAGTGGGAGTGATGTATGGAGGCAGACAGCTGGTTCTCTGATCTCCTCTCTGCAGTGAGAGTGATGTATGGAGGCAGACAGCTGGTTCTCTGGTCTCCTCTCTGCAGTGGGAGTGATGTATGGAGGTAGACAGCTGGTTCTCTGGTCTCCGCTCCTCTCTGCAGTGGGAGTGATGTATGGAGGCAGACAGCTGGTTCTCTGATCTCCTCTCTGCAGTGAGAGTGATGTATGGAGGTAGACAGCTGGTTCTCTGATCTCCTCTCCTCTCTGCAGTGGGAGTGATGTATGGAGGCAGACAGCTGGTTCTCTTGTCTCCTCTCCTCTCTGCAGTGAGAGTGATGTATGGAGGCAGACAGCTGGTTCTCTGATCTCCTCTCCTCTCTGCAGTGGGAGTGATGTATGGAGGCAGACAGCTGGTTCTCTGGTCTCCTCTCCTCTCTGCAGTGAGAGTGATGTATGGAGGCAGACAGCTGGTTCTCTGGTCTCCTCTCTGCAGTGAGAGTGATGTATGGAGGCAGACAGCTGGTTCTCTGGTCTCCTCTCCTCTCTGCAGTGGGAGTGATGTATGGAGGCAGACAGCTGGTTCTCTGGTCTCCTCTCCTCTCTGCAGTGAGAGTGATGTATGGAGGCAGACAGCTGGTTCTCTGGTCTCCTCTCCTCTCTGCAGTGGGAGTGATGTATGGAGGCAGACAGCTGGTTCTCTGATCTCCTCTCCTCTCTGCAGTGGGAGTGATGTATGGAGGCAGACAGCTGGTTCTCTGATCTCCTCTCCTCTCTGCAGTGGGAGTGATGTATGGAGGCAGACAGCTGGTTCTCTGGTCTCCTCTCCTCTCTGCAGTGAGAGTGATGTATTGAGGCAGACAGCTGGTTCTCTGGTCTCCTCTCCTCTCTGCAGTGGGAGTGATGTATGGAGGCAGACAGCTGGTTCTCTGGTCTCCTCTCTGCAGTGGGAGTGATGTATGGAGGCAGACAGCTGGTTCTCTGGTCTCCTCTCCTCTCTGCAGTGGGAGTGATGTATGGAGGCAGACAGCTGGTTCTCTGATCTCCTCTCTGCAGTGGGAGTGATGTATGGAGGCAGACAGCTGGTTCTCTGGTCTCCTCTCCTCTCTGCAGTGGGAGTGATGTATGGAGGCAGACAGCTGGTTCTCTGGTCTCCTCTCCTCTCTGCAGTGGGAGTGATGTATGGAGGCAGACAGCTGGTTCTCTGGTCTCCTCTCCTCTCTGCAGTGGGAGTGATGTATGGAGGCAGACAGCTGGTTCTCTGATCTCCTCTCTTCTCTGCAGTGAGAGTGATGTATGGAGGCAGACAGCTGGTTCTCTGGCCTCCTCTCTGCATTGAGAGTGATGTATTGAGGCAGACAGCTGGTTCCCTGGTCTCCACTGCTCTCTGCAGTGGGAGTGATGTATGGAGGCAGACAGCTGGTTCTCTGGTCTCCTCTCCTCTCTGCAGTAGGAGTGATGTATGGAGGCAGACAGCTGGTTCTCTGGTCTCCTCTCCTCTCTGCAGTGAGAGTGATGTATTGAGGCAGACAGCTGGTTCTCTGGTCTCCTCTCCTCTCTGCAGTGGGAGTGATGTATGGAGGCAGACAGCTGGTTCTCTGATCTCCTCTCTGCAGTGAGAGTGATGTATGGAGGCAGACAGCTGGTTCTCTGGTCTCCTCTCCTCTCTGCAGTGGGAGTGATGTATGGAGGCAGACAGCTGGTTCTCTGATCTCCTCTCTGCAGTGAGAGTGATGTATGGAGGCAGACAGCTGGTTCTCTGGTCTCCTCTCCTCTCTGCAGTGGGAGTGATGTATGGAGGCAGACAGCTGGTTCTCTGATCTCCTCTCTGCAGTGAGAGTGATGTATGGAGGCAGACAGCTGGTTCTCTGGTCTCCTCTCCTCTCTGCAGTGGGAGTGATGTATGGAGGCAGACAGCTGGTTCTCTGATCTCCTCTCTGCAGTGAGAGTGATGTATGGAGGCAGACAGCTGGTTCTCTGATCTCCTCTCCTCTCTGCAGTGAGAGTGATGTATGGAGGCAGACAGCTGGTTCTCTGGTCTCCTCTCTGCAGTGAGAGTGATGTATGGAGGCAGACAGCTGGTTCTCTGGTCTCCTCTCCTCTCTGCAGTGGGAGTGATGTATGGAGGCAGACAGCTGGTTCTCTGATCTCCTCTCCTCTCTGCAGTGGGAGTGATGTATGGAGGCAGACAGCTGGTTCTCTGGTCTCCTCTCTGCAGTGGGAGTGATGTATGGAGGCAGACAGCTGGTTCTCCGGTCTCCTCTCCTCTCTGCAGTGGGAGTGATGTATGGAGGCAGACAGCTGGTTCTCTGATCTCCTCTCTGCAGTGAGAGTGATGTATGGAGGCAGACAGCTGGTTCTCTGGTCTCCTCTCCTCTCTGCAGTGGGAGTGATGTATGGAGGCAGACAGCTGGTTCTCTGGTCTCCTCTCCTCTCTGCAGTGGGAGTGATGTATGGAGGCAGACAGCTGGTTCTCTGATCTCCTCTCTTCTCTGCAGTGAGAGTGATGTATGGAGGCAGACAGCTGGTTCTCTGGCCTCCTCTCTGCATTGAGAGTGATGTATTGAGGCAGACAGCTGGTTCCCTGGTCTCCACTGCTCTCTGCAGTGGGAGTGATGTATGGAGGCAGACAGCTGGTTCTCTGGTCTCCTCTCCTCTCTGCAGTAGGAGTGATGTATGGAGGCAGACAGCTGGTTCTCTGGTCTCCTCTCCTCTCTGCAGTGAGAGTGATGTATTGAGGCAGACAGCTGGTTCTCTGGTCTCCTCTCCTCTCTGCAGTGGGAGTGATGTATGGAGGCAGACAGCTGGTTCTCTGATCTCCTCTCTGCAGTGAGAGTGATGTATGGAGGCAGACAGCTGGTTCTCTGGTCTCCTCTCCTCTCTGCAGTGGGAGTGATGTATGGAGGCAGACAGCTGGTTCTCTGATCTCCTCTCTGCAGTGAGAGTGATGTATGGAGGCAGACAGCTGGTTCTCTGGTCTCCTCTCCTCTCTGCAGTGGGAGTGATGTATGGAGGCAGACAGCTGGTTCTCTGATCTCCTCTCTGCAGTGAGAGTGATGTATGGAGGCAGACAGCTGGTTCTCTGGTCTCCTCTCCTCTCTGCAGTGGGAGTGATGTATGGAGGCAGACAGCTGGTTCTCTGATCTCCTCTCTGCAGTGAGAGTGATGTATGGAGGCAGACAGCTGGTTCTCTGATCTCCTCTCCTCTCTGCAGTGAGAGTGATGTATGGAGGCAGACAGCTGGTTCTCTGGTCTCCTCTCTGCAGTGAGAGTGATGTATGGAGGCAGACAGCTGGTTCTCTGGTCTCCTCTCCTCTCTGCAGTGGGAGTGATGTATGGAGGCAGACAGCTGGTTCTCTGATCTCCTCTCTGCAGTGAGAGTGATGTATGGAGGTAGACAGCTGGTTCTCTGGTCTCCTCTCCTCTCTGCAGTGAGAGTGATGTATGGAGGCAGACAGCTGGTTCTCTGATCTCCTCTCTGCAGTGGGAGTGATGTATGGAGGCAGACAGCTGGTTCTCTGGTCTCCTCTCTGCAGTGAGAGTGATGAATGGAGGCAGACAGCTGGTTCTCTGGTCTCCTCTCCTCTCTGCAGTGAGAGTGATGTATGGAGGCAGACAGCTGGTTCTCTGGTCTCCTCTCCTCTCTGCAGTGGGAGTGATGTATGGAGGCAGACAGCTGGTTCTCTGATCTCCTCTCCTCTCTGCAGTGGGAGTGATGTATGGAGGCAGACAGCTGGTTCTCTGATCTCCTCTCCTCTCTGCAGTGGGAGTGATGTATGGAGGCAGACAGCTGGTTCTCTGATCTCCTCTCTGCAGTGAGAGTGATGTATGGAGGCAGACAGCTGGTTCTCTGGTCTCCTCTCTCTGCAGTGGGAGTGATGTATGGAGGCAGACAACTGGTTCTCTGGTCTCCTCTCCTCTCTGCAGTGGGAGTGATGTATGGAGGCAGACAGCTGGTTCTCTGGTCTCCTCTCCTCTCTGCAGTGGGAGTGATGTATGGAGGCAGACAGCTGGTTCTCTGATCTCCTCTCTGCAGTGAGAGTGATGTATGGAGGCAGACAGCTGGTTCTCTGATCTCCTCTCCTCTCTGCAGTGGGAGTGATGTATGGAGGCAGACAGCTGGTTCTCTGGTCTCCTCTCCTCTCTGCAGTGGGAGTGATGTATGGAGGCAGACAGCTGGTTCTCTGATCTCCTCTCTGCAGTGAGAGTGATGTATGGAGGTAGACAGCTGGTTCTCTGGTCTCCTCTCCTCTCTGCAGTGGGAGTGATGTATGGAGGCAGACAGCTGGTTCTCTGATCTCCTCTCTTCTCTGCAGTGGGAGTGATGTATGGAGGCAGACAGCTGGTTCTCTGGTCTCCTCTCCTCTCTGCAGTGGGAGTGATGTATGGAGGCAGACAGCTGGTTCTCTGATCTCCTCTCTGCAGTGAGAGTGATGTATGGAGGCAGACAGCTGGTTCTCTGATCTCATCTCCTCTCTGCAGTGGGAGTGATGTATGGAGGCAGACAGCTGGTTCTCTGATCTCCTCTCCTCTCTGCAGTGGGAGTGATGTATGGAGGCAGACAGCTGGTTCTCTGGTCTCCTCTCCTCTCTGCAGTGGGAGTGATGTATGGAGGCAGACAGCTGGTTCTCTGGTCTCCTCTCCTCTCTGCAGTGGGAGTGATGTATGGAGGCAGACAGCTGGTTCTCTGATCTCCTTTCTGCAGTGAGAGTGATGTATGGAGGCAGACAGCTGGTTCTCTGATCTCATCTCCTCTCTGCAGTGGGAGTGATGTATGGAGGCAGACAGCTGGTTCTCTGATCTCCTCTCTGCAGTGAGAGTGATGTATGGAGGTAGACAGCTGGTTCTCTGGTCTCCTCTCCTCTCTGCAGTGGGAGTGATGTATGGAGGCAGACAGCTGGTTCTCTGGTCTCCTCTCCTCTCTGCAGTGGGAGTGATGTATGGAGGCAGACAGCTGGTTCTCTGATCTCCTCTCTGCAGTGGGAGTGATGTATGGAGGCAGACAGCTGGTTCTCTGATCTCCTCTCTGCAGTGAGAGTGATGTATGGAGGCGGACAGCTGGTTCTCTGATCTCCTCTCTGCAGTGGGAGTGATGTATGGAGGCAGACAGCTGGTTCTCTGATCTCCTCTCTGCAGTGAGAGTGATGTATGGAGGCAGACAGCTGGTTCTCTGGTCTCCTCTCCTCTCTGCAGTGGGAGTGATGTATGGAGGCAGACAGCTGGTTCTCTGATCTCCTCTCTGCAGTGAGAGTGATGTATGGAGGCAGACAGCTGGTTCTCTGGTCTCCTATCCTCTCTGCAGTGGGAGTGATGTATGGAGGCAGACAGCTAGTTCTCTGGTCTCCTGTTCTCTGCAGCACTACCAGACTGAATATCAGTGGGTCAGGTTCTCATGGCCTGGTGGCCTGGCACAAGAGGCAGCATTCCTCCAATTATTCTCGGCCGGCCAGCGAGCATCCCGCCCGCTAGCAGCAGCGACACGGCCTGATGAGATTGGGCACAGAATGCCTGCCAAACAGGAGATAGCCTGCTGTTTGAAGGTGGCGGTGCAGTGAATAGCGAGCTCTGTGGCTCTGACCCCCCTCATCTCCCCCAGCTCTAGTTCACACCTCTCCTCTACTGGGCCTCCCATTTGTCTGATTCTGTCATTTACATCACAAGTTCTGATATTATATCATACTTAGAAGATATGTAGTCATGTTACGCGACTGGACAATGAGCTTTTTAAAATGTTATATTATATACCGTTGTATACAAACACGTCCAAGAAAATGACGTCTCTCTCATGTTGGAAAGTTTAAAATGTGACAACACTATGCCAAAGAACAATAAAAAACATTTTTTAATGAAAAAACGAATTGTGCATTTCCAGTTGTGACCATAATTTAAAAGAAGAAACCTTGAAGTCTCACGGTTTGTGAAATGAGCCGCTGTTCTTGTCATGGTCAACCATTGGTCCATCAAACAAGTAAGGATTATTTTCACTGCGGAAAGTGAGACTCGCTCCATAACCCGTTTTACATCAACAAAATATAACAGAAAATGAAGACTGCTTGTCAACCAACCGATAAGAACGTCTGATGTAGCTCCCCACTCTAGCATATACCCAATAATTCTATAGGGTAGAAAGAATTACCTCGGCACCGAGCCCCCCACTGCCATGTGTCCCTGGATTAAAGCTTTACAGGCCTCAGTGTATCTCAGTGTTCCCCAGAGGTGGGCAAAATGCTTCCACCGAAGGGTCAGTGACAGGCAGTGCTAGTCTATTGCCCAGCACTATAATCACATTATGCACTTCTCTCTTGCTGAATTAGAGGGTGTCTCTGTTTTGGGGAGGTAGGTCAGGGGATTCTCGTCTGGCACAAAACCGTCCAAGCAGTTACACGCTGACACATCCTCTAATGAACTTTGTAGTTCAGCGTTTAAGAACAAGCTACATTGGGAACTTAGTAGCGGTGCCTGAAATCCCGTTAGGGGGTGAATATGGACATCCTACAGGGAATTCAGGAGGAGGTACCAATAGGCGAGCTGAGAGAATAATGAAATTAGACTCTGGAGGCTATGCTGACTATGCAAATGTGAATTATTTCTGATGGTTCATTTCCATTATCTAGAGTTTACTCTGCATTTGTATATATGATTATGTAATATGATAATATATTAAATTGAATTGACATGTCGGCCATTTTAAAAATGTTCAAATATTGTGTTTGTTATCATCAGGACAAAAATACACAGTAGCAGAATACACTTGAGCTACAGTAGATATCATACATCTCCCAGTTAGTTAGCAGGTAGCGGTTCAGGCTAGTAAGGTGGATTCATAGAGTTACACATTAAACACATACAATTTTTATTTTATTTGTCACATGCACCGAATACAACAGATGTAGACCTTAATGTGAAACGCTTACTTTACAAGCCTTTAACCTCTTAAGTCGACCCTCTACTTTTTCGAACATTCTGTTAAAAATCGCGCAACATTTCAGCGCCCTGCTACTCATGCCAGGAATATAGTATATGCATATGATTAGTATGTGTGGATAGAAAACACTCAGACGTTTATAAAACTGGTTAAATCACGGCTGTGACTATAACAGAACGTGCGTTTCATCGAAAAGTGCAGGAAAATCTGATCACTGAAAATGGAAAAATATATCCATGCGCCACTTCAACCCATTGATAAAGGTGAACCACATTTAATGGGGCCGAGGTTGCAATACCTACAGCTTCCACACGATGTCAACAGTCTTGTCATTTGCCTACTATTTGTTTCTTGGTCAAACAGACGCAAGGCAGCGCAGTTCTTCCGGTCTCCGACCGGATATTTTGGTTGAGATTTACCCGGACATTATTTCCAGACGTACAGCTATAGAATATACATCGCCTCGTGATCAATTTGATCGCTTATTAACGTTTACTAATACCTAAAGTTGCATTACAAAAGTATTTCGAAGTGTTTTGTGAAAGTTTATCGTCGACTTTTTTAATTTAAAAAAATGACGTTACGTTATAAAACGCTATTTTTTTCCTTGATCACACAGTCTTCATAGATCGATATCTAGGCTATATATGGACCGATTTAATCGAAAAAAAGACCCAATCGTGATGTTTATGGGACATCTAGGAGTGCCAACAAAGAAGATGGTCAAAGGTAATGAATGTTTTATATTTTATTTTTGCGTTTTGTGTAGCGCCGACTATGCTAATTATTTTGTTTACGTCCCCTGCGGGTCTTTTGGGGTGTTACATGCTATCAGATAATAGCTTCTCATGCTTTCGCCGAAAAGCATTTTAAAAATCTGACTTGTTGCCTGGATTCACAACGAGTGTAGCTTTAATTCACTACCCTGCATGTGTATTTTAATGAACGTTTGAGTTTTAACTAGTACTATTAGCATTTAGCGTAGCGCATTTGCATTTCCAGATGTCTAGATGGGACGCCTGCGTGTCAGGTAGGAGCAAGAACAATGTAGAGTATGAAAACATTTGCTAAATAAACTAAAGTAAAAAGAGTAGGAGGCAGACAGCTGTCCCTCGCATACTCCCGTAAAAGCTTGAGAAACAATAAAAAAAGTGACAATAGTACTTCTTGTCCCTTTTGAGACGCCGTAGCCAGTTTTACACTTCATGACAATAGTCAGAAGAATCTAAGATAACTCAAGATATCTGTTATTAATTTTAACATTTTTGCAGAGGAGATCTCACTTGCGCAATTTTAAATCTAACAAATATGTTTGGTGCAGTATTTGTCAAGTGAAAAAATGTGCAACAAAACTAGTCATCTCTTGTTGAATGACAACACCTACTGTTTACCAATCACAGATGAAGGGGCATATTTCGGCTAGCCTCAGGAAAAACATTTGTGTGCACAAAAAAAACCTTGCTGAAGACCAAAGCGAACCAAAATGTCGTCATAACATGTAGACAAACTGTTTCGGATGGGAAACAAGCCTTCACTCTCTGTGTCTGTGTCTTTCACTATGATGCACTCCCTTCCCCTTTAGAAACATGCCTTCACTCTCTGTGTCTGTGTCTTTCACTATGATGCACTCCCTTCCCCTTTAGAAACATGCCTTCACTCTCTGTGTCTGTGTCTTTCACTATGATGTACTCCCTTCCCCTTTAGAAACATGCCTTCACTCTCTGTGTCTGTGTCTTTCACTATGATGTACTCCCTTCCCCTTTAGAAACATGCCTTCACTCTCTGTGTCTGTGTCTTTCACTATGATGTACTCCCTTCCCCTTTAGAAACATGCTTTCACTCTCTGTGTCTGTGTCTTTCACTATGATGTACTCCCTTCCCCTTTAGAAACATGCCTTCACTCTCTGTGTCTGTGTCTTTCACTATGATTACTCCCTTCCCCTTTAGAAACATGCCTTCACTCTCTGTGTCTGTGTCTGTGTCTTTCACTATGATGTACTCCCTTCCCCTTTAGAAACATGACTTCACTCTCTGTGTCTGTGTCTGTGTCTTTCACTATGATGTACTCCCTTCCACTTTAGAAATTCCAACTCAAACGTTTACAGTTATCGGGAGGAAGTTTGCAATTACTCCCTCACATGTGGGAAAAAATTAAGCAACTGACAGACAGGCATTTTTGTCCAGCAGAGCCTAAATGTGTGTGCTTCCCAAATTGCACCATTATCCCTATATAGTGCACTACCTATGACCAGAGGCCTATGGGCTCACTACAATAAGGTGCCATTTAGAATGACAAGCAGCAATGTGAGTGCAAGGAGAAGGAAGTGTGCGACATTAAAAAGGGCACTGACAACTGCAAAACAAATGTACACTAACATCAGGCATGAGAACAATTCAGATTGGAGAGTCAACAGTTGTTATACCCCCCCCCCCCCCCCCGCAGCACACACCTGTCTACATAAGGTCTCACAGTTGACAGTGCTTGTCAGAGCAAAAACAAAGCTATGAGGTCAAAATAATTGTCCTTAGAGCTCCGAGACAGGATTGCATCGAGGCATAGATCTGGGGAAGGGTACCAAAACATTTCTGCAGCATTGAAGGTCCCCAAGAACACATTGGCCTCCATCATTCTTAAATGGAAGAAGTTTGGAACCACCAAGACTCTTCCTAGAGCTGGCCGTCCAGCTAATCGGGGGAGAAGGGTCTTGGTCGGGGAGGTGACCAAGAACCTGGTGGTCACTCTGACAGAGCTCCAGAGTTCCTCTGTGGAGATGGGAGAACCTTCCAGTAGGGCAACCAACTCTGCAGCACTCCTTCAATCAGGCCTTTATGGTGGAGTTTCCAGATGGAAGCCATTCCTCAGTAAAATGCACATGAAAGCCCACTTGGGGTTTAACATAAGGCACCTAAAAGACTATCAGGCCGTGAGAAACAAGATTATCTTGTCTGATGAAATCAAGATTGAACTCTTTGGCCTGAACACCAAGCACAGATGAAGGAGGAGGAAACCTGGTACCATCCCTATGGTGAAGCATGGTGGTGGCAGCATCATGCTGTGGGGATGTTTTTCAGCGGCAGAGACTGGGAGACTAGGCAAGATCGAGGGACAGATGAACGGAGCAAACTATAGAGAGTTCCTTGATAAAAACCTTATCCAGAGTGCTCAGGTTCTCAGACTGGGGCGAAGGTTCACCTTCCAACATGACAATGACCTTAAGCACAAAGCCAAGACAACGCAGGAGTGGCTTTGGGACAAGTCTCTGAATGTCCTTGAGTGGCCCAGCCAGAACCCGGACTTGAACCCAATCAAACATCTCTGGAGAGACCTGAAAATAGCTGTGCCTCGACTCTCCCCATCTAACTTTGAGGGGATCTGCAGAGAAGAACGGGAGAAACTCCCCAAATGCAGAAGCTTGTAGTGTCATACCCAAGAAGACTCGAGGTTGTAATCGCTGCCAAAGGTGCTTTAACAAAGTACTGAGTAAAGGGTCTGAATACTTATGTAAATGTGACATTTCCATTCATTTTATACATTTGCAAAAACAACCTCTCAATTTTTTTTGTTGCTTTGTCACTATGGTGTATTGTTCGTAGATTGATCAGGTGGAAAAAAACAATTGAATACATTTTAGAATAAGGCTGCAATGTAACAAAATGTGGAAAATATCAAGTGGTCTGAATACTTTCCGAATGCACTGTATTTAAGCTAAATAGCGACCTAATAAAAGGTTAAGACAGAACTGAGATTGATCAGGTCTCATTGCTCCTTACAGAAAATCAAGGCACCTTTAACATTACAGCGTAAGACCATAAGTTCTACTTCTGTCATGAACAAAAACTTCTTCAAATCTAAGTTGAGTAACGGGGACTCAATGTTCCTTTAGTGTTTACAGTTTGTTATACCAATGACTATATCAGTCTACACATTGGTTTGATAACCCTCCAAAACCTAGAAGTGGAGTGATTTTCTGCATGGGGGCCCTTTTTAGGTTGTTCTGGGGCAGGCGGACAATAAGGGGCAGGGATAGGGGAGGGGGATATAGGGGCACCAGCACCAGTAGCACCAGCCACAGGAAGCTTATCTGAGTGAATGTTCATCTGTTGGTTACTTGGGTTAAGGCTGCGATCCTCAGCTCATCCATCTAGCTAGGAGAGAGCATCCTCCATGGAAGTTTCAGCTGCTGATGAACTCCAATCGAGGAGCTTCAGTCTCAGGCACATCTGTCAGATGGGTGTCACTTGCCATGCTGTTGTTGCTCTGGAAGCTGGGGACAGACATATCTTGTGTCTCATCCAAGGGGAGGAAAGTGACTTGGAGCAGAAGGTTGCTGTGCTGCACCTTCTCAGTTCCAGCCCAACCCTGAATATTGTAGATGTGGAGTGCAGGCTTTGAAGCCATGACAGTGTAGACATTTGGTTACCACTTGTCGCCGGGCTTGCGTTTTCCTCTGCATCCTTTATTAGCCACGAAAACTTGTTCACCATTGGAAAGAGACTGGCCCTTAACTCTCTTGTTATACTGGCCAGACTGGTGTCTCTGTTCCACTGCAAAATTCTTCTGAGTTTGGAGCATGGCAGACTGGAGGTCGCTCACCGGGGACTTCACTTAGACATTGCAGTTTAAGACAGTCTCCTGCTGGAAGACGTTCTTGAACATCAGGTCAACAGGCGGCCTGGGTACTCTACGAAACATCAAGTAGAAGGTTGCGAAGCCAGTGGTCGCATGAGCAGTACAGTTGTACACAAATCTCATGTTCTGGACCATCTGGTGCCACTTATGCTTTGACATTTGGGGTCAAGGATCTCAGAATGTTGCCTAGTGTCCTATTGAACCTCTCAGTGCCACCGTTCCCGATGGTAGGGGGTGATCCAAGAGTTCATGACACCGGCCAACTGTAAGAGTTCGGTCATGAGTTCACTTTGGAAATTAGCTCCCTGATCCGAGTGGAGATGGGTAGGAAATCCATAGACACAGAAGAAGTTGTCCCAAAGCTTCTTTGCCACTTCCTTCACTGTCTGGTCCCGGCAGGAGAATGCATGTGGTAGCTTGGTGAAGTGATCAGTAATCACTAGAACATCCACAGACTTATTCTTGTTGTCTTCATCAGACCAGAAGTTCCAGTGGGGCAGTGGAATTGGTGATCTCCAGTGGGGCTTTTGCTGCAGGCTCTGTGGTCTTGCTTAGGTCACACCTTTGATAGGTCTTGGCATAGTTGCGGACGTCTTTCTCCGAGTCGTGCCAGAATAGCTTCTGATGGGTGAGGAAGAGGGTCCCAGCCAGGTCATAAACACCAGAAAAAGCCTCCTTCCTCAGAGTCTCAGGCAGGACGTACTGGAATCTCTTGCTCCTGATCAGCGGATCATTCAGGATATCATTCAGCAGTGTGCCACTGAAATTCAAACACTTGTTACATGTGTGTGTGTGTGTGTGTGTGTGTGTGTGTGTGTGTGTGTGTGTGTGTGTGTGTGTGTGTGTGTGTGTGTGCTTCTTATATTGTCATTATCTATTATCCCAACTAACTGTAGGAAGCATTGTAAATCATAATTCATACTTCAAACAATTGGACATAAATTGTATCTACAGACGTTGTTAGTACTTCCTGTTCTCTTACATTCTGTGCCTTCTGTAGTGAAAACTGCTGACAGAAGTGAGCCTGTCCACATACTGATATGACTGCTCTGTAGAACAATGGTTGTTGGGACTCTATAGTCTACAGTTTCTTCTTATGAAGTTGTATTGAACACAATGGCAGCTGCCGCCTGGTCACTCTCTGGCCCTCTTCACTGAGAAATCTTCCCACAGTTCTGACCCTCAAGCTCACCACAGTTTCACCCACATGTCAACAAAATACATCACCATATCAAGAGTGCATCCAATTTGACCCTGATCCCTTGAACCACGACCCCAGCTTTAAAGGTTGCTTCCACCAAGCCCCTTCACTACATGCCCTGGCTGCCCTGGGCCAGCAGCCCGTTGTCTTAGATGCTCTCATCATTCATCTGCTGACAGGTAGGGTAGGCTATGACCTGGAGAAGGGCTTTCTACAGGGCAGGGCAGGAAACATTACCTAGGTATCGTTGACATGTAGATCATCAATTTCATGTATTTAACCAATGCTCAATGGTCAGTGGTTGATATTGAATGAATGAGTTCAGTGGTGATCAATACTTGTTTGGGGACCTCAAGTACTTGTTATCTTCTCTTCTTCTTTGTTCCGCAACCATACCAATTAATTACATGGTATAAGGACCTGTTTAGTTTCTCCTGACCAAAAATCATTAAGCCACACGTGCTATCTAAACGCAGTCATAATTTAACCATATATTTAAGAGCACTGGGTAGTAAGCCATTGGCATCTATTTCTGTGTAATAACCTTTGTTTTAAAGACAGAATAAAAGCCCAGTGTTATATATCTAGGTGGTTTAATCCTAATGATTGTCCTTGTTGTCCTTCTTCTCTTCACAGGGTCATGACGAGGGGTGAGAGATTCCTTTGGCTGTCTGATCTATTGATAAGTCATGTCTCTGCTCTTTCCAGCTCTGACCCTGTGATCAGAATGAATGAGCTAGGCCACAGCTTCTCTCTCAGAGGCTTCTCATTCATTCACACTGAGTGACGACCACTGAAGACCACTCCATCTCCCCCCCACAGATCCACACCACACAGTCCCCACTATGACCGATTCAGCAGGCAGCTTTTCAAAGCTTGCCTGGCTGTCAGATTAATGTCGTCTAGCAGAGACATTGTGATGCTAACTAGACTAACACCGTGTTCTGCATGCCTCACCTGGAGGCTGGAGCCATGGTTGACCAGGTCTCACTGCAGAGAGAAATGAAATATGAACAATACACTTTCTCTTTCTCCTATCCTACCTGTAATCCCAGAGCAGAGGACACCTCAGACATCACAGAGACTGAGAAGCTACAGGGAGATACTTTTACAAAACTTTTTTGTCTGTGAAAATGCTCTAATGTTGAAAGTCCAACGAACAGTTGGAGTCACACCACTTTTCTAAACATAAGTGATTTGCTATAACCCTTATTTCAGAGTGGTATGATGATGACAACTTTAACTCAATCAATAATCTAGTTCATACCACTGCTTTGTCAAATGAAGATGACCAATCGGCTCTACTGGATTAATTTATTTCAAAGATTGTGATTTATTGTTACATTATTCCCTGACTGTAATCACCCCTGGTGAGACTCCCTATTCTAATGTCATGAGCAATGAGAGTGATTGAGAAAGAAGACAAGAGAAAGCAGGAGTATGCTGGAGTGTGTGATTGCAAATGAGTAGGCTAACAGAGAGAGGGAGAGAGTTGGGGCAAAGAGACAACAAGAGAGTGGGGGCAAAGAGAGAAAGGGAAAGAGAGATGAGAGGGAGAGAGGGAGAAAGACAGAGAGACAGAGACAGACAGACAGACAGACAGACAGACAGACAGACAGACAGACAGACAGACAGACAGACAGACAGACAGACAGACAGACAGACAGACAGACAGACAGACAGACAGACAGACAGACAGACAGACAGACAGACAGACAGACAGACAGACAGACAGACAGACAGACAGACAGACAGACAGACAGACAGACAGACAGACAGACAGACAGACAGACAGACAGACAGAGAGAGAGAGTAACATAGAGTTGAATCTTTGTGAGACCCAGACAGTGTTCTTCAGTAGGGCTTAGTCACTCCTAGAGTAATAGGGTCAGACAGAACCTTGCCGTGTCTGCAGGCAGATCGAGAGAGGCCCCTTCATCTCCCCTTCCTACTACCTCTCAACAGACCCTGATGACAGGACAGGCTTTGGCTAGGTGCCAGGCCAGGCCAGCCATGGACCTCTGCCAGCACTCTGTGCCTTCTGTCACTAGAGGACACACTGTATAATTAGCAATACGGTATGCATACAGTAGACAGTATATGGACGTCAGACACAAATCTCCCATTGACACCAATTAGTGTTTGTATTAGGGTATCACAGGATATCCACATTTAGCCCACTATCAGAGCCACCATCTTTAGAGGCCTTTTACTGAGAGTGTATACTATATAAATTGTATACTATATAAAAAAAAACTGTTAACAAGAAATCTCCCATTAGAAAACATAATCGTGTATAACTAATATGTGCCAATGTAAAATGTATTTTGCTATCTTTCACAAAGTGAGTGAGGTACTCAAAGAGCTTTACATAGTAGGGGGAAACTCACCTTATCCACCACCAATGTGTAGCACCTGGGGGATGCACGGCAATCATTTTTGTGCCAGAATGCTCACCACACATCAGCTGAAGAGGTGAGGAGCGATATATGCCAATTAGGAATGAGGGGATGATTTAGTGGCCATTGTGGAATGGGGCCAAATTGAGAATGATATGTACCATGGGATTTTTAATGACCAGAGAGAGTCAGGACACCCGTTTAACATCCCATCTGAAACACACCACCCTACGCAGGGCAATGTCCCCTTCCATACCCTGGGATCTCCAGGGGAGAGTGCCCCCTACTGACCCTCCAACACCACATCCAGCAGCATCTGGTCTCCCATCCAGGACTGATCCTGCTTAGTTTCAGAGGCAAGCCACCAGTGGGATGCAGGGTGGTATGCTGCTGGCGGGAAAATATCCCCTTTCAATGCAGTTATTTCACAGCTTTCTCTTCCCGCATACAGCTGTTCTTAGTAAATCATGAACAAACCCCTACTCACCATCCAGACCCATCTCAGAGCAATCAAAAGTGAAAGGGAGAGGGGTCAGTTGTAGCCACCTCAAAGAATGGCCCATTTTACAACCAGAGGGGGTGAAAACACTGGAACATTGGCATGACAAGGTTTGGGTTTCTCAATCTTCCTGGGTTGTCGAGGAACAGAGCTGAGCATCTTAAAGCTACAATCTGGGATTTCAAAAACTACAAAACAGCAGCTGTCACTTGTTTTGCTATTCAGCTGAGGGATGGGTCTATAGCTCATGAAGCATTCATAAGTTATATTAATCAAGAATCAATGGGTAAATATCAAGAATAACAATGGCCATTCAACAGATTCCAAGATCACAGACTGTAGCTTTAAAGGGGAAATCTGCAGTTGATACATCCATTTTTGGAGTTCTACATTTAAGCTTGTTTTCTGCAATGTTTGTAAGCAATGTAAATGTAAACAAACACTATACAGTACCAGTCAAAAGTTTGGACACGCATACTCATTCAAAGGTTTTTCTTTCTAAATTGTAGAATAATAGTGAAGACATCAAAACTATGAAATAACACATATGGAATCACTCCTTCAAGGCTGTTGGAAAAGCATTCCAGGTGAAGCTGGTTGAGAGAATGCCAAGAGTGTGCAAAGCTGTCATCAAGGCAAAAGGTGGCTACTTTGAATAATCTCAAATATAAAATGTATTTTGATTCTATTATTCCACAGTGTAGAAAATAGTAAATAAAGAAAAACCCTTGAATGGGTCGGTGTGTCCAAACTTTTGAATGGTACTGTACATCCTCAAAACATGGTTAAAACTTACATGTTGATATCATAGATGGTTAGTACTTGCATCCATAGAACTGTCTATACATTTAAGAGTGGTTAGATTTCTCCAGCCCCATACCTCAGCTTTTTACCCAATCAGGGGTGGAGGAAAAAAGATTTGTTATTGTTTAAACTGATGATTGCCCCTTTAAAGAAAGAGAGGGGCAATCAGAGGTTATATGACCTCACAGTGATCAGAGGAGAGAAAGCCTCATGCCTCCGAGGTGATGTATTAGAATGGTAGTGCACTATATAGGGAATAGGGAATAGGGTGCCATTTGAATCAAATCAAATCAAAGTTTATTTGTCACAAGCGCCGAATACAACGGTGAAGAGCTTACGTACAGGCTCTAACCGATAGGAGGATCGAACATGGAGTATGCTGCTGCAGGGACCAGGCTTTGGTGACAGCTGTAGAGAAACACCCAAGTAAAACATGCATTCCACAGGCCTGACATCATATTGGACTGAGTCGGGAAAAGAAGCTCAGAAAATCTGTCAACACAAAACCTTAAATAAGTATAAATTCAGAGGCCTTGTAATATCAGTGTGTGATTAAATGTTACTTTTGATTTTATTGAAGCAGAACCTGTTGGCAGAAGTTGAAGGATAGCTGGATTATCATAACTCTATGAGACTATTTCTATTGACCCAGCGATGCTCTACAGTATATTTTTGGAATGGTGTTATCTACATCCACACATAACCCAACTCCACTCTGCCACCCCCCCTGTTGTTGATTGTCTACATGAAATGAAAACTTGAATGAGAAATACCTTTTTAAAACTAAATGACGAAAAAAATGAGATCAAGCTCATAGGCCCCAACTCCCTCATCAATAAACTGGGTCAACAGAGATCATGCTCATGGGCTCCAACTCCCTCATCAAGAAACTGGGTCAACAGAGATCATGCTCATGGGCTCCAACTCCCTCATCAAGAAACTGGGTCAACAGAGATCATGCTCATGTGCTCCAACTCCCTCATCAAGAAACTGGGTCAACAGAGATCATGCTCATGGGCTCCAACTCCCTCATCAAGAAACTGGGTCAACAGAGATCATGCTCATGGGCTCCAACTCCCTCATCAAGAAACTGGGTCAACAGAGATCATGCTCATGGGCTCCAACTCCCTCATCAAGAAACTGGGTCAACTCAACATGACAATTGAAGACTGCATCATCCACTCCAACTCCACAGAACCTTGGTGTTACATTTCACCCCATATGTCATTTGAATCCCACATCCAGAATATCACCAAGTCAGTCTTTCTTCCAATTCAAAAACATCCCACGACTCAGACCCTCTCTCACTGACCCCACTGCTGAAACCCTCATTCATGCCTTTGTTTTATCACGCCTGGACTACTGCAATGCCATTCTCTACAGACTCCCCGCCAAAACACTGGACAGACTTCAACTTATAAAAAATTCAGCTGCACGAATCCTCACATACACCAGACCTTGGGACCAAATCACCCCCAACCTTAACAAACTCCACTGGCTCCCAGTTCAATACAGGATCATCTTCAAATTGCTCATGCTCACCTACAAAGCATTCAATGGACTGTTACCCATATGCCTTAATGACCTCCCGAACCCCAACACTCCCACGTGTTCCCTGTGCTCCTCTTACACTTGCCTCCTCACTATCCCCCCACCAGCCTCCGCTCAATGGGAGACAGGGCTTTTAGGGTATTCCTCTGACATCTCTTTCCTGGGCTCATTGTCAGAACCTCATAATCCATACACATATCTTCCATGGTTAGTCTGTCATCATGTGTAGTGTTCTCCCTGGTTAGTCTGTCATCATGTTTAATGTTCTCCGTGGTTAGTCTGTCATCATGTTTAATGTTCTCCGTGGTTAGTCTGTCATCATGTGTAGTGTTCTCCCTGGTTAGTTTGTCATCATGTTTATTGTTCTCCCTGGTTAGTCTGTCATCATGTGTAGTGTTCTCCCTGGTTAGTCTGTCATCATGTGTGGTGTTCTCCCTGGTTAGTCTGTCATCATGTGTAGTGTTCTCCCTGGTTAGTCTGTCATCATGTTTAATGTTCTCCGTGGTTAGTCTGTCATCATGTGTAGTGTTCTCCCTGTTTAGTCTGTCATCATGTGTAGTGTTCTCCCTGGTTAGTCTGTCATCATGTTTATTGTTCTCCCTGGTTAGTCTGTCATCATGTGTAGTGTTCTCCCTGGTTAGTCTGTCATCATGTTTAATGTTCTCCGTGGTTAGTCTGTCATCATGTGTAGTGTTCTCCCTGGTTAGTCTGTCATCATGTGTAGTGTTCTCCCTGGTTAGTCTGTCATCATGTGTAGTGTTCTCCCTGGTTAGTCTGTCATCATGTGTGGTGTTCTCCCTGGTTAGTCTGTCATCATGTGTGGTGTTCTCCCTGGTTAATCTGTCATCATGTGTAGTGTTCTCCCTGGTTAGTCTGTCATCATGTTTAATGTTCTCCATGGTTAGTCTGTCATCATGTGTAGTGTTCTCCCTGGTTAGTCTGTCATCATGTGTAGTGTTCTCCCTGGTTAGTCTGTCATCATGTGTAGTGTTCTCCCTGGTTAGTCTGTCATCATGTGTGGTGTTCTCCTGGTTAGTCTGTCATCATGTGAGGTGTTCTCCTGGTTAGTCTGTCATCATGTGTAGTGTTCTCCTGGTTAGTCTGTCATCATGTGTGGTGTTCTCCTGGTTAGTCTGTCATCATGTGAGGTGTTCTCCTGGTTAGTCTGTCATCATGTGTAGTGTTCTCCTGGTTAGTCTGTCATCATGTGTGGTGTTCTCCTGGTTAGTCTGTCATCATGTGTGGTGTTCTCCTGGTTAATCTGTCATCATGTGTAGTGTTCTCCTGGTTAGTCTGTCATCATGTTTAATGTTCTCCATGGTTAGTCTGTCATCATGTGTAGTGTTCTCCCTGGTTAGTCTGTCATCATGTGTAGTGTTCTCCTGGTTAGTCTGTCATCATGTGTAGTGTTCTCCTGGTTAGTCTGTCATCATGTGTGGTGTTCTCCTGGTTAGTCTGTCATCATGTGAGGTGTTCTCCTGGTTAGTCTGTCATCATGTTTATTGTTCTCCCTGGTTAGTCTGTCATCATGTGTAGTGTTCTCCTGGTTAGTCTGTCATCATGTTTAATGTTCTCCGTGGTTAGTCTGTCATCATGTGTAGTGTTCTCCTGGTTAGTCTGTCATCATGTGTAGTGTTCTCCTGGTTAGTCTGTCATCATGTGTAGTGTTCTCCCTGGTTAGTCTGTCATCATGTGTGGTGTTCTCCCTGGTTAGTCTGTCATCATGTGTGGTGTTCTCCCTGGTTAATCTGTCATCATGTGTAGTGTTCTCCCTGGTTAGTCTGTCATCATGTTTAATGTTCTCCATGGTTAGTCTGTCATCATGTGTAGTGTTCTCCCTGGTTAGTCTGTCATCATGTGTAGTGTTCTCCCTGGTTAGTCTGTCATCATGTGTAGTGTTCTCCCTGGTTAGTCTGTCATCATGTGTGGTGTTCTCCTGGTTAGTCTGTCATCATGTGAGGTGTTCTCCCTGGTTAGTCTGTCATCATGTGTAGTGTTCTCCCTGGTTA
This sequence comes from Oncorhynchus nerka, assembly GCF_034236695.1. Classification (NCBI taxonomy): domain Eukaryota; kingdom Metazoa; phylum Chordata; class Actinopteri; order Salmoniformes; family Salmonidae; genus Oncorhynchus; species Oncorhynchus nerka. The sequence continues at coordinate 14,227,065 of NC_088404.1, read as the reverse complement.
GTCTGTCATCATGTGTGGTGTTCTCCCTGGTTAGTCTGTCATCATGTGAGGTGTTGTCCCTGGTTAGTCTGTCATCATGTGTAGTGTTCTCCCTGGTTAGTCTGTCATCATGTGTGGTGTTCTCCCTGGTTAGTCTGTCATCACGTGTAGTGTTCTCCCTGGTTAGTCTGTCATCATGTGTAGTGTTCTCCCTGGTTAGTCTGTCATCACGTGTGGTGTTCTCCCTGGTTAGTCTGTCATCATGTGTAGTGTTCTCCCTGGTTAGTCTGTCATCATGTTTAATGTTCTCCGTGGTTAGTCTGTCATCATGTGTAGTGTTCTCCCTGTTTAGTCTGTCATCATGTGTAGTGTTCTCCCTGGTTAGTCTGTCATCATGTTTATTGTTCTCCCTGGTTAGTCTGTTATCATGTGTAGTGTTCTCCCTGGTTAGTCTGTCATCATGTGTAGTGTTCTCCCTGGTTAGTCTGTCATCATGTGTGGTGTTCTCCCTGGTTAGTCTGTCATCATGTGTGGTGTTCTCCCTGGTTAATCTGTCATCATGTGTAGTGTTCTCCCTGGTTAGTCTGTCATCATGTTTAATGTTCTCCATGGTTAGTCTGTCATCATGTGTAGTGTTCTCCCTGGTTAGTCTGTCATCATGTGTAGTGTTCTCCCTGGTTAGTCTGTCATCATGTGTGGTGTTCTCCCTGGTTAGTCTGTCATCATGTGAGGTGTTCTCCCTGGTTAGTCTGTCATCATGTGTAGTGTTCTCCCTGGTTAGTCTGTCATCATGTGTGGTGTTCTCCCTGGTTAGTCTGTCATCATGTGTAGTGTTCTCCCTGGTTAGTCTGTCATCATGTGTAGTGTTCTCCCTGGTTAGTCTGTCATCACGTGTGGTGTTCTCCCTGGTTAGTCTGTCATCATGTGTAGTGTTCTCACTGGTTAGTCTGTCATCATGTGTAGTGTTCTCCCTGGTTAGTCTGTCATCATGTGAGGTGTTCTCCCTGGTTAGTCTGTCATCATGTTTATTGTTATCGCTGGTTAGTCTGTCATCATGTGTAGTGTTCTCCCTGGTTAGTCTGTCATCATGTGTAGTGTTCTCCCTGGTTAGTCTGTCATCATGTGTGGTGTTCTCCCTGGTTAGTCTGTCATCATGTGTGGTGTTCTCCCTGGTTAGTCTGTCATCATGTGTGGTGTTCTCCTGGTTAGTCTGTCATCATGTGTGGTGTTCTCCTGGTTAGTCTGTCATCATGTGTGGTGTTCTCCTGGTTAGTCTGTCATCATGTGTAGTGTTCTCCCAGGTTAGTCTGTCATCATGTGTAGTGTTCCTGGTTAGTCTGTCATCATGTGTGGTGTTCTCCTGGTTAGTCTGTCATCATGTGTAGTGTTCTCCTGGTTAGTCTGTCATCATGTGTAGTGTTCTCCTGGTTAGTCTGTCATCATGTGTAGTGTTCTCCTGGTTAGTCTGTCATCATGTGTGGTGTTCTCCCTGGTTAGTCTGTCATCATGTGTAGTGTTCTCCCTGGTTAGTCTGTCATCATGTGTGGTGTTCTCCCTGGTTAGTCTGTCATCATGTGTAGTGTTCTCCCTGGTTAGTCTGTCATCATGTTTAATGTTCTCCGTGGTTAGTCTGTCATCATGTGTAGTGTTCTCCCTGTTTAGTCTGTCATCATGTGTAGTGTTCTCCCTGGTTAGTCTGTCATCATGTTTATTGTTCTCCCTGGTTAGTCTGTCATCATGTGTAGTGTTCTCCCTGGTTAGTCTGTCATCATGTTTAATGTTCTCCGTGGTTAGTCTGTCATCATGTGTAGTGTTCTCCCTGGTTAGTCTGTCATCATGTGTAGTGTTCTCCCTGGTTAGTCTGTCATCATGTGTAGTGTTCTCCCTGGTTAGTCTGTCATAATGTGTGGTGTTCTCCCTGGTTAGTCTGTCATCATGTGTGGTGTTCTCCCTGGTTAATCTGTCATCATGTGTAGTGTTCTCCCTGGTTAGTCTGTCATCATGTTTAATGTTATCCATGGTTAATCTGTCATCATGTGTAGTGTTCTCCCTGGTTAGTCTGTCATCATGTTTAATGTTCTCCATGGTTAGTCTGTCATCATGTGTAGTGTTCTCCCTGGTTAGTCTGTCATCATGTGTAGTGTTCTCCCTGGTTAGTCTGTCATCGTGTGTAGTGTTCTCCCTGGTTAGTCTGTCATCATGTGTGGTGTACTCCCTGGTTAGTCTGTCATGTGAGGTGTTCTCCCTGGTTAGTCTGTCATCATGTGTAGTGTTCTCCCTGGTTAGTCTGTCATCATGTGTGGTGTTCTCCTGGTTAGTCTGTCATCATGTGTAGTGTTCTCCTGGTTAGTCTGTCATCATGTGTAGTGTTCTCCTGGTTAGTCTGTCATCACGTGTGGTGTTCTCCCTGGTTAGTCTGTCATCACGTGTAGTGTTCTCCCTGGTTAGTCTGTCATCATGTGTGGTGTTCTCCTGGTTAGTCTGTCATCATGTGTAGTGTTCTCCTGGTTAGTCTGTCATCATGTGTGGTGTTCTCCTGGTTAGTCTGTCATCATGTGTAGTGTTCTCCTGGTTAGTCTGTCATCATGTGTAGTGTTCTCCTGGTTAGTCTGTCATCATGTGTAGTGTTCTCACTGGTTAGTCTGTCATCATGTGAGGTGTTCTCCTGGTTAGTCTGTCATCATGTGTAGTGTTCTCCTGGTTAGTCTGTCATCATGTGTAGTGTTCTCCCTGGTTAGTCTGTCATCATGTTTATTGTTCTCCCTGGTTAGTCTGTCATCATGTGTGGTGTTCTCCCTGGTTAGTCTGTCATCATGTGTGGTGTTCTCCCTGGTTAGTCTGTCATCATGTGTGGTGTTCTCCCTGGTTAGTCTGTCATCATGTGTGGTGTTCTCCCTGGTTAGTCTGTCATCATGTGTGGTGTTCTCCCTGGTTAGTCTGTCATCATGTGTAGTGTTCTCCCTGGTTAGTCTGTCATCATGTGTAGTGTTCTCCCTGGTTAGTCTGTCATCATGTGTAGTGTTCTCCCTGGTTAGTCTGCCATCATGTGTAGTGTTCTCCCTGGTTAGTCTGTCATCATGTTTAATGTTCTCCGTGTTTAGTCTGTCATCATGTGTAGTGTTCTCCCTGGTTAGTCTGTCATCATGTGTAGTGTTCTCCCTGGTTAGTCTGTCATCATGTGTAGTGTTCTCCCTGGTTAGTCTGTCATCATGTGTGGTGTTCTCCCTGGTTAGTCTGTCATCATGTGTGGTGTTCTCCTGGTTAGTCTGTCATCAGTGTTCTCCTGTTAGTCTGTCATCATGTTTAATGTTCTCCTGGTTAGTCTGTCATCATGTGTAGTGTTCTCCCTGGTTAGTCTGTCATCATGTGTAGTGTTCTCCTGGTTAGTCTGTCATCATGTGTAGTGTTCTCCTGGTTAGTCTGTCATCATGTGTGGTGTTCTCCTGGTTAGTCTGTCATCATGTGAGGTGTTCTCCTGGTTAGTCTGTCATCATGTGTAGTGTTCTCCTGGTTAGTCTGTCATCTGTGTTCTCCCTGGTTAGTCTGTCATCACGTGTGGTGTTCTCCCTGGTTAGTCTGTCATCATGTGTAGTGTTCTCCCTGGTTAGTCTGTCATCATGTGTGGTGTTCTCCTGGTTAGTCTGTCATCATGTGTAGTGTTCTCCTGGTTAGTCTGTCATCATGTGTAGTGTTCTCCCTGGTTAGTCTGTCATCATGTTTATTGTTCTCCCTGGTTAGTCTGTCATCATGTGTGGTGTTCTCCCTGGTTAGTCTGTCATCATGTGTGGTGTTCTCCCTGGTTAGTCTGTCATCATGTGTGGTGTTCTCCCTGGTTAGTCTGTCATCATGTGTGGTGTTCTCCCTGGTTAGTCTGTCATCATGTGTAGTGTTCTCCCTGGTTAGTCTGTCATCATGTGTAATGTTCTCCGTGGTTAGTCTGTCATCATGTGTAGTGTTCTCCCTGCTTAGTCTGTCATCATGTGTAGTGTTCTCCCTGGTTAGTCTGTCATCATGTTTATTGTTCTCCCTGGTTAGTCTGTCATCATGTGTAGTGTTCTCCCTGGTTAGTCTGTCATCATGTTTAATGTTCTCCGTGGTTAGTCTGTCATCATGTGTAGTGTTCTCCCTGGTTAGTCTGTCATCATGTGTAGTGTTCTCCCTGGTTAGTCTGTCATCACGTGTGGTGTTCTCCCTGGTTAGTCTGTCATCACGTGTAGTGTTCTCCCTGGTTAGTCTGTCATCATGTGTGGTGTTCTCCCTGGTTAGTCTGTCATCATGTGTAGTGTTCTCCCTGGTTAGTCTGTCATCATGTGTAGTGTTCTCCCTGGTTAGTCTGTCATCATGTGTAGTGTTCTCCCTGGTTAGTCTGTCATCATGTGTAGTGTTCTCCTGGTTAGTCTGTCATCATGTGTAGTGTTCTCCTGGTTAGTCTGTCATCATGTTTATTGTTCTCCCTGGTTAGTCTGTCATCATGTGTAGTGTTCTCCTGGTTAGTCTGTCATCATGTTTAATGTTCTCCGTGGTTAGTCTGTCATCATGTGTAGTGTTCTCCTGGTTAGTCTGTCATCATGTGTAGTGTTCTCCCTGGTTAGTCTGTCATCATGTGTAGTGTTCTCCTGGTTAGTCTGTCATAATGTGTGGTGTTCTCCTGGTTAGTCTGTCATCATGTGTGGTGTTCTCCTGGTTAATCTGTCATCATGTGTAGTGTTCTCCTGGTTAGTCTGTCATCATGTTTAATGTTCTCCATGGTTAATCTGTCATCAGGTGTTCTCCTGGTTAGTCTGTCATCATGTGTAGTGTTCTCCCTGGTTAGTCTGTCATCATGTGTGGTGTTCTCCTGGTTAGTCTGTCATCATGTGTAGTGTTCTCCTGGTTAGTCTGTCATCATGTGTAGTGTTCTCCTGGTTAGTCTGTCATCATGTGTAGTGTTCTCCTGGTTAGTCTGTCATCATGTGTAGTGTTCTCCTGGTTAGTCTGTCATCATGTGTAGTGTTCTCCTGTTTCTGTCATCATGTTTAATGTTCTCCGTGTTTAGTCTGTCATCATGTGTAGTGTTCTCCTGGTTAGTCTGTCATCATGTGTAGTGTTCTCCTGGTTAGTCTGTCATCATGTGTAGTGTTCTCCTGGTTAGTCTGTCATCATGTGTCGTGTTCTCCTGGTTAGTCTGTCATCATGTGTGGTGTTCTCCCTGGTTAATCTGTCATCATGTGTAGTGTTCTCCCTGGTTAGTCTGTCATCATGTTTAATGTTCTCCATGGTTAGTCTGTCATCATGTGTAGTGTTCTCCCTGGTTAGTCTGTCATCATGTGTAGTGTTCTCCCTGGTTAGTCTGTCATCATGTGTAGTGTTCTCCCTGGTTAGTCTGTCATCATGTGTGGTGTTCTCCCTGGTTAGTCTGTCATCATGTGAGGTGTTCTCCCTGGTTAGTCTGTCATCATGTGTAGTGTTCTCCCTGGTTAGTCTGTCATCATGTGTGTTCTCCTGGTTAGTCTGTCATCACGTGTGGTGTTCTCCTGGTTAGTCTGTCATCATGTGTAGTGTTCTCCTGGTTAGTCTGTCATCATGTGTAGTGTTCTCACTGGTTAGTCTGTCATCATGTGAGGTGTTCTCCTGGTTAGTCTGTCATCATGTGTAGTGTTCTCCCTGGTTAGTCTGTCATCATGTGTAGTGTTCTCCTGGTTAGTCTGTCATCATGTGTAGTGTTCTCCTGGTTAGTCTGGTAGTGTTTGGTTAGTCTGTCATCATGTGTGGTGTTCTCCTGGTTAGTCTGTCATCATGTGTAGTGTTCTCCTGGTTAGTCTGTCATCATGTGTAGTGTTCTCCTGGTTAGTCTGTCATCATGTTTATTGTTCTCCTGGTTAGTCTGTCATCATGTGTGGTGTTCTCCTGGTTAGTCTGTCATCATGTGTGGTGTTCTCCCTGGTTAGTCTGTCATCATGTGTGGTGTTCTCCTGGTTAGTCTGTCATCATGTGTGGTGTTCTCCTGGTTAGTCTGTCATCATGTGTAGTGTTCTCCCTGGTTAGTCTGTCATCATGTTTAATGTTCTCCGTGGTTAGTCTGTCATCATGTGTAGTGTTCTCCTGTTTAGTCTGTCATCATGTGTAGTGTTCTCCTGGTTAGTCTGTCATCATGTTTATTGTTCTCCTGGTTAGTCTGTCATCATGTGTAGTGTTCTCCTGGTTAGTCTGTCATCATGTTTAATGTTCTCCTGGTTAGTCTGTCATCATGTGTAGTGTTCTCCTGGTTAGTCTGTCATCATGTGTAGTGTTCTCCCTGGTTAGTCTGTCATCATGTGTAGTGTTCTCCCTGGTTAGTCTGTCATCATGTGTGGTGTTCTCCCTGGTTAGTCTGTCATCATGTGTGGTGTTCTCCCTGGTTAATCTGTCATCATGTGTAGTGTTCTCCCTGGTTAGTCTGTCATCATGTTTAATGTTCTCCATGGTTAGTCTGTCATCATGTGTAGTGTTCTCCCTGGTTAGTCTGTCATCATGTGTAGTGTTCTCCCTGGTTAGACTGTCATCATGTGTAGTGTTCTCCCTGGTTAGTCTGTCATCATGTGTGGTGTTCTCCTGGTTAGTCTGTCATCATGTGAGGTGTTCTCCCTGGTTAGTCTGTCATCTGTTCTCCTGGTTAGTCTGTCATCATGTGTGGTGTTCTCCTGGTTAGTCTGTCATCATGTGTAGTGTTCTCCCTGGTTAGTCTGTCATCATGTGTAGTGTTCTCCCTGGTTAGTCTGTCATCATGTGTGGTGTTCTCCCTGGTTAGTCTGTCATCATGTGTAGTGTTCTCCCTGGTTAGTCTGTCATCATGTGTGGTGTTCTCCCTGGTTAGTCTGTCATCATGTGTAGTGTTCTCCCTGGTTAGTCTGTCATCATGTGTAGTGTTCTCCCTGGTTAGTCTGTCATCATGTGTAGTGTTCTCACTGGTTAGTCTGTCATCATGTGAGGTGTTCTCCCTGGTTAGTCTGTCATCATGTGTAGTGTTCTCCCTGGTTAGTCTGTCATCATGTGTAGTGTTCTCCCTGGTTAGTCTGTCATGTTCTCCCTGGTTAGTCTGTCATCATGTGTAGTGTTCTCCTGGTTAGTCTGTCATCATGTGAGGTGTTCTCCTGGTTAGTCTGTCATCATGTGTAGTGTTCTCCTGGTTAGTCTGTCATCATGTTTAATGTTCTCCTGGTTAGTCTGTCATCATGTGTAGTGTTCTCCTGGTTAGTCTGTCATCATGTGTAGTGTTCTCCCTGGTTAGTCTGTCATCATGTTATTGTTCTCCCTGGTTAGTCTGTCATCATGTGTGTCATCATGTGTTCTCCTGGTTAGTCTGTCATCATGTGTAGTGTTCTCCTGGTTAGTCTGTCATCATGTGTAGTGTTCTCCTGGTTAGTCTGTCATCATGTGTAGTGTTCTCCTGGTTAGTCTGTCATCATGTGTGGTGTTCTCCTGGTTAGTCTGTCATCATGTGTGGTGTTCTCCTGGTTAATCTGTCATCATGTGTAGTGTTCTCCCTGGATAGTCTGTCATCATGTTTAATGTTCTCCATGGTAGTGTTCTCCTGGTTAGTCTGTCATCATGTTTAGTGTTCTCCATGGTTAGTCTGTCATCATGTTAGTGTTCTCCTGGTTAGTCTGTCATCATGTGTAGTGTTCTCCTGGTTAGTCTGTCATCATGTGTGGTGTTCTCCTGGTTAGTCTGTCATCTCAGGTGTTCTCCTGGTTAGTCTGTCATCATGTGTAGTGTTCTCCTGGTTAGTCTGTCATCATGTGTGGTGTTCTCCCTGGTTAGTCTGTCATCATGTGTAGTGTTCTCCCTGGTTAGTCTGTCATCATGTGTAGTGTTCTCCCTGGTTAGTCTGTCATCATGTGTGGTGTTCTCCCTGGTTAGTCTGTCATCATGTGTAGTGTTCTCCCTGGTTAGTCTGTCATCATGTGTGGTGTTCTCCTGGTTAGTCTGTCATCATGTGTAGTGTTCTCCTGGTTAGTCTGTCATCATGTGTAGTGTTCTCCTGGTTAGTCTGTCATCATGTGGTTAGTCTGTCATCATGTGAGGTGTTCTCCTGGTTAGTCTGTCAGTGTTCTCCAGTCTGTCATCATGTGTAGTGTTCTCCTGGTTAGTCTGTCATCATGTGTAGTGTTCTCCTGGTTAGTCTGTCATCATGTGTAGTGTTCTCTGGTTAGTCTGTCATCATGTGTAGTGTTCTCCTGGTTAGTCTGTCATCATGTGTAGTGTTCTCCTGGTTAGTCTGTCATCATGTGTAGTGTTCTCCTGGTTAGTCTGTCATCATGTTTATTGTTCTCCCTGGTTAGTCTGTCATCATGTGTGGTGTTCTCCTGGTTAGTCTGTCATCATGTGTGGTGTTCTCCTGGTTAGTCTGTCATCATGTGTGGTGTTCTCCTGGTTAGTCTGTCATCATGTGTGGTGTTCTCCTGGTTAGTCTGTCATCATGTGTAGTGTTCTCCTGGTTAGTCTGTCATCATGTTTAATGTTCTCCGTGGTTAGTCTGTCATCATGTGTAGTGTTCTCCTGTTTAGTCTGTCATCATGTGTAGTGTTCTCCCTGTAGTCTGTCATCATGTTTAATGTTCTCATGGTTAATCTGTCATCATGTGTAGTGTTCTCCTGGTTAGTCTGTCATCATGTTTAATGTTCATGGTTGTCTGTCATCATGTGTAGTGTTCTCCCTGGTTAGTCTGTCATCATGTGTAGTGTTCTCCTGGTTAGACTGTCATCATGTGTAGTGTTCTCCCTGGTTAGTCTGTCATCATGTGTGGTGTTCTCCTGGTTAGTCTGTCATCATGTGAGGTGTTCTCCTGGTTAGTCTGTCATCATGTGTAGTGTTCTCCTGGTTAGTCTGTCATCATGTGTGGTGTTCTCCTGGTTAGTCTGTCATCATGTGTAGTGTTCTCCTGGTTAGTCTGTCATCATGTGTAGTGTTCTCCCTGGTTAGTCTGTCATCACGTGTGGTGTTCTCCTGGTTAGTCTGTCATCATGTGTAGTGTTCTCCCTGGTTAGTCTGTCATCATGTGTGGTGTTCTCCTGGTTAGTCTGTCATCATGTGTAGTGTTCTCCTGGTTAGTCTGTCATCATGTTTAGTGTTCTCCTGGTTAGTCTGTCATCATGTGTAGTGTTCTCCTGGTTAGTCTGTCATCATGTGTAGTGTTCTCCCTGGTTAGTCTGTCATCATGTGTCTGTCATCATGTTTAATGTTCTCCTGGTTAATCTGTCATCATGTGTAGTGTTCTCCCTGGTTAGTCTGTCATCATGTTTAATGTTCTCCATGGTTAGTCTGTCATCATGTGTAGTGTTCTCCTGGTTAGTCTGTCATCATGTGTAGTGTTCTCCTGGTTAGTCTGTCATCATGTGTAGTGTTCTCCTGGTTAGTCTGTCATCATCCCTGGTTAGTCTGTCATCATGTGAGGTGTTCTCCTGGTTAGTCTGTCATCATGTGTAGTGTTCTCCCTGGTTAGTCTGTCATCATGTGTGGTGTTCTCCTCTGTCATCATGTGTAGTGTTCTCCTGGTTAGTCTGTCATCATGTGTAGTGTTCTCCTGGTTAGTCTGTCATCATGTCTGTCATCATGTGTAGTGTTCTCCTGGTTAGTCTGTCATCATGTGGTGTTCTCCTGGTTAGTCTGTTCTCCTGGTTAGTCTGTCATCATGTGTAGTGTTCTCCTGGTTAGTCTGTCATCATGTGTAGTGTTCTCACTGGTTAGTCTGTCATCATGTGAGGTGTTCTCCTGGTTAGTCTGTCATCATGTGTAGTGTTCTCCTGGTTAGTCTGTCATCATGTGTAGTGTTCTCCTGGTTAGTCTGTCATCATGTGTAGTGTTCTCCTGGTTAGTCTGTCATCATGTGTAGTGTTCTCCTGGTTAGTCTGTCATCATGTGTAGTGTTCTCCTGGTTAGTCTGTCATCATGTGTGGTGTTCTCCTGGTTAGTCTGTCATCATGTGTAGTGTTCTCCTGGTTAGTCTGTCATCATGTGTAGTGTTCTCCTGGTTAGTCTGTCATCATGTTTATTGTTCTCCCTGGTTAGTCTGTCATCATGTGTGGTGTTCTCCTGGTTAGTCTGTCATCATGTGTAGTGTTCTCCCTGGTTAGTCTGTCATCATGTGTAGTGTTCTCCTGGTTAGTCTGTCATCATGTTTAGTGTTCTCCTGGTTAGTCTGTCATCATGTGTGGTGTTCTCCTGGTTAGTCTGTCATCATGTGTGGTGTTCTCCCTGGTTAGTCTGTCATCATGTAGTCTGTCATCATGTGTGGTGTTCTCCTGGTTAGTCTGTCATCATGTGTAGTGTTCTCCTGGTTAGTCTGTCATCATGTTTAATGTTCTCCTGGTTAGTCTGTCATCATGTGTAGTGTTCTCCTGTTTAGTCTGTCATCATGTGTAGTGTTCTCCTGGTTAGTCTGTCATCATGTTTATTGTTCTCCCTGGTTAGTCTGTCATCATGTGTAGTGTTCTCCCTGGTTAGTCTGTCATCATGTTAGTCTGTCATCATGTGTAGTGTTCTCCTGGTTAGTCTGTCATCATGTGTAGTGTTCTCCTGGTTAGTCTGTCATCATGTGTAGTGTTCTCCTGGTTAGTCTGTCATCATGTGTGGTGTTCTCCTGGTTAGTCTGTCATCATGTGTGGTGTTCTCCTGGTTAATCTGTCATCATGTGTAGTGTTCTCCCTGGATAGTCTGTCATCTGTTTAATGTTATGGTCTGTCATCATGTGTAGTGTTCTCCCTGGTTAGTCTGTCATCTGTTCTCCATGGTTAGTCTGTCATCATGTGTAGTGTTCTCCTGGTTAGTCTGTCATCATGTGTAGTGTTCTCCTGGTTAGTCTGTCATCATGTGTAGTGTTCTCCTGGTTAGTCTGTCATCATGTGTGGTGTTCTCCCTGGTTAGTCTGTCATCATGTGTGGTGTTCTCCTGGTTAGTCTGTCATCATGTGTGGTGTTCTCCTGGTTAGTCTGTCATCATGTGTGGTGTTCTCCCTGGTTAGTCTGTCATCATGTGTAAGTGTTCTCCTGGTTAGTCTGTCATCATGTGTAGTGTTCTCCCTGGTTAGTCTGTCATCATGTGTAGTGTTCTCCTGGTTAGTCTGTCATCATGTTGGTGTTCTCCTGGTTAGTCTGTCATCATGTGTAGTGTTCTCCTGGTTAGTCTGTCATCATGTTCTCCTGGTTAGTCTGTCATCATGTGTAGTGTTCTCCTGGTTAGTCTGTCATCATCCTGGTTAGTCTGTCATCACGTGTGGTGTTCTCCTGGTTAGTCTGGTTAGTGTTCTCTGTCATCATGTGTGGTGTTCTCCTGGTTAGTCTGTCATCATGTGTAGTGTTCTCCCTGGTTAGTCTGTCATCATGTGTAGTGTTCTCCTGGTTAGTCTGTCATCATGTTTATTGTTCTCCCTGGTTAGTCTGTCATCATGTGTAGTGTGTTCTCCTGGTTAGTCTGTCATCATGTGTAGTGTTCTCCTGGTTAGTCTGTCATCATGTGTAGTGTTCTCCTGGTTAGTCTGTCATCATGTGTAGTGTTCTCCTGGTTAGTCTGTCATCATGTGTGGTGTTCTCCTGGTTAGTCTGTCATCATGTGTGGTGTTCTCCTGGTTAATCTGTCATCATGTGTAGTGTTCTCCTGGATAGTCTGTCATCATGTTTAATGTTCTCCTGGTTAATCTGTCATCATGTGTAGTGTTCTCCTGGTTAGTCTGTCATCATGTTTAATGTTCTCCTGGTTAGTCTGTCATGTGTAGTGTTCTCCTGGTTAGTCTGTCATCATGTGTAGTGTTCTCCCTGGTTAGTCTGTCATCATGTGTAGTGTTCTCCTGGTTAGTCTGTCATCATGTGTGGTGTTCTCCTGGTTAGTCTGTCATCATGTGTGGTGTTCTCCCTGGTTAGTCTGTCATCATGTGTGGTGTTCTCCTGGTTAGTCTGTCATCATGTGTAGTGTTCTCCTGGTTAGTCTGTCATCATGTTATGTTCTCCTGGTTAGTCTGTCATCATGTGTAGTGTTCTCCCTGGTTAGTCTGTCATCATGTGTAGTGTTCTCCTGGTTAGTCTGTATCATGTTTATTGTTCTCCTGGTTAGTCTGTCATCATGTGTTAGTCTGTTAATGTTCCCTGGTTAGTCTGTCATCATGTGTAGTGTTCTCCTGGTTAGTCTGTCATCATGTGTAGTGTTCTCCTGGTTAGTCTGTCATCATGTGTGGTGTTCTCCCTGGGTTAGTCTGTCATCATGTGTGGTGTTCTCCTGGTTAGTCTGTCATCATGTGTAGTGTTCTCCCTGGTTAGTCTGTCATCAGTCTGTCATCATGTGTGGTGTTCTCCTGGTTAGTCTGTCATCATGTGAGGTGTTCTCCTGGTTAGTCTGTCATCATGTGTAGTGTTCTCCTGGTTAGTCTGTCATCATGTGTAGTGTGGTTAGTCTGTCATCATGTTTAGTGTTCTCCTGGTTAGTCTGTCATCATGTGTGGTGTTCTCCTGGTTAGTCTGTCATCATGTGTGGTGTTCTCTGGTTAGTCTGTCATCATGTGTGGTGTTCTCCCTGGTTAGTCTGTCATCATGTGTTCTCCCTGGTGTTCTCCTGGTTAGTCTGTCATCATGTGTAGTGTTCTCCCTGGTTAGTCTGTCATCATGTGTAGTGTTCTCCTGGTTAGTCTGTCATCATGTGTAGTGTTCTCCTGGTTAGTCTGTCATCATGTGTAGTGTTCTCCCTGGTTAGTCTGTCATCATGTTTAATGTTCTCCGTGGTTAGTCTGTCATCATGTGTAGTGTTCTCCTGGTTAGTCTGTCATCATGTGTAGTGTTCTCCTGGTTAGTCTGTCATCTGTTCTCCTGGTTAGTCTGTCATCATGTGTGGTGTTCTCCCTGGTTAGTCTGTCATCATGTGTGGTGTTCTCCTGGTTAATCTGTCATCATGTGTAGTGTTCTCCTGGTTAGTCTGTCATCATGTTTAATGTTCTCCATGGTTAGTCTGTCATCATGTGTAGTGTTCTCCTGGTTAGTCTGTCATCATGTGTAGTGTTCTCCTGGTTAGTCTGTCATCATGTGTAGTGTTCTGTCTCCTGGTTAGTCTGTCATCATGTGAGGTGTTCTCCTGGTTAGTCTGTCATCATGTGTAGTGTTCTCCTGGTTAGTCTGTCATCATGTGTGGTGTTCTCCTGGTTAGTCTGTCATCATGTGTTCTCCTGTTCTCATCCTGGTTAGTCTGTCATCATGTGTAGTGTTCTCCTGGTTAGTCTGTCATCATGTGTAGGTGTGTAGTTCTCCTGGTTAGTCTGTCATCATGTGTAGTGTTCTCCCTGGTTAGTCTGTCATCATGTGTAGTGTTCTCCTGGTTAGTCTGTCATCATGTGTAGTGTTCTCCTGGTTAGTCTGTCATCATGTGTAGTGTTCTCCTGGTTAGTCTGTCATCATGTGTAGTGTTCTCCCTGGTTAGTCTGTCATCATGTTTGGTGTTCTCCTGGTTAGTCTGTCATCATGTGTGGTGTTCTCCTGGTTAGTCTGTCATCATGTGTGGTGTTCTCCTGGTTAGTCTGTCATCATGTGTAGTGTTCTCCCTGGTTAGTCTGTCATCATGTGTAGTGTTCTCCCTGGTTAGTCTGTCATCATGTTTAGTGTTCTCCTGGTTAGTCTGTCATCATCTGTTTAGTCTGTGTAGTGTTCTCCCTGGTTAGTCTGTCATCATGTTTATTGTTCTCCCTGGTTAGTCTGTCATCATGTGTAGTGTTCTCCCTGGTTAGTCTGTCATCATGTTTAATGTTCTCCGTGGTTAGTCTGTCATCATGTGTAGTGTTCTCCCTGGTTAGTCTGTCATCATGTGTAGTGTTCTCCCTGGTTAGTCTGTCATCATGTGTAGTGTTCTCCCTGGTTAGTCTGTCATAATGTGTGGTGTTCTCCCTGGTTAGTCTGTCATCATGTGTGGTGTTCTCCCTGGTTAATCTGTCATCATGTGTAGTGTTCTCCCTGGATAGTCTGTCATCATGTTTAATGTTCTCCATGGTTAATCTGTCATCATGTGTAGTGTTCTCCCTGGTTAGTCTGTCATCATGTTTAATGTTCTCCATGGTTAGTCTGTCATCATGTGTAGTGTTCTCCCTGGTTAGTCTGTCATCATGTGTAGTGTTCTCCCTGGTTAGTCTGTCATCATGTGTAGTGTTCTCCCTGGTTAGTCTGTCATCATGTGTGGTGTTCTCCCTGGTTAGTCTGTCATCATGTGAGGTGTTCTCCCTGGTTAGTCTGTCATCATGTGTAGTGTTCTCCCTGGTTAGTCTGTCATCATGTGTGGTGTTCTCCCTGGTTAGTCTGTCATCATGTGTAGTGTTCTCCCTGGTTAGTCTGTCATCATGTGTAGTGTCTGTCTCTCCTGGTTAGTCTGTCATCATGTGTAGTGTTCTCCTGTTTCTGTCATCTGGTTCTTGGTTAGTCTGTCAGTGTTCTCCAGTCTGTCATCATGTGTAGTGTTCTCCTGGTTAGTCTGTCATCATGTGTAGTGTTCTCCTGGTTAGTCTGTCATCATGTGAGGTGTTCTCCCTGGTTAGTCTGTCATCATGTGTAGTGTTCTCCTGGTTAGTCTGGTTAGTGTTCTCTGTCTGTCATCATGTGTAGTGTTCTCCTGGTTAGTCTGTCATCAGTGTTCTCACTGGTTAGTCTGTCATCATGTGAGGTGTTCTCCTGGTTAGTCTGTCATCATGTGTAGTGTTCTCCCTGGTTAGTCTGTCATCATGTTCTCCTGGTTAGTCTGTCATCATGTTTATTGTTCTCCTGGTTAGTCTGTCATCATGTGTGGTGTTCTCCTGGTTAGTCTGTCATCATGTGTAGTGTTCTCCCTGGTTAGTCTGTCATCATGTGTGGTGTTCTCCTGGTTAGTCTGTCATCAGTGTTCTCCTGGTTAGTCTGTCATCATGTGTAGTGTTCTCCCTGGTTAGTCTGTCATCATGTTTAATGTTCTCCGTGGTTAGTCTGTCATCATGTGTAGTGTTCTCCTGTTTAGTCTGTCATCATGTTAGTGTTCTCTGTCTGTCATCATGTTTAATGTTCTCCATGGTTAGTCTGTCATCATGTGTAGTGTTCTCCTGGTTAGTCTGTCATCATGTTTAATGTTCTCCATGGTTAGTCTGTCATCATGTGTAGTGTTCTCCTGGTTAGTCTGTCATCATGTGTAGTGTTCTCCCTGGTTAGACTGTCATCATGTGTAGTGTTCTCCTGGTTAGTCTGTCATCATGTGTGGTGTTCTCCTGGTTAGTCTGTCATCATGTGAGGTGTTCTCCTGGTTAGTCTGTCATCATGTGTAGTGTTCTCCCTGGTTAGTCTGTCATCATGTGTGGTTAGTGTTCTCCTGGTTAGTCTGTCATCATGTGTAGTGTTCTCCTGGTTAGTCTGTCATCATGTGTGGTGTTCTCCTGGTTAGTCTGTCATCTGGTTAGTCTGTCATCATGTGTGGTGTTCTCCTGGTTAGTCTGTCATCAGTGTTCTCCTGGTTAGTCTGTCATCATGTGTAGTGTTCTCCCTGGTTAGTCTGTCATCATGTGTAGTGTTCTCACTGGTTAGTCTGTCATCATGTGAGGTGTTCTCCCTGGTTAGTCTGTCATCATGTGTAGTGTTCTCCCTGGTTAGTCTGTCATCATGTGTAGTGTTCTCCCTGGTTAGTCTGTCATCATGTGTAGTGTTCTCCCTGGTTAGTCTGTCATCATGTGTAGTGTTCTCACTGGTTAGTCTGTCATCATGTGAGGTGTTCTCCCTGGTTAGTCTGTCATCATGTGTAGTGTTCTCCTGGTTAGTCTGTCATCATGTAGTGTTCTCATCATGTTTATTGTTCTCCTGGTTAGTCTGTCATCATGTGTGGTGTTCTCCTGGTTAGTCTGTCATCATGTGTAGTGTTCTCCTGTCTGTCATCATTAGTCTGTCATCATGTGTGGTGTTCTCCCTGGTTAGTCTGTCATCATGTGTAGTGTTCTCCTGGTTAGTCTGTCATCATGTTTAATGTTCTCCTGGTTAGTCTGTCATCATGTGTAGTGTTCTCCTAGTCTGTTAGTGTCTGTCATCATCCATGGTTAGTGTCATCATGTGTAGTGTTCTCCCTGGTTAGTCTGTCATCATGTGTGGTGTTCTCCCTGGTTAGTCTGTCATCATGTGTGGTGTTCTCCCTGGTTAGTCTGTCATCATGTGTAGTGTTCTCCCTGGTTAGTCTGTCATCATGTTTAATGTTCTCCGTGGTTAGTCTGTCATCATGTGTAGTGTTCTCCCTGGTTAGTCTGTCATCAGTGTTCTCTCCTGGTTAGTCTGTCATCATGTTTATTGTTCTCCCTGGTTAGTCTGTCATCTGTTCTCCCTGGTTAGTCTGTCATCATGTTTAATGTTCTCCTGGTTAGTCTGTCATCATGTGTAGTGTTCTCCCTGGTTAGTCTGTCATCATGTGTAGTGTTCTCCCTGGTTAGTCTGTCATCATGTGTAGTGTTCTCCCTGGTTAGTCTGTCATAATGTGTGGTGTTCTCCCTGGTTAGTCTGTCATCATGTGTGGTGTTCTCCCTGGTTAATCTGTCATCATGTGTAGTGTTCTCCCTGGATAGTCTGTCATCATGTTTAATGTTCTCCATGGTTAATCTGTCATCATGTGTAGTGTTCTCCCTGGTTAGTCTGTCATCATGTTTAATGTTCTCCTGGTTAGTCTGTCATCATGTGTCTGTCATCATGTGTAGTGTTCTCCTGGTTAGTCTGTCATCATGTGTAGTGTTCTCCTGGTTAGTCTGTCATCATGTGTGGTGTTCTCCTGGTTAGTCTGTCATCATGTGAGGTGTTCTCCCTGGTTAGTCTGTCATCATGTGTAGTGTTCTCCTGGTTAGTCTGTCATCATGTGTGGTGTTCTCCTGGTTAGTCTGTCATGTAGTGTTCTCTGGTTAGTCTGTCATCATGTGTAGTGTTCTCCTGGTTAGTCTGTCATCATGTGTGGTGTTCTCCTGGTTAGTCTGTCATCATGTGTAGTGTTCTCCTGGTTAGTCTGTCATCATGTGTGGTGTTCTCCCTGGTTAGTCTGTCATCATGTGTAGTGTTCTCCTGGTTAGTCTGTCATCATGTGTAGTGTTCTCCCTGGTTAGTCTGTCATCATGTGTTCTCCTGGTTAGTCTGTCATCATGTGTAGTGTTCTCCTGTTAGTCTGTCATCATGTGTAGTGTTCTCCTGATTAGTCTGTCATCATGTGTAGTGTTCTCCTGGTTAGTCTGTCATCATGTGTAGTGTTCTCACTGGTTAGTCTGTCATCATGTGAGGTGTTCTCCTGGTTAGTCTGTCATCATGTGTAGTGTTCTCCCTGGTTAGTCTGTCATCATGTGTAGTGTTCTCCTGGTTAGTCTGTCATCATGTTTAGTGTTCTCCCTGGTTAGTCTGTCATCATGTGTGGTGTTCTCCTGGTTAGTCTGTCATCATGTGTGGTGTTCTCCTGGTTAGTCTGTCATCATGTGTGGTGTTCTCCTGGTTAGTCTGTCATCATGTGTGGTGTTCTCCCTGGTTAGTCTGTCATCATGTGTAGTGTTCTCCTGGTTAGTCTGTCATCATGTCGTGGTTAGTCTGTCATCATGTGTAGTGTTCTCCTGGTTAGTCTGTCATCATGTGTAGTGTTCTCCTGGTTAGTCTGTCATCATGTTTAATGTTCTCCATGGTTAATCTGTCATCATGTGTAGTGTTCTCCCTGGTTAGTCTGTCATCATGTTCTCCATGGTTAGTCTGTCATCTAGTGTTCTCCTGGTTAGTCTGTCATCATGTGTAGTGTTCTCCTGGTTAGACTGTCATCATGTGTAGTGTTCTCCCTGGTTAGTCTGTCATCATGTGTGGTGTTCTCCTGGTTAGTCTGTCATCATGTGAGGTGTTCTCCTGGTTAGTCTGTCATCATGTGTAGTGTTCTCCTGGTTAGTCTGTCATCATGTGTGGTGTTCTCCTGGTTAGTCTGTCATCATGTGTAGTGTTCTCCCTGGTTAGTCTGTCATCATGTGTAGTGTTCTCCTGGTTAGTCTGTCATCACGTGTGGTGTTCTCCTGGTTAGTCTGTCATCATGTGTAGTGTTCTCCTGGTTAGTCTGTCATCATGTGTGGTGTTCTCCTGGTTAGTCTGTCATCATGTCAGTGTTCTGTTAGTCTGTAGTGTTCTCCTGGTTAGTCTGTCATCATGTGTAGTGTTCTCCTGGTTAGTCTGTCATCATCAGGTGTTCTCCTGGTTAGTCTGTGTAGTGTTCTCCCTGGTTAGTCTGTCATCATGTGTAGTGTTCTCCTGATTAGTCTGTCATCATGTGTAGTGTTCTCCTGGTTAGTCTGTCATCATGTGTAGTGTTCTCACTGGTTAGTCTGTCATCATGTGAGTGTTCTCCCTGGTTAGTCTGTCATCATGTGTAGTGTTCTCCCTGGTTAGTCTGTCATCATGTGTAGTGTTCTCCTGGTTAGTCTGTCATCATGGTTGTCTGTCATCATGTGTGTGTTCTCCTGGTTAGTCTGTCATCATGTTCTCCTGGTTAGTCTGTCATCATGTGTAGTGTTCTCCCTGGTTAGTCTGTCATCATGTTTATTGTTCTCCTGGTTAGTCTGTCATCATGTGTGGTGTTCTCCTGGTTAGTCTGTCATCATGTGTGGTGTTCTCCTGGTTAGTCTGTCATCATGTGTGGTGTTCTCCTGGTTAGTCTGTCATCATGTGTGGTGTTCTCCTGGTTAGTCTGTCATCATGTGTAGTGTTCTCCTGGTTAGTCTGTCATCATGTTTAATGTTCTCCGTGGTTAGTCTGTCATCATGTGTAGTGTTCTCCTGTTTAGTCTGTCATCATGTGTAGTGTTCTCCCTGGTTAGTCTGTCATCATGTTTATTGTTCTCCCTGGTTAGTCTGTCATCATGTGTAGTGTTCTCCTGGTTAGTCTGTCATCATGTTTAATGTTCTCCTGGTTAGTCTGTCATCATGTGTAGTGTTCTCCTGGTTAGTCTGTCATCATGTGTAGTGTTCTCCTGGTTAGTCTGTCATCATGTGTAGTGTTCTCCTGGTTAGTCTGTCATCATGTGTGGTGTTCTCCTGGTTAGTCTGTCATCATGTGTGGTGTTCTCCCTGGTTAATCTGTCATCATGTGTAGTGTTCTCCTGGATAGTTCTGTCCATGGTTCCATGGTTAATCTGTCATCATGTGTAGTGTTCTCCTGGTTAGTCTGTCATCTGGTTAGTCTGTCATCATGTGTAGTGTTCTCCCTGGTTAGTCTGTCATCATGTGTAGTGTTCTCCTGGTTAGTCTGTCATCATGTGTAGTGTTCTCCTGGTTAGTCTGTCATCATGTGTGGTGTTCTCCTGGTTAGTCTGTCATCATGTGTGGTGTTCTCCCTGGTTAGTCTGTCATCATGTGTGGTGTTCTCCTGGTTAGTCTGTCATCAGTGTTCTCCTGGTTAGTCTGTCATCATGTGTGTTCTCCTGGTTAGTCTGTCATCATGTGTAGTGTTCTCCTGGTTAGTCTGTCATCATGTGTAGTGTTCTCCCTGGTTAGTCTGTCATCATGTGTGGTGTTCTCCCTGGTTAGTCTGTCATCATGTGTAGTGTTCTCCTGGTTAGTCTGTCATCATGTTTAATGTTCTCCTGGTTAGTCTGTCATCATGTGTAGTGTTCTCCCTGGTTAGTCTGTCATCATGTGTGGTGTTCTCCTGGTTAGTCTGTCATCATGTGTAGTGTTCTCCCTGGTTAGTCTGTCATCATGTGTGGTGTTCTCCTGGTTAGTCTGTCATCATGTGTAGTGTTCTCCTGGTTAGTCTGTCATCATGTGTAGTGTTCTCCTGGTTAGTCTGTCATCATGTGTGGTGTTCTCCCTGGTTAGTCTGTCATCATGTGTAGGTGTTCTCCCTGGTTAGTCTGTCATCATGTGTAGTGTTCTCCTGGTTAGTCTGTCATCATGTGTAGTGTTCTCCTGGTTAGTCTGTCATCATGTTTAGTGTTCTCCCTGGTTAGTCTGTCATCATGTGTGGTGTTCTCCTGGTTAGTCTGTCATCATGTGTGGTGTTCTCCCTGGTTAGTCTGTCATCATGTGTGGTGTTCTCCTGGTTAGTCTGTCATCATGTGTAGTGTTCTCCTGGTTAGTCTGTCATCATGTGTGGTGTTCTCCTGGTTAGTCTGTCATCATGTGTAGTGTTCTCCCTGGTTAGTCTGTCATCATGTGTAGTGTTCTCCTGGTTAGTCTGTCATCATGGTTAGTCTGTCATCATGTAGTGTTCTCCCTGGTTAGTCTGTCATCATGTGTGGTGTTCTCCTGGTTAGTCTGTCATCATGTGTAGTGTTCTCCTGGTTAGTCTGTCATCATGTTTAATGTTCTCCTGGTTAGTCTGTCATCATGTGTAGTGTTCTCCCTGGTTAGTCTGTCATCATGTGTAGTGTTCTCCTGGTTAGTCTGTCATCATGTGTAGTGTTCTCCTGGTTAGTCTGTCATCATGTGTGGTGTTCTCCTGGTTAGTCTGTCATCATGTGAGGTGTTCTCCCTGGTTAGTCTGTCATCATGTGTAGTGTTCTCTGGTTAGTCTGTCATCATGTGGTGTTCTCCCTGGTTAGTCTGTCATCATGTGTGGTGTTCTCCCTGGTTAGTCTGTCATCATGTGTAGTGTTCTCCCTGGTTAGTCTGTCATCATGTGTAGTGTTCTCCTGGTTAGTCTGTCATCATGTGAGGTGTTCTCCTGGTTAGTCTGTCATCATGTGTAGTGTTCTCCTGGTTAGTCTGTCATCATGTGTAGTGTCCTGGTTAGTCTGTCATCATGTGAGGTGTTCTCCTGGTTAGTCTGTCATCATGTGTAGTGTTCTCCCTGGTTAGTCTGTCATCATGTGTAGTGTTCTCCTGGTTAGTCTGTCATCATGTGTAGTGTTCTCCTGGTTAGTCTGTCATCATGTGAGGTGTTCTCCCTGGTTAGTCTGTCATCATGTGTAGTGTTCTCCCTGGTTAGTCTTCATGTGTAGTGTTCTCTGGTTAGTCTGTCATCATGTGTAGTGTTCTCCTGGTTAGTCTGTCATCATGTGTGGTGTTCTCCTGGTTAGTCTGTCATCATGTGTGGTGTTCTCCTGGTTAGTCTGTCATCATGTGTGGTGTTCTCCCTGGTTAGTCTGTCATCATGTTAGTCTGTCAGTGTTCTCCTGGTTAGTCTGTCATCATGTGTAGTGTTCTCCTGGTTAGTCTGTCATCATGTGTAGTGTTCTCCTGGTTAGTCTGTCATCATGTGTAGTGTTCTCCTGGTTAGTCTGTCATCATGTGTAGTGTTCTCCTGGTTAGTCTGTCATCATGTTTAATGTTCTCCTGGTTAGTCTGTCATCATGTGTAGTGTTCTCCTGGTTAGTCTGTCATCAGTGTTCTCCCTGGTTAGTCTGTCATCATGTGTAGTGTTCTCCTGGTTAGTCTGTCATCATGTGTGGTGTTCTCCTGGTTAGTCTGTCATCATGTGTGGTGTTCTCCTGGTTAATCTGTCATCATGTGTAGTGTTCTCCCTGGTTAGTCTGTCATCATGTTTAATGTTCTCCATGGTTAGTCTGTCATCATGTGTAGTGTTCTCCCTGGTTAGTCTGTCATCATGTGTTCTCCTGGTTAGTCTGTCATCATGTGTAGTGTTCTCCCTGGTTAGTCTGTCATCATGTGTAGTGTTCTCCTGGTTAGTCTGTCATCATGTGTAGTGTTCTCCTGGTTAGTCTGTCATCATGTGGTGTTCTCCTGGTTAGTCTGTCATCATGTGAGGTGTTCTCCTGGTTAGTCTGTCATCATGTGTGTTCTCCTGGTTAGTCTGTTCATGTGTAGTGTTCTCCTGGTTAGTCTGTCATCATGTGTGGTGTTCTCCTGGTTAGTCTGTCATCATGTGTAGTGTTCTCCCTGGTTAGTCTGTCATCATGTGTCAGTGTTCTCCTGGTTAGTTCATGTGTAGTGTTCTCCTGGTTAGTCTGTCATCATGTGTAGTGTTCTCCTGGTTAGTCTGTCATCATGTGTAGTGTTCTCCTGGTTAGTCTGTCATCATGTGTGGTGTTCTCCTGGTTAGTCTGTCATCATGTGTAGTGTTCTCCTGGTTAGTCTGTCATCATGTGTGGTGTTCTCCCTGGTTAGTCTGTCATCATGTGTAGTGTTCTCCTGGTTAGTCTGTCATCATGTGTAGTGTTCTCCTGGTTAGTCTGTCATCATGTGTGGTGTTCTCCTGGTTAGTCTGTCATCATGTGTGGTGTTCTCCTGGTTAGTCTGTCATCATGTGTAGTGTTCTCCTGGTTAGTCTGTCATCATGTGTAGTGTTCTCCCTGGTTAGTCTGTCATCATGTGTGGTGTTCTCCTGGTTAGTCTGTCATCATGTGTAGTGTTCTCCTGGTTAGTCTGTCATCAGTGTTCTCCCTGGTTATGTGTAGTGTTCTCCCTGGTTAGTCTGTCATCATGTGTAGTGTTCTCCTGGTTAGTCTGTCATCATGTGTAGTGTTCTCCTGGTTAGTCTGTCATCATGTGTAGTGTTCTCCTGGTTAGTCTGTCATCATGTGTAGTGTTCTCCTGGTTAGTCTGTCATCATGTGTGGTGTTCTCCTGGTTAGTCTGTCATCATGTGTGGTGTTCTCCTGGTTAGTCTGGTGTTCTCCCTGGTTAGTCTGTCATCATGTGTAGTGTTCTCCTGGTTAGTCTGTCATCATGTGTAGTGTTCTCCTGGTTAGTCTGTCATCATGTGTAGTGTTCTCCTGGTTAGTCTGTCATCATGTGTAGTGTTCTCCTGGTTAGTCTGTCATCATGTGTAGTGTTCTCCTGGTTAGTCTGTCATCATGTTGGTGTTCTCCTGGTTAGTCTGTCATCATGTGTAGTGTTCTCCCTGGTTAGTCTGTCATCATGTTTATTGTTCTCCTGGTTAGTCTGTCATCTGGTTAGTCTGTCATCATGTGTGTGTTCTCCTGGTTAGTCTGTCATCATGTGTGGTGTTCTCCTGGTTAGTCTGTCATCATGTGTGGTGTTCTCCTGGTTAGTCTGTCATCATGTGTAGTGTTCTCCCTGGTTAGTCTGTCATCATGTGTGTTCTCCCTGGTTAGTCTGTCATCATGTGTAGTGTTCTCCTGGTTAGTCTGTCATCATGTGTGGTGTTCTCCCTGGTTAGTCTGTCATCATGTTAGTGTTCTCCTGGTTAGTCTGTCATCATGTGTAGTGTTCTCCTGGTTAGTCTGTCATCATGTGTAGTGTTCTCCTGGTTAGTCTGTCATCATGTGTAGTGTTCTCCCTGGTTAGTCTGTCATCATGTGTGGTGTTCTCCTGGTTAGTCTGTCATCATGTGTAGTGTTCTCCTGGTTAGTCTGTCATCATGTGTAGTGTTCTCCTGGTTAGTCTGTCATCATGTGTGGTGTTCTCCTGGTTAGTCTGTCATCATGTGTAGTGTTCTCCCTGGTTAGTCTGTCATCATGTGTAGTGTTCTCCTGGTTAGTCTGTCATCATGTGTGGTGTTCTCCCTGGTTAGTCTGTCATCATGTTAGTGTTCTCCCTGGTTAGTCTGTCATCATGTGTGGTGTTCTCCTGGTTAGTCTGTCATCATGTGTAGTGTTCTCCCTGGTTAGTCTGTCATCATGTGTAGTGTTCTCCTGGTTAGTCTGTCATCATGTGTAGTGTTCTCCTGGTTAGTCTGTCATCATGTGTGTTCTCCCTGTTTCTGTCATCTGGTTAGTCTGTCATCATGTGTAGTGTTCTCCTGGTTAGTCTGTCATCATGTGTGGTGTTCTCCTGGTTAGTCTGTCATCATGTGTAGTGTTCTCCTGGTTAGTCTGTCATCATGTGTAGTGTTCTCCTGGTTAGTCTGTCATCATGTGTGGTGTTCTCCCTGGTTAGTCTGTCATCATGTGTGTAGTGTTCTCCTGGTTAGTCTGTCATCATGTGTAGTGTTCTCCTGGTTAGTCTGTCATCATGTGTGGTGTTCTCCTGGTTAGTCTGTCATCATGTGTAGTGTTCTCCCTGGTTAGTCTGTCATCATGTGTAGTGTTCTCCCTGGTTAGTCTGTCATCATGTGTCTGTCATCATGTGTTCTCCTGGTTAGTCTGTCATCATGTGTAGTGTTCTCCTGGTTAGTCTGTCATCATGTGGTTAGTCTGTCATCATGTGTGGTGTTCTCCTGGTTAGTCTGTCATCATGTGTAGTGTTCTCCTGGTTTCTCATCATGTGTAGTGTTCTCCCTGGTTAGTCTGTCATCATGTGTGGTGTTCTCCTGGTTAGTCTGTCATCATGTGTGGTGTTCTCCTGGTTAGTCTGTCATCATGTGTAGTGTTCTCCTGGTTAGTCTGTCATCATGTGTAGTGTTCTCCTGGTTAGTCTGTCATCATGTTTAATGTTCTCCGTGGTTAGTCTGTCATCATGTGTAGTGTTCTCCTGTTTAGTCTGTTCTCCTGGTTAGTCTGTCATCATGTTTAGTGTTCTCCTGGTTAGTCTGTCATCATGTGTAGTGTTCTCCCTGGTTAGTCTGTCATCATGTTTAATGTTCTCCGTGGTTAGTCTGTCATCATGTGTAGTGTTCTCCTGGTTAGTCTGTCATCATGTGTAGTGTTCTCCTGGTTAGTCTGTCATCATGTGTAGTGTTCTCCCTGGTTAGTCTGTCATCATGTGTGGTGTTCTCCCTGGTTAGTCTGTCATCATGTGTGGTGTTCTCCTGGTTAATCTGTCATCATGTGTAGTGTTCTCCTGGATAGTCTGTCATCATGTTTAATGTTCTCCCTGGTTAGTCTGTCATCATGTGTAGTGTTCTCCCTGGTTGTCTTCTCATGTTTAATGTTCTGGTTAGTCTGTCATCATGTGTAGTGTTCTCCTGGTTAGTCTGTCATCATGTGTAGTGTTCTCCTGGTTAGTCTGTCATCATGTGTAGTGTTCTCCTGGTTAGTCTGTCATCATGTGTGGTGTTCTCCCTGGTTAGTCTGTCATCATGTGTGGTGTTCTCCTGGTTAGTCTGTCATCATGTGTAGTGTTCTCCTGGTTAGTCTGTCATCATGTGTGGTGTTCTCCCTGGTTAGTCTGTCATCATGTGTAGTGTTCTCCCTGGTTAGTCTGTCATCATGTGTAGTGTTCTCCCTGGTTAGTCTGTCATCATGTGTAGTGTTCTCCCTGGTTAGTCTGTCATCATGTGTAGTGTTCTCCCTGGTTAGTCTGTCATCATGTGTAGTGTTCTCCTGGTTAGTCTGTCATCATGTTTGTTCTCCTGGTTAGTCTGTCATCATGTGTAGTGTTCTCCTGGTTAGTCTGTCATCATGTTTAATGTTCTCCTGGTTAGTCTGTCATCATGTGTAGTGTTCTCCTGGTTACTGTCTGTCATCAGGTGTTCTCCTGGTTAGTCTGTCATCATGTGTAGTGTTCTCTCCTGGTTAGTCTGTCATCATGTGTAGTGTTCTCCTGGTTAGTCTGTCATCATGTGTAGTGTTCTCCTGGTTAGTCTGTCATCATGTGTAGTGTTCTCCTGGTTAGTCTGTCATCATGTGTGGTGTTCTCCTGGTTAGTCTGTCATCATGTGTGGTGTTCTCCTGGTTAGTCTGTCATCATGTGTAGTGTTCTCCTGGTTAGTCTGTCATCATGTTTGGTGTTCTCCCTGGTTAGTCTGTCATCATGTGTAGTGTTCTCCCTGGTTAGTCTGTCATCATGTGTAGTGTTCTCCCTGGTTAGTCTGTCATCATGTTTAATGTTCTCCATGGTTAGTCTGTCATCATGTGTAGTGTTCTCCCTGGTTAGTCTGTCATCATGTTTAATGTTCTCCATGGTTAGTCTGTCATCATGTGTAGTGTTCTCCCTGGTTAGTCTGTCATCATGTGTTCTCCCTGGTTAGTCTGGTGTTCTCCTGGTTAGTCTGTCATCATGTGTGGTGTTCTCCTGGTTAGTCTGTCATCATGTGTGGTGTTCTCCTGGTTAGTCTGTCATCATGTGTAGTGTTCTCCTGGTTAGTCTGTCATCACGTGTATGTTCTCCCTGGTTAGTCTGTCATCATGTGTAGTGTTCTCCCTGGTTAGTCTGTCATCATGTGTAGTGTTCTCCCTGGTTAGTCTGTCATCATGTGTAGTGTTCTCCCTGGTTAGTCTGTCATCATGTGTAGTGTTCTCCCTGGTTAGTCTGTCATCATGTGTAGTGTTCTCCCTGGTTAGTCTGTCATCATGTGTTAGTGTCATGTGTAGTGTTCTCCTGGTTAGTCTGTCATCATGTGTAGTGTTCTCCCTGGTTAGTCTGTCATCATGTGTAGTGTTCTCCTGGTTAGTCTGTCATCATGTGTGTGTTCTCCTGGTTAGTCTGTCATCATGTGTAGTGTTCTCCTGGTTAGTCTGTCATCATGTGTAGTGTTCTCACTGGTTAGTCTGTCATCATGTGTGGTGTTCTCCTGGTTAGTCTGTCATCATGTGTAGTTGTCTGTCATCATGTGTAGTGTTCTCCTGGTTAGTCTGTCATCATGTGTAGTGTTCTCCTGGTTAGTCTGTCCATGTGTGTGTTCTTAGTCTGTCATCATGTGTAGTGTTCTCCCTGGTTAGTCTGTCATCATGTGTAGTGTTCTCCTGGTTAGTCTGTCATCATGTGTAGTGTTCTCCTGGTTAGTCTGTCATCATGTGTGGTGTTCTCCTGGTTAGTCTGTCATCATGTGTGGTGTTCTCCCTGGTTAGTCTGTCATCATGTGTAGTGTTCTCTGGTTAGTCTGTCATCATGGTTGTTCTCCTGGTTAGTCTGTCATCATGTGTAGTGTTCTCCTGGTTAGTCTGTCATCATGTGTAGTGTTCTCCCTGGTTAGTCTGTCATCATGTGTAGTGTTCTCCTGGTTAGTCTGTCATCATGTGTAGTGTTCTCCCTGGTTAGTCTGTCATCATGTCTGTCATCATGTGTGGTGTTCTCCTGGTTAGTCTGTCATCATGTAGTGTTCTCCTGGTTAGTCTGTCATCATGTGTGGTGTTCTCCCTGGTTAGTCTGTCATCATGTGTAGTGTTCTCCCTGGTTAGTCTGTCATCATGTGTAGTGTTCTCCTGGTTAGTCTGTCATCTGTTCTCCTGGTTAGTCTGTCATCATGTGTGGTGTTCTCCTGGTTAGTCTGTCATCATGTGTAGTGTTCTCCTGGTTAGTCTGTCATCATGTGGTGTTCTCCCTGGTTAGTCTGTCATCATGTGTGGTGTTCTCCTGGTTAGTCTGTCATCATGTGTAGTGTTCTCCTGGTTAGTCTGTCATCATGTTTAATGTTCTCCGTGGTTAGTCTGTCATCATGTGTAGTGTTCTCCTGTTTAGTCTGTCATCATGTGTAGTGTTCTCCTGGTTAGTCTGTCATCATGTTTAGTGTTCTCCCTGGTTAGTCTGTCATCATGTGTAGTGTTCTCCTGGTTAGTCTGTCATCATGTGTAGTGTTCTCCTGGTTAGTCTGTCATCATGTTTGGTGTTCTCCTGGTTAGTCTGTCATCATGTGTAGTGTTCTCCTGGTTAGTCTGTCATCATGTGTAGTGTTCTCCTGGTTAGTCTGTCATCATGTGTGGTGTTCTCCTGGTTAGTCTGTCATCATGTGTAGTGTTCTCCTGGTTAGTCTGTCATCATGTGTAGTGTTCTCCTGGTTGTCTGTCATCATGTTTAATGTTCTCCTGGTTAGTCTGTCATCATGTGTAGTGTTCTCCTGGTTAGTCTGTCATCATGTGTAGTGTTCTCCCTGGTTAGTCTGTCATCATGTTTAGTGTTCTCCCTGGTTAGTCTGTCATCATGTGTAGTGTTCTCCTGGTTAGTCTGTCATCATGTTAGTGTTCTCCCTGGTTAGTCTGTCATCATGTGTAGTGTTCTCCCTGGTTAGTCTGTCATCATGTGTAGTGTTCTCCTGGTTAGTCTGTCATCATGTGTGGTGTTCTCCCTGGTTAGTCTGTCATCATGTGAGGTGTTCTCCCTGGTTAGTCTGTCATCATGTGTAGTGTTCTCCCTGGTTAGTCTGTCATCATGTGTGGTGTTCTCCCTGGTTAGTCTGTCATCATGTGTAGTGTTCTCCCTGGTTAGTCTGTCATCATGTGTAGTGTTCTCCCTGGTTAGTCTGTCATCACGTGTGGTGTTCTCCCTGGTTAGTCTGTCATCATGTGTAGTGTTCTCCCTGGTTAGTCTGTCATCATGTGTGGTGTTCTCCCTGGTTAGTCTGTCATCATGTGTAGTGTTCTCCCTGGTTAGTCTGTCATCATGTGTAGTGTTCTCCCTGGTTAGTCTGTCATCATGTGTAGTGTTCTCACTGGTTAGTCTGTCATCATGTGAGGTGTTCTCCCTGGTTAGTCTGTCATCATGTGTAGTGTTCTCCCTGGTTAGTCTGTCATCATGTGTAGTGTTCTCCCTGGTTAGTCTGTCATCATGTGTAGTGTTCTCCCTGGTTAGTCTGTCATCATGTGTAGTGTTCTCACTGGTTAGTCTGTCATCATGTGAGGTGTTCTCCTGGTTAGTCTGTCATCATGTGTAGTGTTCTCCTGGTTAGTCTGTCATCATGTGTGGTGTTCTCCTGGTTAGTCTGTCATCATGTTTAGTGTTCTCCCTGGTTAGTCTGTCATCATGTGTGGTGTTCTCCTGGTTAGTCTGTCATCATGTGTGGTGTTCTCCTGGTTAGTCTGTCATCAGTCTGTCATCATGTGGTGTTCTCCCTGGTTAGTCTGTCATCATGTGTAGTGTTCTCCCTGGTTAGTCTGTCATCATGTGTAGTGTTCTCCTGGTTAGTCTGTCATCATGTTTAATGTTCTAGTTGTCTGTCATCATGTGTAGTGTTCTCCTGGTTAGTCTGTCATCAGTAGTGTTCTCCTGGTTAGTCTGTCATCATGTGTAGTGTTCTCCTGGTTAGTCTGTCATCATGTGTAGTGTTCTCCTGGTTAGTCTGTCATCATGTGTAGTGTTCTCCCTGGTTAGTCTGTCATCATGTGTAGTGTTCTCCTGGTTAGTCTGTCATCATGTGTGGTGTTCTCCTGGTTAGTCTGTCATCATGTGTGGTGTTCTCCTGGTTAGTCTGTCATCATGTGTAGTGTTCTCCCTGGTTAGTCTGTCATCATGTGTAGTGTTCTCCTGGTTAGTCTGTCATCATGTGTAGTGTTCTCCCTGGTTAGTCTGTCTGGTTATCATGTGTAGTGTTCTCCCTGGTTAGTCTGTCATCATGTGTAGTGTTCTCCTGGTTAGTCTGTTCTCCTGGTTAGTCTGTCATCATGTGTAGTGTTCTCCCTGGTTAGTCTGTCATCATGTGTAGTGTTCTCCTGGTTAGTCTGTCATCATGTGTAGTGTTCTCCCTGGTTAGTCTGTCATCATGTGTGGTGTTCTCCTGGTTAGTCTGTCATCATGTGTGGTGTTCTCCTGGTTAGTCTGTCATCATGTGTAGTGTTCTCCCTGGTTAGTCTGTCATCATGTGGTGTTCTCCTGGTTAGTCTGTCATCATGTGTAGTGTTCTCCTGGTTAGTCTGTCATCATGTGTAGTGTTCTCCTGGTTAGTCTGTCATCATGTGTAGTGTTCTCCTGGTTAGTCTGTCATCATGTGAGGTGTTCTCCTGGTTAGTCTGTCATCATGTGTAGTGTTCTCCCTGGTTAGTCTGTCATCATGTGTAGTGTTCTCCTGGTTAGTCTGTCATCATGTGTGGTGTTCTCCTGGTTAGTCTGTCATCATGTGTAGTGTTCTCCTGGTTAGTCTGTCATCAGTCTGTCATCATGTGTAGTGTTCTCCCTGGTTAGTCTGTCATCATGTGTAGTGTTCTCACTGGTTAGTCTGTCATCATGTGTGGTGTTCTCCTGGTTAGTCTGTCATCATGTGTAGTGTTCTCCCTGGTTAGTCTGTCATCATGTGTAGTGTTCTCCTGGTTAGTCTGTCATCATGTTAGTCTGTCATCATGTGTGGTGTTCTCCTGGTTAGTCTGTCATCATGTGTAGTGTTCTCCTGGTTAGTCTGTCATCATGTGTGTGTGGTTAGTCTGTCATCATGTGTGGTGTTCTCCTGGTTAGTCTGTCATCATGTGTAGTGTTCTCTCCTGGTTAGTCTGTCATCATGTGTAGTGTTCTCCCTGGTTAGTCTGTCATCATGTGTAGTGTTCTCCCTGGTTAGTCTGTCATCATGTGTGGTGTTCTCCCTGGTTAGTCTGTCATCATGTAGTCTGTCATCATGGTGTTCTCCTGGTTAGTCTGTCATCATGTGTAGTGTTCTCCCTGGTTAGTCTGTCATCATGTGTAGTGTTCTCCCTGGTTAGTCTGTCATCATGTTTAAGTGTTCTCCTGGTTAGTCTGTCATCATGTGTAGTGTTCTCCCTGGTTAGTCTGTCATCATGTTTAATGTTCTCCCTGGTGTCTGTCATGTGTAGTGTTCTCCCTGGTTAGTCTGTCATCATGTGTAGTGTTCTCCTGGTTAGTCTGTCATCATGTGTGGTGTTCTCCTGGTTAGTCTGTCATCATGTGTGGTGTTCTCCTGGTTAGTCTGTCATCATGTGTAGTGTTCTCCTGGTTAGTCTGTCAGTGTTCTCATGTTAGTCTGTCATCATGTGTAGTGTTCTCCTGGTTAGTCTGTCATCATGTGTAGTGTTCTCCTGGTTAGTCTGTCATCATGTGTGGTGTTCTCCTGGTTAGTCTGTCATCATGTGTGGTGTTCTCCTGGTTAGTCTGTCATCATGTAGTGTTCTCCTGGTTAGTCTGTCATCATGTGTAGTGTTCTCCTGGTTAGTCTGTCATCATGTGAGGTGTTCTCCTGGTTAGTCTGTCATCATGTGTAGTGTTCTCCTGGTTAGTCTGTCATCATGTGTAGTGTTCTCCCTGTTAGTCTGTCATCATTAGTGTTCTCCCTGGTTAGTCTGTCATCATGTGTAGTGTTCTCCCTGGTTAGTCTGTCATCATGTGTAGTGTTCTCCTGGTTAGTCTGTCATCATGTGTAGTGTTCTCCTGGTTAGTCTGTCATCATGTGTGGTGTTCTCCTGGTTAGTCTGTCATCATGTGTAGTGTTCTCATAGTCTGTCATCAGTGTGTTCTCCTGGTTAGTCTGTCCTGGTTCTCCTGGTTAGTCTGTCATCATGTGTGGTGTTCTCCTGGTTAGTCTGTCATCATGTGTAGTGTTCTCCTGGTTAGTCTGTCATCATGTGTGGTGTTCTCCCTGGTTAGTCTGTCATCATGTGTAGTGTTCTCCTGGTTAGTCTGTCATCATGTGTAGTGTTCTCCTGGTTAGTCTGTCATCATGTGTGTGTTCTAGTTGTCTTCATCATGGTAGTGTTCTCCTGGTTAGTCTGTCAGTCTGTCATCATGTGTAGTGTTCTCCCTGGTTAGTCTGTCATCATGTGTTCTCCTGGTTAGTGTTCTCCCTGGTTAGTCTGTCATCATGTGTAGTGTTCTCCCTGGTTATCATGTGTGGTGTTCTCTGTCATCATGTGTAGTGTTCTCCTGGTTAGTCTGTCATCATGTGTGGTGTTCTCCTGGTTAGTCTGTCATCATGTGTAGTGTTCTCCCTGGTTAGTCTGTCATCATGTGTAGTGTTCTCCCTGGTTAGTCTGTCATCATGTGTAGTGTTCTCCTGGTTAGTCTGTCATCATGTGTAGTGTTCTCCCTGGTTAGTCTGTCATCATGTGTAGTGTTCTCCTGGTTAGTCTGTCATCATGTGTGGTGTTCTCCCTGGTTAGTCTGTCATCATGTGTAGTGTTCTCCTGGTTAGTCTGTCATCATGTGTGGTGTTCTCCTGGTTAGTCTGTCATCATGTGTAGTGTTCTCCCTGGTTAGTCTGTCATCATGTGTAGTGTTCTCCTGGTTAGTCTGTCATCATGTGTGGTGTTCTCCTGGTTAGTCTGTCATCATGTGTAGTGTTCTCCCTGGTTAGTCTGTCATCATGTGTAGTGTTCTCCCTGGTTAGTCTGTCATCATGTGTAGTGTTCTCCCTGGTGTCTGTCATCATGTTTAATGTTCTCCTGGTTAGTCTGTCATCATGTGTAGTGTTCTCCTGGTTAGTCTGTCATCATGTGTAGTGTTCTCTGGTTAGTCTGTCATCATGTGTAGTGTTCTCCTGGTTAGTCTGTCATCATGTGTGGTGTTCTCCTGGTTAGTCTGTCATCATGTGTGGTGTTCTCCTGGTTAGTCTGTCATCATGTGTAGTGTTCTCCTGGTTAGTCTGTGTCATGTTTAATGTTCTCATGTTAGTCTGTCATCATGTGTAGTGTTCTCCTGGTTAGTCTGTCATCATGTGTAGTGTTCTCCTGGTTAGTCTGTCATCATGTGTAGTGTTCTCCTGGTTAGTCTGTCATCATGTGGTTAGTCTGTCATGTTCTCCCTGGTTAGTCTGTCATCATGGTTAGTCTGTCATCATGTGTGGTGTTCTCCTGGTTAGTCTGTCATCATGTGTAGTGTTCTCCCTGGTTAGTCTGTCATCATGTGTAGTGTTCTCCTGGTTAGTCTGTCATCATGTGTGGTGTTCTCCCTGGTTAGTCTGTCATCATGTCTGTCATCATGTGTAGTGTTCTCCTGGTTAGTCTGTCATCATGTGTAGTGTTCTCCTGGTTAGTCTGTCATCATGTTAGTCTGTCATCATGTGTAGTGTTCTCCTGGTTAGTCTGTCATCATGTGTAGTGTTCTCCTGGTTAGTCTGTCATCATGTGTAGTGTTCTCCTGGTTAGTCTGTCATCATGTGTGGTGTTCTCCCTGGTTAGTCTGTCATCATGTGTAGTGTTCTCCTGGTTAGTCTGTCATCATGTGTAGTGTTCTCCTGGTTAGTCTGTCATCATGTGTAGTGTTCTCCCTGGTTGTCTGTGTAGTGTTCTCCCTGGTTAGTCTGTCATCATGTGTAGTGTTCTCCTGGTTAGTCTGTCATCATGTGTAGTGTTCTCCTGGTTAGTCTGTCATCATGTCTCCCTGGTTGTTGTCCATGTGTAGTGTTCTCCCTGGTTAGTCTGTCATCATGTGTAGTGTTCTCCCTGGTTAGTCTGTCATCATGTTTAGTGTTCTCCTGGTTAGTCTGTCATCATGTGTAGTGTTCTCCTGGTTAGTCTGTCATCATGTGTGGTGTTCTCCTGGTTAGTCTGTCATCATGTGTTAGTGTTCTCCTGGTTAGTCTGTCATCATGTGTAGTGTTCTCCTGGTTAGTCTGTCATCATGTTTAAGTGTTCTCCTGGTTAGTCTGTCATCATGTGTAGTGTTCTCCCTGGTTAGTCTGTCATCATGTGTAGTGTTCTCCTGGTTAGTCTGTCATCATGTGTAGTGTTCTCCCTGGTTAGTCTGTCATCATGTGTGGTGTTCTCCTGGTTAGTCTGTCATCATGTGTAGTGTTCTCCCTGGTTAGTCTGTCATCATGTGTAGTGTTCTCCTGGTTAGTCTGTCATCATGTGTAGTGTTCTCCTGGTTAGTCTGTCATCATGTGTAGTGTTCTCCCTGGTTAGTTCTCCTGGTTAGTCTGTCATCATGTGTAGTGTTCTCCTGGTTAGTGTTCTCCTGGTTAGTCTGTCATCATGTTAGGTGTTCTCCCTGGTTAGTCTGTCATCATGTGTAGTGTTCTCCTGGTTAGTCTGTCATCATGTGTAGTGTTCTCCTGGTTAGTCTGTCATCATGTGTAGTGTGTTCTCCCTGGTTAGTCTGTCATCATGTGTGGTGTTCTCCCTGGTTAGTCTGTCATCATGTGTGGTGTTCTCCTGGTTAGTCTGTCATCATGTGTAGTGTTCTCCCTGGTTAGTCTGTCATCATGTGTAGTGTTCTCCCTGGTTAGTCTGTCATCATGTGTAGTGTGTTAGTCTGTTCTCCTGGTTAGTCTGTCATCATGTGTGGTGTTCTCCTGGTTAGTCTGTCATCAGTGTTCTCCTGGTTAGTCTGTCATCATGTTCTCTGGTTAGTCTGTCATCATGTGTAGTGTTCTCCTGGTTAGTCTGTCATCATGTGTAGTGTTCTCCTGGTTAGTCTGTCATCATGTGTAGTGTTCTCTGGTTAGTCTGTCATCATGTGTAGTGTTCTCCCTGGTTAGTCTGTCATCATGTGTAGTGTTCTCCTGGTTAGTCTGTCATCATGTGTAGTGTTCTCCCTGGTTAGTCTGTCATCATGTGTAGTGTTCTCCCTGGTTAGTCTGTCATCATGTTAGTGTTCTCCTGGTTGTCTGTCATCATGTGTAGTGTTCTCCCTGGTTAGTCTGTCATCATGTGTGGTGTTCTCCCTGGTTAGTCTGTCATCATGTGTAGTGTTCTCCCTGGTTAGTCTGTCATCATGTGTAGTGTTCTCCCTGGTTAGTCTGTCATCATGTGTAGTGTTCTCCCTGGTTAGTCTGTCATCATGTGTGGTGTTCTCCCTGGTTAGTCTGTCATCATGTGTGGTGTTCTCCCTGGTTAGTCTGTCATCATGTGTGTGTTCTCCCTGGTTAGTCTGTCATCATGTGTAGTGTTCTCCTGGTTAGTCTGTCATCATGTGTAGTGTTCTCCCTGGTTAGTCTGTCATCATGTGTAGTGTTCTCCCTGGTTAGTCTGTCATCATGTGTAGTGTTCTCCTGGTTAGTCTGTCATCATGTGTAGTGTCATCTCTCCTGGTTAGTCTGTCATCATGTGTAGTGTTCTCCTGGTTAGTCTGTGTGGTGTTCTCCCTGGTTAGTCTGTCATCATGTGTGGTGTTCTCCTGGTTAATCTGTCATCATGTGTAGTGTTCTCCCTGGTTAGTCTGTCATCATGTTTAATGTTCTCCATGGTTAGTCTGTCATCATGTGTAGTGTTCTCCCTGGTTAGTCTGTCATCATGTGTAGTGTTCTCCCTGGTTAGTCTGTCATCATGTGTAGTGTTCTCCCTGGTTAGTCTGTCATCATGTGTGGTGTTCTCCCTGGTTAGTCTGTCATCATGTGAGGTGTTCTCCCTGGTTAGTCTGTCATCATGTGTAGTGTTCTCCCTGGTTAGTCTGTCATCAGTCTGTCATCATGTGTAGTGTTCTCCTGGTTAGTCTGTCATCATGTGTAGTGTTCTCCTGGTTAGTCTGTCATCATGTGTAGTGTTCTCCTGGTTAGTCTGTCATCATGTGTAGTGTTCTCCTGGTTAGTCTGTCATCATGTGTGGTGTTCTCCTGGTTAGTCTGTCATCATGTGTAGTGTTCTCCTGGTTAGTCTGTCATCATGTGTAGTGTTCTCCTGTTAGTCTGTCATCATGTTTAATGTTCTCCTGGTTAGTCTGTCATCATGTGTAGTGTTCTCCTGGTTAGTCTGTCATCATGTGTAGTGTTCTCCTGGTTAGTCTGTCATCATGTGTAGTGTTCTCCTGGTTAGTCTGTCATCATGTGTGGTGTTCTCCTGGTTAGTCTGTCATCATGTGTGGTGTTCTCCTGGTTAGTCTGTCATCATGTGTAGTGTTCTCCCTGGTTAGTCTGTCATCATGTTTAATGTTCTCTCCTGGTTAGTCTGTCATCATGTCTGTCATCATGTGTAGTGTTCTCCTGGTTAGTCTGTCATCATGTTAGTGTTCTCCTGGTTAGTCTGTCATCATGTGTAGTGTTCTCCTGGTTAGTCTGTCATCATGTGTAGTGTTCTCCTGGTTAGTCTGTCATCATGTGTAGTGTTCTCCTGGTTAGTCTGTCATCATGTGTAGTGTTCTCCCTGGTTAGTCTGTCATCATGTGTAGTGTTCTCCTGGTTAGTCTGTCATCATGTGTAGTGTTCTCCCTGGTTAGTCTGTCATCATGTGTAGTGTTCTCCCTGGTTAGTCTGTCATCATGTGTGGTGTTCTCCTGGTTAGTCTGTCATCATGTGTGGTGTTCTCCCTGGTTAGTCTGTCATCATGTGTAGTGTTCTCCTGGTTAGTCTGTCATCATGTTTATGTTCTCCTGGTTAGTCTGTCATCATGTGTAGTGTTCTCCCTGGTTAGTCTGTCATCATGTGTAGTGTTCTCCCTGGTTAGTCTGTCATCATGTGTGGTGTTCTCCTGGTTAGTCTGGTTAGTCTGTCATCATGTGTAGTGTTCTCCTGGTTAGTCTGTCATCATGTGTAGTGTTCTCCTGGTTAGTCTGTCATCATGTGTGGTGTTCTCCCTGGTTAGTCTGTCATCATGTGTAGTGTTCTCCCTGGTTAGTCTGTCATCATGTGTGGATGTTCTCCTGGTTAGTCTGTCATCATGTGTAGTGTTCTCCCTGGTTAGTGTTCTCCTGGTTAGTCTGTCATCATGTGTAGTGTTCTCCCTGGTTAGTCTGTCATCATGTGTGGTGTTCTCCCTGGTTAGTCTGTCATCATGTGTAGTGTTCTCCCTGGTTAGTCTGTCATCATGTGTAGGTGTTCTCCTGTTTAATGTTAGTCTGTCATCATGTGTAGTGTTCTCCCTGGTTAGTCTGTCATCATGTGTAGTGTTCTCCTGGTTAGTCTGTCATCATGTGTGTGAGGTGTTCTCCCTGGTTAGTCTGTCATCATGTGTGGTGTTCTCCTGGTTAGTCTGTCATCATGTGTAGTGTTCTCCCTGGTTAGTCTGTCATCATGTGTGGTGTTCTCCTGGTTAGTCTGTCATCATGTGTGGTGTTCTCCCTGGTTAGTCTGTCATCATGTGTAGTGTTCTCCCTGGTTAGTCTGTCATCATGTGTGGTGTTCTCCTGGTTAGTCTGTCATCATGTGTAGTGTTCTCCTGGTTAGTCTGTCATCATGTTAGTGTTCTCTGTCTGTCATCATGTGTAGTGTTCTCCTGGTTAGTCTGTCATGTGTAGTGTTCTCATGTGTGGTGTTCTCCCTGGTTAGTCTGTCATCATGTGTGGTGTTCTCCTGGTTAGTCTGTCATCATGTGTAGTGTTCTCCCTGGTTAGTCTGTCATCATGTGTAGTGTTCTCCCTGGTTAGTCTGTCATCATGTGTAGTGTTCTCTGGTTAGTCTGTCATCATGTGTAGTGTTCTCCCTGGTTAGTCTGTCATCATGTAGTGTTCTCCCTGGTTAGTCTGTCATCATGTGTGGTGTTCTCCTGGTTAGTCTGTCATCATGTGTAGTGTTCTCCTGGTTAGTCTGTCATCATGTGTAGTGTTCTCCCTGGTTAGTCTGTCATCATGTGTGGTGTTCTCCTGGTTAGTCTGTCATCATGTGTGGTGTTCTCCCTGGTTAGTCTGTCATCATGTGTAGTGTGTTCTCCCTGGTTAGTCTGTCATCATGTGTAGTGTTCTCCCTGGTTAGTCTGTCATCATGTGTAGTGTTCTCCCTGGTTAGTCTGTCATCATGTGTAGTGTTCTCCCTGGTTAGTCTGTCATCATGTGTAGTGTTCTCCCTGGTTAGTCTGTCATCATGTGTAGTGTGGTTAGTCTGTCATCATGTTTGGTGTTCTCCCTGGTTAGTCTGTAGTGTTCTCCCTGGTTAGTCTGTCATCATGTGTGTTAGTGTTCTCCCTGGTTAGTCTGTCATCATGTGGTGTTCTCCCTGGTTAGTCTGTCATCATGTGTAGTGTTCTCCTGGTTCTCCTGGTTAGTCTGTCATGTGTAGTGTTCTCTGGTTAGTCTGTCATCATGTGTAGTGTTCTCCTGGTTAGTCTGTCATCATGTGTAGTGTTCTCCTGGTTAGTCTGTCATCATGTGTAGTGTTCTCCCTGGTTAGTCTGTCATCATGTGTAGTGTTCTCCCTGGTTAGTCTGTCATCATGTGTGGTGTTCTCCTGGTTAGTCTGTCATCATGTGTAGTGTTCTCCTGGTTAGTCTGTCATCATGTGTAGTGTTCTCCCTGGTTAGTCTGTCATCATGTGTAGTGTTCTCCTGGTTAGTCTGTCATCATGTGTGTGTTCTCCCTGGTTAGTCTGTCATCCCTGGTTAGTCTGTCATCATGTGTAGTGTTCTCCTGGTTAGTCTGTCATCATGTGTAGTGTTCTCCCTGGTTAGTCTGTCATCATGTGTAGTGTTCTCCTGGTTAGTCTGTCATCATGTGTAGTGTTCTCCCTGGTTAGTCTGTCATCATGTGTAGTGTTCTCCCTGGTTAGTCTGTCATCATGTGTAGTGTTCTCCTGGTTAGTCTGTCATCATGTCTGTCATCATGTGTGGTGTTCTCCTGGTTAGTCTGTCATCATGTGTAGTGTTCTCCCTGGTTAGTCTGTCATCATGTGTAGTGTTCTCCTGGTTAGTCTGTCATCATGTGTAGTGTTCTCCTGGTTAGTCTGTCATCATGTGTAGTGTTCTCCTGGTTAGTCTGTCATCATGTGTTCTCCCTTTGTCTGTTCTCCCTGGTTAGTCTGTCATCATGTGTAGTGTTCTCCCTGGTTAGTCTGTCATCATGTGTAGTGTTCTCCCTGGTTAGTCTGTCATCTGTGTGGTGTTCTCCTGGTTAGTCTGTCATCATGTGTGGTGTTCTCCCTGGTTAGTCTGTCATCATGTGTAGTGTTCTCTGGTTAGTGTTCTCCTGGTTAGTCTGTCATCATGTGTAGTGTTCTCCTGGTTAGTCTGTCATGTGTGGTGTTCTCAGTCTGTCATCATGTGGTGTTCTCCTGGTTAGTCTGTCATCATGTGTAGTGTTCTCCTGGTTAGTCTGTCATCATGTGTAGTGTTCTCCCTGGTTAGTCTGTCATCATGTGTAGTGTTCTCCTGGTTAGTCTGTCATCATGTGTAGTGTTCTCCCTGGTTAGTCTGTCATCATGTGTAGTGTTCTCCTGGTTAGTCTGTCATCATGTGTAGTGTTGTTCTCCTGGTTAGTCTGTCATCATGTGTAGTGTTCTCCTGGTTAGTCTGTCATCATGTGTAGTGTTCTCCCTGGTTAGTCTGTCATCATGTGTAGTGTTCTCCTGGTTAGTCTGTCATCATGTGTGTTCTCCCTGGTTAGTCTGTCATCATGTGTAGTGTTCTCCCTGGTTAGTCTGTCATCATGTGTAGTGTTCTCCTGGTTAGTCTGTCATCATGTGTAGTGTTCTCCCTGGTTAGTCTGTCATCATGTGTAGTGTTCTCCCTGGTTAGTCTGTCATCATGTGTGGTGTTCTCCTGGTTAGTCTGTCATCATGTGTAGTGTTCTCCCTGGTTAGTCTGTCATCATGTGTTAGTGTTCTCCCTGGTTAGTCTGTCATCATGTGTAGTGTTCTCCTGGTTAGTCTGTCATCATGTGTAGTGTTCTCCTGGTTAGTCTGTCATCATGTGTAGTGTTCTCCTGGTTAGTCTGTCATGTTCTCATGTGTAGTGTTCTCCCTGGTTAGTCTGTCATCATGTGTAGTGTTCTCCCTGGTTAGTCTGTCATCATGTGTGGTGTTCTCCTGGTTAGTCTGTCATCATGTGTAGTGTTCTCCTGGTTAGTCTGTCATCATGTGTAGTGTTCTCCTGGTTAGTCTGTCATCATGTTTAGTGTTCTCCTGGTTAGTCTGTCATCATGTGTAGTGTTCTCCTGGTTAGTCTGTCATCATGTGTAGTGTTCTCCTGGTTAGTCTGTCATCATGTGTAGTGTTCTCCTGGTTAGTCTGTCATCATGTGTGTGTTCTCCCTGGTTAGTCTGTCATCATGTGTAGTGTTCTCCCTGGTTAGTCTGTCATCATGTTTAAGTGTTCTCCCTGGTTAGTCTGTCATCATGTGTAGTTAGTCTGTCATCATGTGTGGTTAGTCTGTGTTCTCCCTGGTTAGTCTGTCATCATGTGTAGGTGTGTTCTCCCTGGTTAGTCTGTCATCATGTTTAGTGTTCTCCCTGGTTAGTCTGTCATCATGTTTAATGTTCTCCTGGTTAGTCTGTCATCATGTGTAGTGTTCTCCCTGGTTAGTCTGTCATCATGTGTAGTGTTCTCCTGGTTAGTCTGTCATCATGTGTAGTGTTCTCCCTGGTTAGTCTGTCATCATGTGTGGTGTTCTCCCTGGTTAGTCTGTCATCATGTGTAGTGTTCTCCCTGGTTAGTCTGTCATCATGTGTAGTGTTCTCCCTGGTTAGTCTGTCATCATGTGTGGTGTTCTCCCTGGTTAGTCTGTCATCATGTGTAGTGTTCTCCCTGGTTAGTCTGTCATCATGTGTAGTGTTCTCCTGGTTAGTCTGTCATCAGTGTTCTCCCTGGTTAGTCTGTTCTCCTGGTTAGTCTGTCATCATGTTAGTGTTCTCCCTGGTTAGTCTGTCATCATGTGTGGTGTTCTCCCTGGTTAGTCTGTCATCATGTGTGGTGTTCTCCCTGGTTAGTCTGTCATCATGTGTGGTGTTCTCCCTGGTTAGTCTGTCATCATGTGTAGTGTTCTCCCTGGTTAGTCTGTCATCATGTTTAATGTTCTCCCTGGTTAGTCTGTCATCATGTGTAGTGTTCTCCCTGGTTAGTCTGTCATCATGTGTAGTGTTCTCCTGGTTAGTCTGTCATCATGTGGTGTTCTCCCTGGTTAGTCTGTCATCATGTGTAGTGTTCTCCCTGGTTAGTCTGTCATCATGTGTAGTGTTCTCCCTGGTTAGTCTGTCATCATGTGTAGTGTTCTCCCTGGTTAGTCTGTCATCATGTGTGGTGTTCTCCCTGGTTAGTCTGTCATCATGTGTGGTGTTCTCCCTGGTTAGTCTGTCATCATGTGTAGTGTTCTCCTGGTTAGTCTGTTGGTGTTCTCCTGTTAGTCTGTCAATGTGGTGTTCTCTGGTTAGTCTGTCATCATGTTTAGTGTTCTCCCTGGTTAGTCTGTCATCATGTGTAGTGTTCTCCTGGTTAGTCTGTCATCATGTGTAGTGTTCTCCCTGGTTAGTCTGTCATCATGTGTAGTGTTCTCCCTGGTTAGTCTGTCATCATGTGTAGTGTTCTCCTGGTTAGTCTGTCATCATGTTTAATGTTCTTCTGTCATCCTGGTTAGTCTGTCATCATGTGTAGTGTTCTCCCTGGTTAGTCTGTCATCATGTGTAGTGTTCTCCCTGGTTAGTCTGTCATCATGTGTAGTGTTCTCCTGGTTAGTCTGTCATCATGTTTGGTGTTCTCCCTGGTTAGTCTGTCATCATGTGTAGTGTTCTCCCTGGTTAGTCTGTCATCATGTGGTGTTCTCCCTGGTTAGTCTGTCATCATGTGTAGTGTTCTCCTGGTTAGTCTGTCATCATGTAGTGTTCTCCTGGTTAGTCTGTCATCATGTGTAGTGTTCTCCCTGGTTAGTCTGTCATCATGTGTAGTGTTCTCCTGGTTAGTCTGTCATCATGTGTGGTGTTCTCCCTGGTTAGTCTGTCATCATGTGTAGTGTTCTCCTGGTTAGTCTGTCATCATGTGTAGTGTTCTCCTGGTTAGTCTGTCATCATGTTTAGTGTTCTCCCTGGTTAGTCTGTCATCATGTGTAGTGTTCTCCCTGGTTAGTCTGTCATCATGTGTAGTGTTCTCCTGGTTAGTCTGTCATCATGTGTAGTGTTCTCCTGGTTAGTCTGTCATCATGTGTAGTGTTCTCCTGGTTAGTCTGTCATCATGTGTAGTGTTCTCCCTGGTTAGTCTGTCATCATGTGTGGTGTTCTCCCTGGTTAGTCTGTCATCATGTGTGGTGTTCTCTGGTTAGTCTGTCCTGGTTAGTCTGTCATCATGTGTGGTGTTCTCCCTGGTTAGTCTGTCATCATGTTTATTGTTCTCATCATGTGTAGTGTTCTAGTCTGTCATCATGTGTAGTGTTCTCCCTGGTTAGTCTGTCATCATGTTTAGTAGTGTTCTCCTGGTTAGTCTGTCATCATGTGAGGTGTTCTCCTGGTTAGTCTGTCATCATGTGTAGTGTTCTCCCTGGTTAGTCTGTCATCATGTTTAATGTTCTCCCTGGTTAGTCTGTCATCATGTGGTGTTCTCCTGGTTATGTTGTCCATCATGTGTTAGTCTGTCATCATGTGTGGTGTTCTCCTGGTTAGTCTGTCATCATGTGTAGTGTTCTCCTGGTTAGTCTGTCATCACGTTAGTGTTCTCCTGGTTAGTCTGTCATCATGTGTAGTGTTCTCCTGGTTAGTCTGTCATCATGTGTAGTGTTCTCCTGGTTAGTCTGTCATCATGTGTGGTGTTCTCCCTGGTTAGTCTGTCATCATGTGTAGTGTTCTCCTGGTTAGTCTGTCATCATGTGTAGTGTTCTCCTGGTTAGTCTGTCATCATGTTTAATGTTCTCCTGGTTAGTCTGTCATCATGTTTAGTGTTCTCCTGGTTAGTCTGTCATCATGTGTAGTGTTCTCCCTGGTTAGTCTGTCATCATGTGTAGTGTTCTCCCTGGTTAGTCTGTCATCATGTGTGGTGTTCTCCCTGGTTAGTCTGTCATCATGTTTAATGTTCTCCCTGGTTAGTCTGTCATCATGTGTAGTGTTCTCCTGGTTAGTCTGTCATCATGTTGTGTTTCTCCTGGTTAGTCTGTCATCATGTGTGTGTTCTCCATGGTTAGTCTGTCATCAGTGTTCTCCTGGTTATCTGTCATCATGTGTAGTGTTCTCCTGGTTAGTCTGTCATCATGTTTAATGTTCTCCCTGGTTAGTCTGTCATCATGTGTAGTGTTCTCCCTGGTTAGTCTGTCATCATGTGTAGTGTTCTCCCTGGTTAGTCTGTCATCATGTGTCTGTCATCATGTTTAATGTTCTCCCTGGTTAGTCTGTCATCATGTGTAGTGTTCTCCTGGTTAGTCTGTCATCATGTTTAATGTTCTCCCTGGTTAGTCTGTCATCATGTGTAGTGTTCTCCTGGTTAGTCTGTCATCATGTGTAGTGTTCTCCATGGTTAGTCTGTCATCATGTTTATTGTTCTCCCTGGTTAGTCTGTCATCATGTGTAGTGTTCTCCCTGGTTAGTCTGTCATCAGTGTTCGCCCTGGTTGTCTGTCATCATGTGTAGTGTTCTCCCTGGTTAGTCTGTCATCATGTGTAGTGTTCTCCTGGTTAGTCTGTCATCATGTGTAGTGTTCTCCCTGGTTAGTCTGTCATCATGTGTAGTGTTCTCCCTGGTTAGTCTGTCATCATGTGTGGTGTTCTCCTGTTAGTCTGTCATCATGTGTGGTGTTCCTGGTTAGTCTGTCATCATGTTTAGTGTTCTCCTGGTTAATCTGTCATCATGTGTAGTGTTCTCCCTGGTTAGTCTGTCATCATGTGTAGTGTTCTCACTGGTTAGTCTGTCATCATGTGAGGTGTTCTCCCTGGTTAGTCTGTCATCATGTAGGGTTCTCCCTGGTTAGTCTGTCATCATGTGTAGTGTTCTCCTGGTTAGTCTGTCATCATGTTTAGTGTTCTCCTGGTTAGTCTGTCATCATGTGTGGTGTTCTCCCTGGTTAGTCTGTCATCATGTTCTCCTAGTTAGGTGTTCATGTGTGGTGTTCTCCTGGTTAGTCTGTCATCATGTGTAGTGTTCTCCTGGTTAGTCTGTCATCATGGTGTTCTCCTGGTTGTCTGTCATCATGTGTAGTGTTCTCCCTGGTTAGTCTGTCATCATGTGTTAGTCTGTCATCATGGTGTTCTCCCTGGTTAGTCTGTCATCATGTGTAGTGTTCTCCCTGGTTAGTCTGTCATCATGTTTATTGTTCTCCCTGGTT
Organism: Oncorhynchus nerka; assembly: GCF_034236695.1. NCBI lineage: Eukaryota > Metazoa > Chordata > Actinopteri > Salmoniformes > Salmonidae > Oncorhynchus > Oncorhynchus nerka. The sequence continues at coordinate 14,183,841 of NC_088404.1, read as the reverse complement.
AGTCTGTCATCATGTGTGGTGTTCTCCCTGGTTAGTCTGTCATCATGTGTGGTGTTCTCCCTGGTTAGTCTGTCATCATGTGTGGTGTTCTCCCTGGTTAGTCTGTCATCATGTGTAGTGTTCTCCCTGGTTAGTCTGTCATCATGTGTGGTGTTCTCCCTGGTTAGTCTGTCATCAGTCTGTCATCATGTGTGGTGTTCTCCTGGTTAGTCTGTCATCATGTGTAGTGTTCTCCCTGGTTAGTCTGTCATCATGTGGTTAGTCTGTCATCATGTGTGGTGTTCTCCCTGGTTAGTCTGTCATCATGTGTAGTGTTCTCCTGGTTAGTCTGTCATCATGTTAGTGTTCTCCTGGTTAGTCTGTCATCATGTGTAGTGTTCTCCCTGGTTAGTCTGTCATCATGTGTAGTGTTCTCCATGGTTAGTCTGTCATCATGTTTAGTGTTCTCCTGGTTAGTCTGTCATCATGTGTAGTGTTCTCCATGGTTAGTCTGTCATCATGTTTAATGTTCTTAGTCTGTCATCATGTGTAGTGTTCTCCTGGTTAGTCTGTCATCATGTGTAGTGTTCTCCATGGTTAGTCTGTCATCATGTTTATTGTTCTCCCTGGTTAGTCTGTCATCATGTGTAGTGTTCTCCCTGGTTAGTCTGTCATCATGTGTAGTGTTCTCCCTGGTTAGTCTGTCATCATGTGTAGTGTTCTCCTGGTTAGTCTGTCATCATGTGTAGTGTTCTCCCTGGTTAGTCTGTCATCATGTGTAGTGTTCTCCTGGTTAGTCTGTCATCATGTGTGGTGTTCTCCTGGTTAGTCTGTCATCATGTGTGGTGTTCTCCTGGTTAGTCTGTCATCATGTTTAATGTTCTCCGTGGTTAATCTGTCATCATGTGTAGTGTTCTCCTGGTTAGTCTGTCATCAGTGTTCTCACTGGTTAGTCTGTCATCATGTGAGGTGTTCTCCCTGGTTAGTCTGTCATCATGTGTAGTGTTCTCCCTGGTTAGTCTGTCATCATGTGTAGTGTTCTCCCTGGTTAGTCTGTCATCATGTTTATTGTTCTCCCTGGTTAGTCTGTCATCATGTGTGGTGTTCTCCCTGGTTAGTCTGTCATCATGTGTGGTGTTCTCCCTGGTTAGTCTGTCATCATGTGTGGTGTTCTCCCTGGTTAGTGTGTCATCATGTGTGGTGTTCTGCCTGGTTAGTCTGTCATCATGTGTAGTGTTCTCCCTGGTTAGTCTGTCATCATGTGTAGTGTTCTCCCTGGTTAGTCTGTCATCATGTGTCGTGTTCTCCCTGGTTAGTCTGCCATCATGTGTAGTGTTCTCCCTGGTTATTCTGTCATCATGTGTAGTGTTCTCCCTGGTTAGTCTGTCATCATGTGTAGTGTTCTCCCTGGTTAGTCTGTCATCATGTGTAGTGTTCTCCCTGGTTAGTCTGTCATCATGTGTAGTGTTCTCCCTGGTTAGTCTGCCATCATGTGTAGTGTTCTCCCTGGTAAGTCTGTCATCATGTGTAGTGTTCTCCATGGTTAGTCTGTCATCATGTGTAGTGTTCTCCATGGTTAGTCTGTCATCATGTGTAGTGTTCTCCCTGGTTAGTCTGTCATCATGTGTAGTGTTCTCCATGGTTAGTCTGTCATCATGTGTAGTGTTCTCCATGGTTAGTCTGTCATCATGTGTAGTGTTCTCCCTGGTTAGTCTGTCATCATGTGTAGTGTTCTCCCTGGTTAGTCTGTCATCATGTGTGGTGTTCTCCCTGGTTAGTCTGTCATCATGTGTAGTGTTCTCCATGGTTAGTCTGTCATCATGTTTAATGTTCTCCCTGGTTAGTCTGTCATCATGTTTAATGTTCTCCCTGGTTAGTCTGTCATCATGGGTAGTGTTCTCCCTGGTTAGTCTGTCATCATGTGTAGCGTTCTCCCTGGTTAGTCTGTCATCATGTGTAGTGTTCTCCTGGTTAGTCTGTCATCATGTGTAGTGTTCTCCATGGTTAGTCTGTCATCATGTTCTCCTGGTTAGTCTGTCATCATGTGTAGTGTTCTCCCTGGTTAGTCTGTCATCATGTGTAGTGTTCTCCATGGTTAGTCTGTCATCATGTTTAGTGTTCTCCCTGGTTAGTCTGTCATCATGTGTAGTGTTCTCCTGGTTAGTCTGTCATCATGTGTAGTGTTCTCCCTGGTTAGTCTGTCATCATGTGTAGTGTTCTCCTGGTTAGTCTGTCATCATGTGTGGTGTTCTCCTGGTTAGTCTGTCATCATGTGTAGTGTTCTCCTGGTTAGTCTGTCATCATGTTCTCCCTGGTTAGTCTGTCATTCTCCCTGGTTAGTCTGTCATCATGTGTAGTGTTCTCCTGGTTAGTCTGTCATCATGTGTTCTCCTGGTTAGTCTGTCATCATGTTTAATGTTCTCCCTGGTTAGTCTGTCATCATGTGGTTAGTCTGTCATCATGTGTTCTCCCTGGTTAGTCTGTCATCATGTGTAGTGTTCTCCTGGTTAGTCTGTCATCATGTGTAGTGTTCTCCTGGTTAGTCTGTCATCATGTGTGAGTGTTCTCCTGGTTAGTCTGTCATCATGTGTAGTGTTCTCCTGGTTAGTCTGTCATCATGTTTAATGTTCTCCTGGTTAGTCTGTCATCATGTTTAATGTTCTCCCTGGTTAGTCTGTCATCATGGGTAGTGTTCTCCCTGGTTAGTCTGTCATCATGTGTAGCGTTCTCCCTGGTTAGTCTGTCATCATGTGTAGTGTTCTCCCTGGTTAGTCTGTCATCATGTGTAGTGTTCTCCATGGTTAGTCTGTCATCATGTTTAATGTTCTCCCTGGTTAGTCTGTCATCATGTGTAGTGTTCTCCTGGTTAGTCTGTCATCATGTGTAGTGTTCTCCATGGTTAGTCTGTCATCATGTTTATTGTTCTCCCTGGTTAGTCTGTCATCATGTGTAGTGTTCTCCCTGGTTAGTCTGTCATCATGTGTAGTGTTCTCCCTGGTTAGTCTGTCATCATGTGTAGTGTTCTCCCTGGTTAGTCTGTCATCATGTGTGGTGTTCTCCCTGGTTAGTCTGTCATCATGTGTAGTGTTCTCCCTGGTTAGTCTGTCATCATGTTTAATGTTCTCCTGGTTAGTCTGTCATCATGTTTAATGTTCTCCCTGGTTAGTCTGTCATCATGTGTAGTGTTCTCCTGGTTAGTATGTCATCATGTTCTCCTGGTTAGTCTGTCATCATGTTTAATGTTCTCCCTGGTTAGTCTGTCATCATGTGTAGTGTTCTCCATGGTTAGTCTGTCATCATGTTTAATGTTCTCCCTGGTTAGTCTGTCATCATGTGTAGTGTTCTCCCTGGTTAGTCTGTCATCATGTGTAGTGTTCTCCATGGTTAGTCTGTCATCATGTTTATTGTTCTCCCTGGTTAGTCTGTCATCATGTGTAGTGTTCTCCCTGGTTAGTCTGTCATCATGTGTAGTGTTCTCCCTGGTTAGTCTGTCATCATGTGTAGTGTTCTCCCTGGTTAGTCTGTCATCATGTGTAGTGTTCTCCCTGGTTAGTCTGTCATCATGTGTAGTGTTCTCCCTGGTTAGTCTGTCATCATGTGTGGTGTTCTCCCTGGTTAGTCTGTCATCATGTGTGGTGTTCTCCCTGGTTAGTCTGTCATCATGTTTAATGTTCTCCGTGGTTAATCTGTCATCATGTGTAGTGTTCTCCTGGTTAGTCTGGTTAAGTTCTCCTGGTTAGTCTGTCATCATGTGTAGTGTTCTCCTGGTTAGTCTGTCATCATGTGTAGTGTTCTCCTGGTTAGTCTGTCATCATGTTTAATGTTCTCCTGGTTAGTCTGTCATCATGTGTAGTGTTCTCCATGGTTAGTCTGTCATCATGTTTAATGTTCTCCCTGGTTAGTCTGTCATCATGTGTAGTGTTCTCCCTGGTTAGTCTGTCATCATGTGTAGTGTTCTCCCTGGTTAGTCTGTCATCATGTTTAATGTTCTCCCTGGTTAGTCTGTCATCATGTTCTCCCTGGTTAGTCTGTCATCATGTGTAGTGTTCTCCCTGGTTAGTATGTCATCATGTGTAGTGTTCTCCTGGTTAGTCTGTCATCATGTTTAATGTTCTCCTGGTTAGTCTGTCATCATGTGTAGTGTTCTCCTGGTTAGTCTGTCATCATGTTTGGTGTTCTCCTGGTTAGTCTGTCATCATGTGTAGTGTTCTCCTGGTTAGTCTGTCATCATGTGTAGTGTTCTCCTGGTTAGTCTGTCATCATGTTCTCCCTGGTTAGTCTGTCATCATGTGTAGTGTTCTCCTGGTTAGTCTGTCATCATGTGTAGTGTTCTCCCTGGTTAGTCTGTCATCATGTGTAGTGTTCTCCTGGTTAGTCTGTCATCATGTGTAGTGTTCTCCTGGTTAGTCTGTCATCATGTGTAGTGTTCTCCTGGTTAGTCTGTCATCATGTAGTGGTGTTCTCCTGGTTAGTCTGTCATCATGTGTGGTGTTCTCCCTGGTTAGTCTGTCATCATGTTTAATGTTCTCCGTGGTTAATCTGTCATCATGTGTAGTGTTCTCCTGGTTAGTCTGTCATCATGTGTAATGTTCTCCTGGTTAGTCTGTCATCATGTGTAGTGTTCTCCTGGTTAGTATGTCATCATGTGTAGTGTTCTCCTGGTTAGTCTGTCATCATGTTTAATGTTCTCCTGGTTAGTCTGTCATCATGTGTAGTGTTCTCCATGGTTAGTCTGTCATCATGTGTAGTGTTCTCCTGGTTAGTCTGTCATCATGTGTAGTGTTCTCCTGGTTAGTCTGTCATCATGTGTAGTGTTCTCCATGGTTAGTCTGTCATCATGTTTATTGTTCTCCTGGTTAGTCTGTCATCATGTGTAGTGTTCCTGGTTAGTCTGTCATCATGTGTAGTGTTCTCCATGGTTAGTCTGTCATCATGTGTAGTGTTCTCCATGGTTAGTCTGTCATCATGTGTAGTGTTCTCCTGGTTAGTCTGTCATCATGTGTAGTGTTCTCCTGGTTAGTCTGTCATCCGTGTGGTGTTCTCCTGGTTAGTCTGTCATCATGTAGTGTTCTCCTGGTTAGTCTGTCATCATGTGTAGTGTTCTCCCTGGTTAGTCTGTCATCATGTTTAATGTTCTCCCTGGTTAGTCTGTCATCATGTGTAGTGTTCTCCCTGGTTAGTCTGTCATCATGTGTAGTGTTCTCCTGGTTAGTCTGTCATCATGTTTAATGTTCTCCCTGGTTAGTCTGTCATCATGTTAGTGTTCTCCCTGGTTAGTCTGTCATCATGTGTGGTGTTCTCCTGGTTAGTCTGTCATCATGTTTAATGTTCTCCTGGTTAGTCTGTCATCATGTGTAGTGTTCTCCTGGTTAGTCTGTCATCATGTGTAGTGTTCTCCCTGGTTAGTCTGTCATCATGTCTGTATCATGTGTAATGTTCTCCCTGGTTAGTCTGTCATCATGTGTAGTGTTCTCCATGGTTAGTCTGTCATCATGTTTAATGTTCTCCCTGGTTAGTCTGTCATCATGTGTAGTGTTCTCCTGGTTAGTCTGTCATCATGTGTAGTGTTCTCCATGGTTAGTCTGTCATCATGTTTATTGTTCTCCTGGTTAGTCTGTCATCATGTGTAGTGTTCTCCTGGTTAGTCTGTCATCATGTGTAGTGTTCTCCCTGGTTAGTCTGTCATCATGTGTGGTGTTCTCCCTGGTTAGTCTGTCATCATGTGTAGTGTTCTCCTGGTTAGTCTGTCATCATGTGTAGTGTTCTCCCTGGTTAGTCTGTCATCATGTGTAGTGTTCTCCTGGTTAGTCTGTCATCATGTGTGGTGTTCTCCTGGTTAGTCTGTCATCATGTGTGGTGTTCTCCTGGTTAGTCTGTCATCATGTTTAATGTTCTCCGTGGTTAGTCTGTCATCATGTGTAGTGTTCTCCTGGTTAGTCTGTCATCATGTGTAGTGTTCTCACTGGTTAGTCTGTCATCATGTGAGGTGTTCTCCTGGTTAGTCTGTCATCATGTGTAGGTGTTCTCCCTGGTTTGTCTGTCATCATGTGTAGTGTTCTCCTGGTTAGTCTGTCATCATGTTTATTGTTCTCCCTGGTTAGTCTGTCATCATGTGTGGTGTTCTCCCTGGTTAGTCTGTCATCATGTGTGGTGTTCTCCTGGTTAGTCTGTCATCATGTGTGGTGTTCTCCTGGTTCATGTGTGGTGTTCTCCTGGTTAGTCTGTCATCATGTGTGGTGTTCTCCCTGGTTAGTCTGTCATCATGTGTAGTGTTCTCCTGGTTAGTCTGTCATCATGTGAGGTGTTCTCCCTGGTTAGTCTGTCATCATGTGTAGGGTTCTCCCTGGTTTGTCTGTCATCATGTGTAGTGTTCTCCCTGGTTAGTCTGTCATCATCTTTATTGTTCTCCCTGGTTAGTCTGTCATCATGTGTGGTGTTCTCCCTGGTTAGTCTGTCATCATGTGTGGTGTTCTCCCTGGTTAGTCTGTCATCATGTGTGGTGTTCTCCCTGGTTAGTCTGTCATCATGTGTAGTGTTCTCCCTGGTTAGTCTGTCATCATGTGTGGTGTTCTCCCTGGTTAGTCTGTCATCATGTGTGGTGTTCTCCCTGGTTAGTCTGTCATCATGTGTGGTGTTCTCCCTGGTTAGTCTGTCATCATGTGTAGTGTTCTCCCTGGTTAGTCTGTCATCGTGTGTAGTGTTCTCCCTGGTTAGTCTGTCATCATGTGTGGTGTTCTCCCTGGTTAGTCTGTCATCATGTGTAGTGTTCTCCCTGGTTAGTCTGTCATCATGTTTAATGTTCTCCCTGGTTAGTCTGTCATCATGTTTAATGTTCTCCCTGGTTAGTCTGTCATCATGTGTAGTGTTCTCCATGGTTAGTCTGTCATCATGTTTAATGTTCTCCCTGGTTAGTCTGTCATCATGTGTAGTGTTCTCCATGGTTAGTCTGTCATCATGTTTAATGTTCTCCCTGGTTAGTCTGTCATCATGTGTAGTGTTCTCCCTGGTTAGTCTGTCATCATGTGTAGTGTTCTCCATGGTTAGTCTGTCATCATGTTTATTGTTCTCCCTGGTTAGTCTGTCATCATGTGTAGTGTTCTCCCTGGTTAGTCTGTCATCATGTGTAGTGTTCTCCCTGGTTAGTCTGTCATCATGTGTAGTGTTCTCCCTGGTTAGTCTGTCATCATGTGTAGTGTTCTCCCTGGTTAGTCTGTCATCATGTGTAGTGTTCTCCCTGGTTAGTCTGTCATCATGTGTGGTGTTCTCCCTGGTTAGTCTGTCATCATGTGTGGTGTTCTCCTGGTTAGTCTGTCATCATGTTTAATGTTCTCTGTCATCATGTGTAGTGTTCTCCCTGGTTAGTCTGTCATCATGTGTAGTGTTCTCACTGGTTAGTCTGTCATCATGTGAGGTGTTCTCCCTGGTTAGTCTGTCATCATGTGTAGTGTTCTCCCTGGTTAGTCTGTCATCATGTGTAGTGTTCTCCCTGGTTAGTCTGTCATCATGTTTATTGTTCTCCTGGTTAGTCTGTCATCATGTGTGGTGTTCTCCTGGTTAGTCTGTCATCATGTGTGGTGTTCTCTGTTATCATGTGTGGTGTTCTCCTGGTTAGTGTGTCATCATGTGTGGTGTTCTGCCTGGTTAGTCTGTCATCATGTGTAGTGTTCTCCCTGGTTAGTCTGTCATCATGTGTAGTGTTCTCCTGGTTAGTCTGTCATCATGTGTCGTGTTCTCCTGGTTAGTCTGCCATCATGTGTAGTGTTCTCCCTGGTTATTCTGTCATCATGTGTAGTGTTCTCCTGGTTAGTCTGTCATCATGTGTAGTGTTCTCCTGGTTAGTCTGTCATCATGTGTAGTGTTCTCCCTGGTTAGTCTGTCATGTGTAGTGTTCTCCCTGGTTAGTCTGCCATCATGTGTAGTGTTCTCCCTGGTTAGTCTGTCATCATGTGTAGTGTTCTCCCTGGTTAGTCTGTCATCATGTGTAGTGTTCTCCTGGTTAGTCTGTCATCATGTGTAGTGTTCTCCCTGGTTAGTCTGTCATCATGTGTGGTTAGTCTGTCATCATGTGTAGTGTTCTCCATGGTTAGTCTGTCATCATGTGTAGTGTTCTCCATGGTTAGTCTGTCATCATGTGTAGTGTTCTCCTGGTTAGTCTGTCATCATGTGTAGTGTTCTCCTGGTTAGTCTGTCATGTGTGGTGTTCTCCTGGTTAGTCTGTCATCATGTGTAGTGTTCTCCATGGTTAGTCTGTCATCATGTTTAATGTTCTCCTGGTTAGTCTGTCATCATGTTTAATGTTCTCCTGGTTAGTCTGTCATCATGGGTAGTGTTCTCCCTGGTTAGTCTGTCATCATGTGTAGTGTTCTCCTGGTTAGTCTGTCATCATGTTTAGTGTTCTCCTGGTTAGTCTGTCATCATGTGTAGTGTTCTCCATGGTTAGTCTGTCATCATGTTTAATGTTCTCCTGGTTAGTCTGTCATCATGTGTAGTGTTCTCCCTGGTTAGTCTGTCATCATGTGTAGTGTTCTCCATGGTTAGTCTGTCATCATGTTTATTGTTCTCCTGGTTAGTCTGTCATCATGTGTAGTGTTCTCCTGGTTAGTCTGTCATCATGTGTAGTGTTCTCCTGGTTAGTCTGTCATCATGTGTAGTGTTCTCCTGGTTAGTCTGTCATCATGTGTGGTGTTCTCCTGGTTAGTCTGTCATCATGTGTAGTGTTCTCCTGGTTAGTCTGTCATCATGTTTAATGTTCTCCTGGTTAGTCTGTCATCATGTTTAATGTTCTCCCTGGTTAGTCTGTCATCATGTGTAGTGTTCTCCCTGGTTAGTATGTCATCATGTGTAGTGTTCTCCCTGGTTAGTCTGTCATCATGTTTAATGTTCTCCCTGGTTAGTCTGTCATCATGTGTAGTGTTCTCCATGGTTAGTCTGTCATCATGTTTAATGTTCTCCCTGGTTAGTCTGTCATCATGTGTAGTGTTCTCCCTGGTTAGTCTGTCATCATGTGTAGTGTTCTCCCTGGTTAGTCTGTCATCATGTGTGGTGTTCTCCCTGGTTAGTCTGTCATCATGTGTAGTGTTCTCCATGGTTAGTCTGTCATCATGTTTAATGTTCTCCCTGGTTAGTCTGTCATCATGTTTAATGTTCTCCCTGGTTAGTCTGTCATCATGGGTAGTGTTCTCCCTGGTTAGTCTGTCATCATGTGTAGCGTTCTCCCTGGTTAGTCTGTCATCATGTGTAGTGTTCTCCCTGGTTAGTCTGTCATCATGTGTAGTGTTCTCCATGGTTAGTCTGTCATCATGTTTAATGTTCTCCCTGGTTAGTCTGTCATCATGTGTAGTGTTCTCCTGGTTAGTCTGTCATCATGTGTAGTGTTCTCCATGGTTAGTCTGTCATCATGTTTATTGTTCTCCCTGGTTAGTCTGTCATCATGTGTAGTGTTCTCCCTGGTTAGTCTGTCATCATGTGTAGTGTTCTCCCTGGTTAGTCTGTCATCATGTGTAGTGTTCTCCCTGGTTAGTCTGTCATCATGTGTGGTGTTCTCCCTGGTTAGTCTGTCATCATGTGTAGTGTTCTCCCTGGTTAGTCTGTCATCATGTTTAATGTTCTCCCTGGTTAGTCTGTCATCATGTTTAATGTTCTCCCTGGTTAGTCTGTCATCATGTGTAGTGTTCTCCCTGGTTAGTATGTCATCATGTGTAGTGTTCTCCCTGGTTAGTCTGTCATCATGTTTAATGTTCTCCCTGGTTAGTCTGTCATCATGTGTAGTGTTCTCCATGGTTAGTCTGTCATCATGTTTAATGTTCTCCCTGGTTAGTCTGTCATCATGTGTAGTGTTCTCCCTGGTTAGTCTGTCATCATGTGTAGTGTTCTCCATGGTTAGTCTGTCATCATGTTTATTGTTCTCCTGGTTAGTCTGTCATCATGTGTAGTGTTCTCCTGGTTAGTCTGTCTAGTCTGTCATCATGTGTAGTGTTCTCCCTGGTTAGTGTTCTCCCTGGTCTGTCATCATGTGTAGTGTTCTCCCTGGTTAGTCTGTCATCATGTGTAGTGTTCTCCTGGTTAGTCTGTCATCATGTGTCATCAGTGTTCTCCTGGTTAGTCTGTCTGTTCTCCATCTGTCATGTGTAGTGTTCTCCTGGTTAGTCTGTCATCATGTTTAATGTTCTCCCTGTTCTGTCATCATGTGTAGTGTTCTCCCTGGTTAGTCTGTCATCATGTGTAGTGTTCTCCCTGGTTAGTCTGTCATCATGTTTAATGTTCTCCTGGTTAGTCTGTCATCATGTGTAGTGTTCTCCATGGTTAGTCTGTCATCATGTTTAATGTTCTCCCTGGTTAGTCTGTCATCATGTGTAGTGTTCTCCTGGTTAGTCTGTCATCATGTGTAGTGTTCTCCTGGTTAGTCTGTCATCATGTTTAATGTTCTCCTGGTTAGTCTGTCATCATGTTTAATGTTCTCCCTGGTTAGTCTGTCATCATGTGTAGTGTTCTCCTGGTTAGTATGTCATCATGTGTAGTGTTCTCCTGGTTAGTCTGTCATCATGTTTAATGTTCTCCTGGTTAGTCTGTCATCATGTGTAGTGTTCTCCATGGTTAGTCTGTCATCATGTTTAATGTTCTCCCTGGTTAGTCTGTCATCATGTGTAGTGTTCTCCTGGTTAGTCTGTCATCATGTGTAGTGTTCTCCATGGTTGTCTGTCATCATGTTTATTGTTCTCCTGGTTAGTCTGTCATCATGTGTAGTGTTCTCCCTGGTTAGTCTGTCATCATGTGTAGTGTTCTCCCTGGTTAGTCTGTCATCATGTGTAGTGTTCTCCCTGGTTAGTCTGTCATCATGTGTAGTGTTCTCCCTGGTTAGTCTGTCATCATGTGTAGTGTTCTCCCTGGTTAGTCTGTCATCATGTGTGGTGTTCTCCCTGGTTAGTCTGTCATCATGTGTGGTGTTCTCCCTGGTTAGTCTGTCATCATGTTTAATGTTCTCCGTGGTTAATCTGTCATCATGTGTAGTGTTCTCCCTGGTTAGTCTGTCATCATGTTTAATGTTCTCCCTGGTTAGTCTGTCATCATGTGTAGTGTTCTCCCTGGTTAGTATGTCATCATGTGTAGTGTTCTCCCTGGTTAGTCTGTCATCATGTTTAATGTTCTCCCTGGTTAGTCTGTCAGTGTTCTCCATGGTTAGTCTGTCATCATGTTTAGTGTTCTCCCTGGTTAGTCTGTCATCATGTGTAGTGTTCTCCTGGTTAGTCTGTCATCATGTGTAGTGTTCTCCTGGTTAGTCTGTCATCATGTTTAGTGTTCTCCCTGGTTAGTCTGTCATCATGTGTAGTGTTCTCCCTGGTTAGTCTGTCATCATGTGTAGTGTTCTCCCTGGTTAGTCTGTCATCATGTGTAGTGTTCTCCCTGGTTAGTCTGTCATCATGTGTAGTGTTCTCCCTGGTTAGTCTGTCATCATGTGTAGTGTTCTCCATGGTTAGTCTGTCATCATGTGTAGTGTTCTCCATGGTTAGTCTGTCATCATGTGTAGTGTTCTCCCTGGTTAGTCTGTCATCATGTGTAGTGTTCTCCCTGGTTAGTCTGTCATCATGTTGGTGTTCTCCTGGTTAGTCTGTCATCATGGTTAGTCTGTCATCATGTTTAATGTTCTCCCTGGTTAGTCTGTCATCATGTTTAATGTTCTCCCTGGTTAGTCTGTCATCATGGGTAGTGTTCTCCCTGGTTAGTCTGTCATCATGTGTAGCGTTCTCCCTGGTTAGTCTGTTATCATGTGTAGTGTTCTCCCTGGTTAGTCTGTCATCATGTGTAGTGTTCTCCATGGTTAGTCTGTCATCATGTTTAATGTTCTCCCTGGTTAGTCTGTCATCATGTGTAGTGTTCTCCCTGGTTAGTCTGTCATCATGTGTAGTGTTCTCCATGGTTAGTCTGTCATCATGTTTATTGTTCTCCCTGGTTAGTCTGTCATCATGTGTAGTGTTCTCCCTGGTTAGTCTGTCATCATGTGTAGTGTTCTCCCTGGTTAGTCTGTCATCATGTGTAGTGTTCTCCCTGGTTAGTCTGTCATCATGTGTGGTGTTCTCCCTGGTTAGTCTGTCATCATGTGTAGTGTTCTCCCTGGTTAGTCTGTCATCATGTTTAATGTTCTCCCTGGTTAGTCTGTCATCATGTTTAATGTTCTCCCTGGTTAGTCTGTCATCATGTGTAGTGTTCTCCCTGGTTAGTATGTCATCATGTGTAGTGTTCTCCCTGGTTAGTCTGTCATCATGTTTAATGTTCTCCCTGGTTAGTCTGTCATCATGTGTAGTGTTCTCCATGGTTAGTCTGTCATCATGTTTAATGTTCTCCCTGGTTAGTCTGTCATCATGTGTAGTGTTCTCCCTGGTTAGTCTGTCATCATGTGTAGTGTTCTCCATGGTTAGTCTGTCATCATGTTTATTGTTCTCCCTGGTTAGTCTGTCATCATGTGTAGTGTTCTCCCTGGTTAGTCTGTCATCATGTGTAGTGTTCTCCCTGGTTAGTCTGTCATCATGTGTAGTGTTCTCCCTGGTTAGTCTGTCATCATGTGTAGTGTTCTCCCTGGTTAGTCTGTCATCATGTGTAGTGTTCTCCCTGGTTAGTCTGTCATCATGTGTGGTGTTCTCCCTGGTTAGTCTGTCATCATGTGTGGTGTTCTCCCTGGTTAGTCTGTCATCATGTTTAATGTTCTCCGTGGTTAATCTGTCATCATGTGTAGTGTTCTCCCTGGTTAGTCTGTCATCATGTGTAGTGTTCTCACTGGTTAGTCTGTCATCATGTGAGGTGTTCTCCCTGGTTAGTCTGTCATCATGTGTAGTGTTCTCCCTGGTTAGTCTGTCATCATGTGTAGTGTTCTCCCTGGTTAGTCTGTCATCATGTTTATTGTTCTCCCTGGTTAGTCTGTCATCATGTGTGGTGTTCTCCCTGGTTAGTCTGTCATCATGTGTGGTGTTCTCCCTGGTTAGTCTGTCATCATGTGTGGTGTTCTCCCTGGTTAGTCTGTCATCATGTGTGGTGTTCTCCCTGGTTAGTCTGTCATCATGTGTGGTGTTCTCCCTGGTTAGTCTGTCATCATGTGTAGTGTTCTCCCTGGTTAGTCTGTCATCATGTGTAGTGTTCTCCTGGTTAGTCTGTCATCATGTGTCGTGTTCTCCCTGGTTAGTCTGCCATCATGTGTAGTGTTCTCCCTGGTTAGTCTGTCATCATGTGTAGTGTTCTCCCTGGTTAGTCTGTCATCATGTGTCGTGTTCTCCCTGGTTAGTCTGCCATCATGTGTAGTGTTCTCCCTGGTTAGTCTGTCATCATGTGTAGTGTTCTCCCTGGTTAGTCTGTCATCATGTGTAGTGTTCTCCCTGGTTAGTCTGTCATCATGTGTAGTGTTCTCCCTGGTTAGTCTGTCATCATGTGTAGTGTTCTCCCTGGTTAGTCTGCCATCATGTGTAGTGTTCTCCCTGGTAAGTCTGTCATCATGTTTATTGTTCTCCCTGGTTAGTCTGTCATCATGTGTAGTGTTCTCCCTGGTTAGTCTGTCATCATGTGTAGTGTTCTCCCTGGTTAGTCTGTCATCATGTGTAGTGTTCTCCTGGTTAGTCTGTCATCATGTGTAGTGTTCTCCTGGTTAGTCTGTCATCATGTGTAGTGTTCTCCTGGTTAGTCTGTCATCATGTGTAGTGTTCTCCTGGTTAGTCTGTCATCATGTGTGGTGTTCTCCTGGTTAGTCTGTCATCATGTGTGGTGTTCTCCTGGTTAGTCTGTCATCATGTTTAATGTTCTCCGTGGTTAATCTGTCATCATGTGTAGTGTTCTCCTGGTTAGTCTGTCATCATGTGTAGTGTTCTCCCTGGTTAGTCTGTCATCATGTGTAGTGTTCTCCCTGGTTAGTCTGTCATCATGTGTAGTGTTCTCCTGGTTAGTCTGCCATCATGTGTAGTGTTCTCCTGGTTAGTCTGTCATCATGTGTAGTGTTCTCCTGGTTAGTCTGTCATCATGTGTAGTGTTCTCCTGGTTAGTCTGTCGTCATGTGTAGTGTTCTCCTGGTTAGTCTGTCATCATGTGTAGTGTTCTCCCTGGTTAGTCTGTCATCATGTGTAGTGTTCTCCCTGGTTAGTCTGTCATCATGTGTAGTGTTCTCCCTGGTTAGTCTGTCATCATGTGTAGTGTTCTGCCTGGTTAGTCTGTCATCATGTGTGGTGTTCTCCCTGGTTAGTCTGTCATCATGTGTTATGTATTTTATATACTTATATTAATTTATGAATACTTGTTATCCTGCTGATTTTCTTGTTTATGTAAAGTGACTTGGTGTTGTGAAAAAATATTGTTATTGTTATTATTAAATTATTCACCACATCAATACAACGACAAGTCATCGCCTGCACAGTGGTTTGTTCGAATGAAAACAGGGGATGGCGACAGGCTCCTGAAAAGAAGCCTCACTTCACACAGTTGGCATGAAGCTGTGGGCCAGGCGGGCCAGGCGGGCCAGGCGGGGGCTGGGGACCGACGGACAGACAGTACAGCCTTCTTTAAGACTGTCACCTCTCTGTGATGACCCCCTCCTCCGCTCCGCACCCCCTCCGCCCCATTCCCCCACTCCTCAAAAGGAGGACTGTCTCCTCAGGCTATCTCTGGCTCCACTCCCCGGCCCGGGGTCCGCTGGCCGGCAGGGCTGTGTGAATTAATATACATGCCTACGTCTTGGGGACTGCATGAGGCCTCAATCGTCTCTTATTGTGCGTTCCTCTTCCAGGCTCACTCCACAGAGCAAGGCCTCATCTTCACAACAATGCCCTTTAAAAGGCCCAGTGCCACTCCAAGGCCCTGGACATGAAAGGGGGGCCTTTGCTTGGTGGATGTGTTTTGAAGGAGGGATGGGGCTGCATTGGCAGGAGGCCACTAGTAGCTATTCATGCAGAAACAGGCAGGCAGTGGAGGAGAAGGGGAGAGAGGGACAGTGATGAGGTGGACAGAGAGAGAGAGAGAGAGAGAGAGAGAGAAAGAGAGAGAGGGGGAGAGAGGGAGAGAGAGAGGGAGAGAGAGAGAGAGAGAGAGAGAGAGAACGAGAACGAGAGAGAGAGAAGAGAGAGAGAGAGAGAACGAGAGAGAGCGAGAGAACAAGAGCAAACTAGAGAGAACGAGAGAACAAGAAACAGAACGGGAGACAGAACAAGCGAGAGAGATAAACGGGCCTGAAGTAAGTCACTTTCAGATGGAGGTGGCGTTGCCCCTGGAAGAAAGGCCAAGGGTTCATCCCAAATGGCATCCTATTCCCTACATAGTGCACTACGTTGGACCAGAGCCCTACGGGAAATAGGGTGCACTTTGGGATGCAGAACCAAATAACGGGGATAGATGGCTGCTGCTAGGAGACCCAGTCAGTGGCATGTTGCTGGCAGCCTGGCCTCCCAGCCAGCACCAGAAACATCAATGACCATGGGCTCCTCCAATCCCCATTAGGACTCTGCAATGATAGAGATATACATGAGAAAAAGCCTGAATCATAATGAAAGGCCACAATGCCAAATGGGATGTTAATTGTTGTTGAGACTAGAGACCAGAGAAAAGGAAACCGAAATCATCAGATACAGTATGAGCTGGTGAGCTGTTGTCTTCATCTTAGTCCACACTGTTTCTAGTCCTCAAAGAGGCGTTGGTTTGGAATGTGGAAGCTATGGGGGAGATGCTACTTCACCATGCATGTAGTAAGTAATCATTTGCATTGGTATTTGTTAAGCAGTCACACTTATCTTACCAGCATTTCAGTTGTATAGCTATGCAACTTCATATATGAACTGTTTAACATACCCAGCTGTGCTCCATTCTGGCTAAATGCTTCCCGAGTGGCGCAGCATCTCAGTGCTAGAGGCGTCACTACAGTGCTAGAGGCGTCACTACAGTGCTAGAGGCGTCACTACAGTGCTAGAGGCGTCACTACAGTGCTAGAGGCGTCACTACAGTGCTAGAGGCGTCACTACAGACCGCGATTGAGAGTCCCATAGGGCGGCGCACAAATGTCTCAGCGTGGTCTAGGTTAGGGTTTAGGCCGTCATTGTAAATAAGAAATTGTTCTTGAACGATTTGCCTAGTTAAATAAAGGTTACGTAAAATAGATACCCTCCCATGATGACGTTTTCCAACTGCAGCTGTTCTGTTCTGATCACCCAACCCCAGAGACACATCCTCCCTGCCCCGTCCCTAACTACCACTGTAGACAGCTTCTTCCCTGTGGAAACCAAACCACTCTCAGCAACACACAGTGTGTCACAAACTCACTGTTGATGTTTATCCACTGAAATGTGTTGAATTCATTTATGTCTTTGTGTATTTTCTTTATGTATTTTCATTTTTCCATTCTGTTTCTGTAACATCATATGACTTTAAAACTGTTTTGTTGAGTCCTGGATCTGCACAACAATATCACTGCAAACTGATCTGCTGAGTACTGTCAATGGAAAATATCTGTGACTTAACTCAGAAGTGGATGATCCTGGGGGTCATAAAGGGTCACCACCCTTTTCTTCCTCTCATAGTCCTGAATAAGCCTTTACCAACATAGGACATTTCTAACACCCAATAACAACATACTAGCATGACCACCACCAATCCCCATTACCCATATCATACTCACTTTCTTTCTTCCCTTTCTTCCACCCCAGCCAAGCTCCATGGCCCTCCACGTTAGACCATTCTGGAATTCCTTTCACACAATCACATCCCTTTGGAAGGCCCCGTCTCTCTTCTCTTCTCAGGGCCCTGTCTCCCCTCTCTTCTCCTCTCTTCTCTTCTCAGGGCCCTGTCTCCCCTCTCTTCTCCTCTCCTCTCTTCTCAGGGCCCTGTCTCCCCTCTCTTCTCCTCTCTTCTCTTCTCAGGGCCCTGTCTCCCCTCTCCTCTCCTCTCCTCTCTTCTCAGGGCTCTGTCTCCACTCTCTTCTCTTCTATTTTCATTTCTTCTCTTCTATTTTCCTCACAGGCAGAGATATGTGATAGAGTTGCCACAGTCTCCTGAATACATAGGTAATCCCCTAACACTGGGAGCACATTGTGTCTCGCTGCCGCAGCCCAGGAAAGAGAGGTCAGAGGAATGCACCAGCCCAGGAAAGAGAGGTCAGAGGAATGCACCAGCCCAGGAAAGAGAGGTCAGAGGAATGCACCAGCCCAGGAAAGAGAGGTCAGAGGAATGCACCAGCCCAGGAAAAAGAGATCAGAGGAATGCACCAGCCCAGGAAAGAGAGGTCAGAGGAATGCACCAGCCCAGGAAAGAGAGGTCATAGGAATGCACCAGCCCAGGAAAGAGAGTTCAGAGGAATGCACCAGCCCAGGAAAGAGAGGTCAGAGGAATGCACCAGCCCAGGAAAGAGAGATCAGAGGAATGCACCAGCCCAGGAAAGAGAGATCAGAGGAATGCACTAGCCCAGGAAAGAGAGATCAGAGGAATGCACCAGCCCAGGAAAGAGAGTTCGGAGGAATGCACCAGCCCAGGCAAGAGAGGTCAGAGGAATGCACCAGCCCAGGAAAGAGAGGTCAGAGGAATGCACCAGCCCAGGAAAGAGAGGTCAGAGGAATGCACCAGCCCAGGAAAGAGAGATCAGAGGAATGCACCAGCCCAGGAAAGAGAGATCAGAGGAATGCACTAGCCCAGGAAAGAGAGATCAGAGGAATGCACCAGCCCAGGAAAGAGAGTTCAGAGGAATGCACCAGCCCAGGAAAGAGAGGTCAGAGGAATGCACCAGCCCAGGAAAGAGAGGTCAGAGGAATGCACCAGCCCAGGAAAGAGAGGTCAGAGGAATGCACCAGCCCAGGAAAGAGAGGTCAGAGGAATGCACCAGCCCAGGAAAGAGAGATCAGAGGAATGCACCAGCCCAGGAAAGAGAGGTCAGAGGAATGCACCAGCCCAGGAAAGAGAGGTCATAGGAATGCACCAGCCCAGGAAAGAGAGGTCAGAGGAATGCACCAGCCCAGGAAAGAGAGGTCAGAGGAATGCACCAGCCCAGGAAAGAGAGATCAGAGGAATGCACCAGCCCAGGAAAGAGAGATCAGAGGAATGCACTAGCCCAGGAAAGAGAGATCAGAGGAATGCACCAGCCCAGGAAAGAGAGTTCAGAGGAATGCACCAGCCCAGGAAAGAGAGGTCAGAGGAATGCACCAGCCCAGGAAAGAGAGGTCAGAGGAATGCACCAGCCCAGGAAAGAGAGGTCAGAGGAATGCACCAGCCCAGGAAAGAGAGATCAGAGGAATGCACCAGCCCAGGAAAGAGAGATCAGAGGAATGCACCAGCCCAGGAAAGAGAGTTCAGAGGAATGCACCAGCCCAGGAAAGAGAGGTCAGAGGAATGCACCAGCCCAGGAAAGAGAGGTCAGAGGAATGCACCAGCCCAGGAAAGAGAGGTCAGAGGAATGCACCAGCCCAGGAAAGAGAGGTCAGAGGAATGCACCAGCCCAGGAAAGAGAGATCAGAGGAATGCACCAGCCCAGGAAAGAGAGGTCAGAGGAATGCACCAGCCCAGGAAAGAGAGGTCATAGGAATGCACCAGCCCAGGAAAGAGAGGTCAGAGGAATGCACCAGCCCAGGAAAGAGAGGTCAGAGGAATGCACCAGCCCAGGAAAGAGAGATCAGAGGAATGCACCAGCCCAGGAAAGAGAGATCAGAGGAATGCACTAGCCCAGGAAAGAGAGATCAGAGGAATGCACCAGCCCAGGAAAGAGAGTTCAGAGGAATGCACCAGCCCAGGAAAGAGAGGTCAGAGGAATGCACCAGCCCAGGAAAGAGAGGTCAGAGGAATGCACCAGCCCAGGAAAGAGAGGTCAGAGGAATGCACCAGCCCAGGAAAGAGAGATCAGAGGAATGCACCAGCCCAGGAAAGAGAGATCAGAGGAATGCACTAGCCCAGGAAAGAGAGATCAGAGGAATGCACCAGCCCAGGAAAGAGAGTTCAGAGGAATGCACCAGCCCAGGAAAGAGAGGTCAGAGGAATGCACCAGCCCAGGAAAGAGAGGTCAGAGGAATGCACCAGCCCAGGAAAGAGAGGTCAGAGGAATGCACCAGCCCAGGAAAGAGAGGTCAGAGGAATGCACCAGCCCAGGAAAGAGAGATCAGAGGAATGCACCAGCCCAGGAAAGAGAGGTCAGAGGAATGCACCAGCCCAGGAAAGAGAGGTCAGAGGAATGCACCAGAGAGAGAGAGAGAGAGAGAGAGAGAGAGAGATATGAATAATGGGTAGAAAAAGAAGGTAGAGGGGAAGAGGAGAGAAAAAAAGTCAAACTCTGCAAATGAGAAGGTTTGAAAAAACGGATTATGCCACAATATCCGACTACATTGAGGGGTCAGGGGAATTAAGGCTAGGAGCAGCTTGCTCAGTGTGAGGACAGATAAAAGGGGGCCATCGGCTGAATGGCCGTAGTTCAAGTGCAGACGCTTTGGGCAGGCTGCTCCCCGATTCTCTTTAGGGCTAGGCATCACTTTCATGTGTGGGCACACATTGTTAGGGTAGCTTCATAGAATTGCGTTGGTAATAGGCCACAGGCAGAATGGAATACCCCAGTTCCATTGAGGTGGTTGTGGGTAGAGAAGAGGAAGATGGGGGAGGTAGAGGAAGGAGGAATGCATTCTCTGATTGGTTCAGAAGGCATCTGACGGTCAGTCAGAGATTCGGTACGGCTGCTTTACAGACACACACAAGCATTGGTATGCTAGGATAACCAGGATTGAGCTATTGCCTGGAGGTATATAGGATAACCAGGATTGAGCTATTGCCTGGAGGTATATAGGATAACCAGGATTGAGCTATTGCCTGGAGGTATATAGGACAACCAGGATTGAGCTATTGCCTGGAGGTATATAGGACAACCAGGATTGAGCTATTGCCTGGAGGTATATAGGATAACCAGGATTGAGCTATTGCCTGGAGGTATATAGGACAACCAGGATTGAGCTATTGCCTGGAGGTATATAGGACAACCAGGATTGAGCTATTACCTGGAGGTATATAGGACAACCAGGATTGAGCTATTGCCTGGAGGTATGTGGGAAATGGTTCAGTGTTCAGGGTGTTGCACATCTGTAACCCCACTGCCAGGAAGTGCCCTCCTGACCTCCCATTACATCATCAGCCCACTGGACAGGCCCCTCTGATAGCTCCTGTTGGGTTGGCTTAACACAGGCCCATCCTGCCTCAGTTTCCTCAGACACTATGGAGATAACAGAAACTAGCTGGGCTATATTTAAACTCTCTTCCCTTGCACGTGCAGGCCAGACCACGGCCCAACCAAAACAGGCGCAAAAGGAAGCCGTGGAGGCCTGTCTGTTTTTACATTGTTCGCCGGTCCAGCCATCAAAATAAACAACATCAGTGTGTCTCATTCATTGCAGCATAGTTGCTCCTATAGAGGTCTGGGCTTAATGGATTTATCCTCAGAGCCAGGGTGACGTGACTACCAGGGGTGTGTGGGGACACTGTCTGCTCTCTGCCACCTCAATGAGGTCAATGTCTGCCTGTAGTAGTCATTATATCAGATAGCGAGACGAATCAACCTGCACTGATCAGTGGACCTTTACATAATTCACAAAGTCATCAGCAATCCTATGCATGGAAACATAGACCTGTTGTAAGCAAGTTTAAAGTATGTGATGTCAATGCGACTGGGAAACATTAGGGCTAAACTTGTTCCATCTAGACAGAAAATCATTCCCTTTGGTCAGACAAACAGGAATCTATTGATAGGCTACTAAAACGGCAGGTTAATGCCTGCAATGATAACGTGGTGGAAAAAATGGTTGTATCACGTAAACCAGGGAAGATCATGAGCTGACACCCCCCAAGAAAGATGACTAACGGAGAGTTAGCTGTAGGCAAGAAAATTAAAGGGAGTTACACACACTATATATAAGTTAATTTACAGTATAGAGTGTACAACTCTATTTTAACAGCTTGCTGTATCAAGTAGCTTAACATTTCAAGTATTTGTTTTGTCTCAACCTGGTTCGTCTCTTCATTTATAGACAGAGATCAACCTCCAAAGAAATGCCCAATTGTTCGGGCAGAAGGTAGCCAAGTGGTTAAGAGTGTTGGGCCAGTAACCAAAAGGTTGCTTGTTCAAATCCACAAAGCTGATTAGGTGAAGAATATATTAATGTTCCCTTGAGCAAGGCACTTAACCCTAATTGCAACTATAAATTGTTCTGGATTAAAGTGCAGTGGTGGAAAAAGTAGACAATAGTTGTATTTAAGGTTTTACAGCTGCACCATCGAGAGCATCCTGATGGGTTGCATCACTGCCTTGTACTGCTCTGCCTACGACCACAAGGCACCATGCAGTTGCATGATTTGCTAACTATCTGTCTGATAGAACTCAGTGCACTCAATTTGATGGGATTATGTCTGTTAAATATAGTGTCTTGAATGGTGTGCCCCAAGGCTCTGTACTTGGTCCTCTCTTATTCACTATTTATATAAATGATTTAGATAAAAAAATACAAAATGCACAACTTCATTTTTATGCTGATGATACTGTTATTTACTGTTGTGCCTCGTCTCTTACAAAAGCTTTCCAGAACATGCAAACTACTTTTTATACTGTTCAACATACCTTGTGTCAATTGAAGCTTATCCTCAATACTGACTAAACTAAACTAATGGTGTTTTCTAATGCAAGAAATAGAAACCTTTCACCTATTACTACCTGTCAGGGTAAGGAGATTGAGGTTGTAACCTCATATAAATATCTTATAATTTTAATTGATGACGGCCTCTCTTTTAAATTGCATATTCAACAACTTACAATTTATTTAAGCTGAAATGGGGATTTTCCTTTTCTTTTGAAGCCAGAAGGAGCCAGAAGGAGGCTAATATCAGCTACATTTATGGGGATATTTTATATATGAATGCTCAGTGTTTGAGATCAATTGACACTCTTTACCATGGCACTTTGAGATTTATTTTAAACTGCAAAACCCTTACGCACCACTGCACTTTGAATACCAGGGTTGGCTGGCCTTCTCTAGTCACTCGTAGGCTCAGTCACTGGTATACTTGTATTTACAAAGCCATTTTGGGTTTACTACCTTTTTATTTGTGCATTTTTATTGTTCAGAAATGTGGTGGGTACTCTCTTCATTCGCTGGACTTTATCCTGTTAACTGTTCCAAATGTCCATTTGCACTTCCGGGTTGGAGCGAGCGGTCGCATCCGAGCGCTTCGGTCTGCAGGTAGTATAACTTTTCATTACATTTCATTACATTTCATTATAGTACAACGGTTTGATTTGTCTAATCTTAGCAATTTCTTCTTAGCTAGCTACATAGCCGTCTTTGTATCAAAGATAATTGCGTAATTATCGTATTTCGTCGTCCTAACGTAGTCTACACTGCTATCTGCCCAGCAGCTAGCCAGCTAGCAAACGTCCACCGTCTACCGAATAGCAGCACTGTAGAAACTATTACACTCAACTGAACGACTTGATTAGTGTAGTGTTAGCTAGCTACATAGTTGTCTTTGCTGTCTTCGTATCCAAGATAATTGTGTAGTTTAGAGTGTGTAGTCTTAGAGTGATTATCTTAATTTACCGAGGTTAGCTAGCCAGCTATTTGTCGTCCTTAACGTAGGAGACACTGCTAGCTAGCCAACAGCTAGCCAACGTCTACCGAATAGAACATCCGCACTCAACAACCGTCGCATTCCGCTTCGCTCCACAGGTAGTATCACATTTTCATTTCATTTCATTACAGTACAACGGTTTGATTTGTTTGATCGTAGCTAGCTACATAGCTAGCTACATAGCCGTCTTTGTATCAAAGATAATTGTGTAGTCTAGAGCGATTTTCTAGGTTAGCTAGCCAGCTATTGTCGTTCTTTTAACGCAACGTAACGTAATTAACACTGCTAGCTAGCCAGCTAGCCCCCGAATAGCAGCACTGTAGAAACTATTACACTCAACGGAACGACTTGATTAGTGTAGTGTCAACAACGCAGCCACTGCCAGCTAGCCTACAAAGTCAACAACGCAGCCACTGCCAGCTAGCCTACTTCAGCAGTACTGTATCATTTTAATCATTTTAGTCAATAAGATTCTTGCTACGTAAGCTTAACTTTCTGAACATTCGAAACGTGTAGTCCACTTGTCATTCCAATCTCCTTTGCATTAGCGTAGCCTCTTCTGTAGCCTGTCAACTATGTGTCTGTCTATCCCTGTTCTCTCCTCTCTGCACAGACCATACAAACGCTCCACACCGCGTGGCGCGGCCACCCTAATCTGGTGGTCCCAGCGCGCACGACCCACGTGGAGTTCCAGGTCTCCGGTAGCCTCTGGAACTGCCGATCTGCGGCCAACAAGGCAGAGTTCATCTCAGCCTATGCCTCCCTCCAGTCCCTCGACTTCTTGGCACTGACGGAAACATGGATCACCACAGATAACACTGCTACTCCTACTGCTCTCTTCGTCCGCCCACGTGTTCTCGCACACCCCGAGAGCTTCTGGTCAGCGGGGTGGTGGCACCGGGATCCTCATCTCTCCCAAGTGGTCATCTCTCTTTCTCCCCTTTACCCATCTGTCTATCGCCTCCTTTGAATTCCATGCTGTCACAGTTACCAGCCCTTTCAAGCTTAACATCCTTATCATTTATCGTCCTCCAGGTTCCCTCGGAGAGTTCATCAATGAGCTTGATGCCTTGATAAGCTCCTTTCCTGAGGACGGCTCACCTCTCACAGTTCTGGGCGACTTTAACCTCCCCACGTCTACCTTTGACTCATTCCTCTCTGCCTCCTTCTTTCCACTCCTCTCCTCTTTTGACCTCACCCTCTCACCTTCCCCCTACTCACAAGGCAGGCAATACGCTCGACCTCATCTTTACTAGATGCTGTTCTTCCACTAACCTCATTGCAACTCCCCTCCAAGTCTCCGACCACTACCTTGTATCCTTTTCCCTCTCGCTCTCATCCAACACTTCCCACACTGCCCCTACTCTGATGGTATCGCGCCGTCCCAACCTTCGCTCTCTCTCCCCCGCTACTCTCTCCTCTTCCATCCTATCATCTCTTCCCTCTGCTCAAACCTTCTCCAACCTATCTCCTGATTCTGCCTCCTCAACCCTCCTCTCCTACCTTTCTGCATCCTTTGACTCTCTATGTCCCCTATCCTCCAGGCCGGCT
Source organism: Oncorhynchus nerka (assembly GCF_034236695.1). NCBI lineage: Eukaryota > Metazoa > Chordata > Actinopteri > Salmoniformes > Salmonidae > Oncorhynchus > Oncorhynchus nerka. The sequence continues at coordinate 14,159,718 of NC_088404.1, read as the reverse complement.
CGGTCCTCCCCTCCCGTGGCTCGACGACTCATTGCGAGCTCACAGAACAGGGCTCCGGGCAGCCGAACGGAAATGGAGGAAAACTCGCCTCCCTGCGGACCTGACATCCTTTCACTCCCTCCTCTCTACATTTTCCTCTTCTGTCTCTGCTGCTAAAGCCACTTTCTACCACTCTAAATTCCAAGCATCTGCCTCTAACCCTAGGAAGCTCTTTGCCACCTTCTCCTCCCTCCTGAATCCTCCTCCCCTCCCCCCTCCTCCTCTCTACAGATGACTTCGTCAACCATTTTGAAAAGAAGGTCGACGACATCCGATCCTCGTTTGCTAAGTCAAACGACACCGCTGGTTCTGCTCACACTGCCCTACCCTGTGCTCTGACCTCTTTCTCCCCTCTCTCTCCAGATGAAATCTCGCGTCTTGTGACGGCCGGCCGCCCAACAACCTGCCCGCTTGACCCTATCCCCTCCTCTCTTCTCCAGACCATTTCCGGAGACCTTCTCCCTTACCTCACCTCGCTCATCAACTCATCCCTGACCGCTGGCTACGTCCCTTCCGTCTTCAAGAGAGCGAGAGTTGCACCCCTTCTGAAAAAACCTACACTCGATCCCCCCCTTCTTTCTTTTCTCTCCAAAACTCTTGAACGTGCCGTCCTTGGCCAGCTCTCCCGCTATCTCTCTCAGAATGACCTTCTTGATCCAAATCAGTCAGGTTTCAAGACTAGTCATTCAACTGAGACTGCTCTTCTCTGTATCACGGAGGCGCTCCGCACTGCTAAAGCTAACTCTCTCTCCTCTGCTCTCATCCTTCTAGACCTATCGGCTGCCTTCGATACTGTGAACCATCAGATCCTCCTCTCCACCCTCTCCGAGTTGGGCATCTCCGGCGCGGCCCACGCTTGGATTGCGTCCTACCTGACAGGTCGCTCCTACCAGGTGGCGTGGCGAGAATATGTCTCCTCACCACGTGCTCTCACCACTGGTGTCCCCCAGGGCTCTGTTCTAGGCCCTCTCCTATTCTCGCTATACACCAAGTCACTTGGCTCTGTCATAACCTCACATGGTCTCTCCTATCATTGCTATGCAGACGACACACAATTAATCTTCTCCTTTCCCCTTCTGATGACCAGGTGGCGAATCGCATCTCTGCATGTCTGGCAGACATATCAGTGTGGATGACGGATCACCACCTCAAGCTGAACCTCGGCAAGACGGAGCTGCTCTTCCTCCCGGGAAGGACTGCCCGTTCCATGATCTCGCCATCACGGTTGACAACTCCATTGTGTCCTCCTCCCAGAGCGCTAAGAACCTTGGCGTGATCCTGGACAACACCCTGTCGTTCTCAACTAACATCAAGGCGGTGGCCCGTTCCTGTAGGTTCATGCTCTACAACATCCGCAGAGTACGACCCTGCCTCACACAGGAAGCGGCGCAGGTCCTAATCCAGGCACTTGTCATCTCCCGTCTGGATTACTGCAACTCGCTGTTGGCTGGGCTCCCTGCCTGTGCCATTAAACCCCTACAACTCATCCAGAACGCCGCAGCCCGTCTGGTGTTCAACCTTCCCAAGTTCTCTCACGTCACCCCGCTCCTCCGCTCTCTCCACTGGCTTCCAGTTGAAGCTTGCATCCGCTACAAGACCATGGTGCTTGCCTACGGAGCTGTGAGGGGAACGGCACCTCAGTACCTCCAGGCTATGATCAGGCCCTACACCCAAACAAGGGCACTGCGTTCATCCACCTCTGGCCTACTCGCCTCCCTACCACTGAGGAAGTACAGTTCCCGCGCAGCCCAGTCAAAACTGTTCGCTGCTCTGGCCCCCCAATGGTGGAACAAACTCCCTCACGACGCCAGGACAGCGGAGTCAATCACCACCTTCCGGAGACACCTGAAACCCCACCTCTTTCAGGAATACCTAGGATAGGATAAAGTAATCCTTCTCACCCCCTTACTAGATTTAGATGCACTATTGTAAAGTGGCTGTTCCACTGGATGTCTTAAGGTGAACGCACCAATTTGTAAGTCGCTCTGGATAAGAGCGTCTGCTAAATGACTTAAATGTAATGTAAATGTAATGTCCGAACTGAATTTGGTAAAAGGGCTTTTATGTACTCTGCGCCATCGTCTTGGAACACCTTACAAAATACGTTTAAACTGGAAGAACTTGTCCCGATTGGTGTTTTTAAATCACTGATGAAGGATTATACCCCCATGACTCCTGAACAGGAGTACTCGTTACATTTTGAATGCTTAATTAACAGGACAGGAAAATGGTCCAATTCACACACTTATCAAGAGAACCTCCCTGGTCATCCCTACTGCCTCTGATCCGGGGGACTCACTAAGCACAAATACCTTGTTTATAAATGATGTCTGTGCGTTAGAGTGTACCCCTACATATCCAGTAAATACAAAATAAATGTAAAAAATTGCACCGTCTAGTTTATTATAAGGAATTATAAAGTATTTATACTTTTACTTTTGATAATGAAGAATATTTTAGCAATTACAATTACATTTACTCTTGATACTTAAGTATATTTAAAACCCAATACTTTTACTTTTTTCATTTCCTATTACAGTTTTTTCCAACTGCTTACACACTAAATCTTTTCATGTCACACGATTTTTGAAACCTCTCACTCAGAGTGCAAAACTACACACCAAATATCCAAAACCATAAGCTATTTCTCAGCCTTTGACTCAGTTGTCAATTGCATAAAACACTTTTTTCAAAACACTACACACAATTCTTTACCTAAAACACAAAAATCTAACAGGAAGTGACTTGCTTTCCTTTTCCAAACACAACCAATCAAAATGTTACACTTATTCACCAGGTCACACACACACTCCTCACATGTGCAAACACTAATAGCTTAACTGATCACTAACCAATCACTGCTTTACTGTAGTATAGGCCTATAAATTGGTCAAAGGTCAGATTACCTGTTTTGAACAATGGATGCCAACAATGGACAGAGAGCAAGAGGAGTAGGAGGGATAGGATGAGGAAGAAGAGGATGAGGGCAAAGAAGAGAAGGAAGGAGAGCTATCTCTGATGAGATTAGGGCAACACTGGTTGATCATATGATCAACCACGGTTTGACCATGAGAGAGGCTGGACTGAGAGTCCAGCCCAACTTGAGTCGATATACAGTGGCATCCATAATTCGAACCTTCAGAAATGAGAACAAGTATGCAACTATCTAATGACTATTTTAGCATTGCAGTAATGCACTGTAAAATACGAATGACTGCACAGTAATGCACTGTAAAATACATATGACTGCACTGTAAAATACATATGACTGCACAGTAATGCACTGTAAAATACATATGACTGCACAGTAATGCACTGTAAAATACATATGACTGCACTGTAAAATACATATGACTGCACAGTAATGCACTGTAAAATACATATGACTGCACAGTAATGCACTGTAAAATACATATGACTGCACTGTAATGCACTGTAAAATACATATGACTGCACAGTAATGCACTGTAAAATACATATGACTGCACAGTAATGCACTGTAAAATACATATGACTGCACTGTAAAATACATATGACTGCACTGTAATGCACTGTAAAATACATATGACTGCACAGTAATGCACTGTAAAATACATATGACTGCACTGTAAAATACATATGACTGCACTGTAAAATACATATGACTGCACAGTAATGCACTGTAAAATACATATGACTGCACAGTAATGCACTGTAAAATACATATGACTGCACGGTAAAATACATATGACTGCACAGTAATGCACTGTCAAATACATATGACTGCACAGTAATGCACTGTAAAATACATATGACTGCACAGTAATGCACTGTAAAATACATATGACTGCACAGTAATGCACTGTCAAATACATATGACTGCACAGTAATGCACTGTAAAATACATATGACTGCACAGTAATGCACTGTAAAATACATATGACTGCACTGTAAAATACATATGACTGCACAGTAATGCACTGTCAAATACATATGACTGCACAGTAATGCACTGTAAAATACATATGACTGTACTGTAAAATACATATGACTGCACAGTAATGCACTGTAAAATACATATGACTGCACAGTAATGCACTGTAAAATACATATGACTGCACTGTAATGCACTGTAAAAAACATATGACTGCACTGTAAAATACATATGACTGCACAGTAATGCACTGTAAAATACATATGACTGCACAGTAATGCACTGTAAAATACATATGACTGCACAGTAATGCACTGTAAAATACATATGACTGCACAGTAATGCACTGTAAAATACATATGACTGCACAGTAATGCACTGTAAAATACATATGACTGCACAGTAATGCACTGTAAAATACATATGACTGCACAGTAATGCACTGTAAAATACATATGACTGCACAGTAATGCACTGTAAAATACATATGACTGCACAGTAATGCACTGTAAAATACATATGACTGCACAGTAATGCACTGTAAAATACGTATATTGCATAATCATTTGTAACTCTAAGCCATCCATTTACTGCACTGCATTGAATGAATGAGGTTGGTTATCATGCTGTACTACATTATTTTGTACATTGTTTACAGTTCCTATGCTGAACACATACTGCGTTTGAATTCTGTACAGAGTGGAAAGGCAAAGACATCATGGAGGATGAGGACGCTTGTTTACAGATGTACAAGAGAATGCAATTATAAATATGGTTTTGGCCAACAATGCTATTAGGATTCGAGAGATAAGAGAGCATATCTTGAATAATGACACCATATTTAACAACATCAATGCTGTAAGCCTGTCGACCATACAACGCATCCTCCAACGGCACCGAGTGACGATGAAACAACTTTACAAGGTGCCATTTGAGAGATACTCTGACAGAGTCAAGAATATGCCACATGACTTTGTAGAGGTATGTATGCAACACTACTTCCAGTACTTCAGACATACCATATTTACTCATCTGTATATCCTTTTGTCTGTTACAGAGAGTATTGGAGCTGGATGCCCATGTAATCCACCATGAATTTATTTATGTGGATGAGGTTGGCTTCAACCTCACCAAAACCAGGCGCTGCGGAAGAAATGTAATAGGACAGAGGGCAATTACCAATGTCCCTGGACAGCGTGGGGGTAATATAACTATGTGTGCTGCCATCACTCAAAACGGGGTCCTCTATCACAATGCCACACTGGGTCCGTACAACACCGGCCATATGCTCACTTTTCTGGATGCAATTTACACAATACATGTCCCTGATTCAGATCAGGAGCCTGCTAGATTTGTGGTTTTATGGGACAATGTTAGTTTTCACCGGGCTGTTCTGGTCCAAAACTGGTTTGCCACCCATCCACAATTTGTAGTTTTGTACCTACCCCCATATTCACCTTTTCTAACTCCCATAGAGGAATTCTTCTCAGCCTGGCGCTGGAAAGTGTATGATCGCCAACCCTATGCCCACATGCCGCTTCTCCAGGCAATGGAGGACGCATGTGGGGACATAGAGGTTGCCTCTGTCCAAGGTTGGATACGCCATGCTAGGAGATACTTCCCTCCATGTTTGGCAAGAGAAAACGTATCTTGTGATGTGGATGAAGTATTGTGGCCAGACCCAGGCCTGAGAAGAGATGAAGCGTAGTTTAGCACTGGTGACTGCCCCCCCCCCTACCAATTCCTGGACTGCCCCCCCGGGACCCCACACACACAATTGTGTTCTTTACTGTATTCTAAAGAATATGTTTTTGGGTTACATATGTTTATGGTTTTGTTGTATGCTACTGTATACAACAGTAATGTTTGGCCTAATAAATATTTTCTGTTTCTACATTGCCTTTTTTCTACATTGTGTTTACAGTGTACTTGTTACCCCTCTCAAGCAGATGACTTTCACTGTAGAACATTGTATTGAAATGTAGATATAAGCCTATGAAAGACCAAAGAGCTGTAGATTTAGAACAACAGTGTTTACATGGTATATCCAAAAATGAACTATTATGAAAGCAGTGTTTGCCATTTGATGCAAATGCTTCATTCTGACATGTGTTTATGGCATTTTGAATGCAGTGTTACATTTTGAAGGAGACGTGAGGCATTTTGCATTTTGTGTGTGCAGTTTTGGGAATTGTGTGTAGAGTTTTGAAAAAAGGCGACAGTTTTGAAAAATGTGTGTAAGCAGTTGGAAAAAACTGTAAGCTATCTTCACTTTTACTCAAGTATGACAATTGGGTACTTTTCCCACCACTGTTAATTGTCTAGTTAGTGTGTTGACCTGAAATCATCTGTACTAGGAAATATAGGTCTGCACTCATCAGTTTAAGGCAAAAATAAGAATGTTTATTCCAATTCTCAAGACAATGATTAGAATTTAAAGTATAGTATTGTAATGGGGTCAATGCTACAGTTTGTCGTGTGAAGTCATTTCAGAGCTAACCCACCAGCGGAACTGGAACAAGCAGGAACACATGTGGACCATTATAATGGCTGTCTACTTTATTAGCTTTCATAAACCTGATTTCTGCACTAGGTAATTGATCATTAAAAAGCTATTGTGGATATTGAATAACAGAAACCCCAATTCTCCATTCAGAACAGTCACCTGTAAACTGTAGTCTGCTAATAAACAATAACCAATTCACTTCTTTATTTTGATGTCTCATTCCATCACTCCTATTCAAACTTATACTAAACCACACCATGTGTAACAACAACAGACACCATGTAACCATAACAGACACCATGTAACCATAACAGACACCATGTAACCATAACAGACACCATGTAACCATAACAGACACCATGTAACCATAACAGGCACCATATAACCATAACAGACACCATATAACCATAATAGACACCATGTAACCATAACAGACACCATGTAACCATAATAGACACCATGTAACCATAACAGACACCATATAACCATAACAGACACCATGTAACCATAACAGACACCATGTAACCATAACAGACACCATGTAACCATAACAGACACCATGTAACCATAACAGACACCATGTAACCATAACAGACACCATGTAACCATAACAGACACCATGTAACCATAACAGACACCATGTAACCATAACAGACACCATGTAACCATAACAGACACCAGAGGCACCATATATAACCATAATAGACACCATGTAACCATAACAGACACCATGTAACCATAATAGACACCATGTAACCATAACAGACACCATATAACCATAACAGACACCATGTAACCATAACAGACACCATGTAACCATAACAGACACCATGTAACCATAATAGACACCATGTAACCATAACAGACACCATATAACCATAATAGACACCATGTAACCATAACAGACACCATGTAACCATAACAGACACCATGTAACCATAACAGACACCATGTAACCATAACAGACACCATGTAACCATAACAGACACCATGTAACCATAACAGACACCATGTAACCATAACAGACACCATATAACCATAATAGACACCATGTAACCATAACAGACACCAGATATAACCATAACAGACACCATGTAACCATAACAGACACCATGTAACCATAACAGACACCATAACAGTAACCATAATAGACACAATGTAACCATAACAGACACCATATAACCATAATAGACACCATGTAACCATAACAGAACAGACACCATGTAACCATAACAGACATATAACCATAATGTAACCATAACAGACACCATGTAACCATAACAGACACCATATAACCATAATAGACACCATGTAACCATAACAGACACCATGTAACCATAACAGACACCATGTAACCATAACAGACACCATGTAACCATAAGAGACACCATATAACCATAATAGACACCATGTAACCATAATAGACACCGTATAACCGTAACAGACACCATGTAACTTCTGTGCTCTGTGACTCTCATCCTGACCTTTGATTGACCCAGTAGCTAACTCTTCTACACTGGAGACCTGCTGCTTTTAACCAGCCATGGATGTGGTGCTCATTTGTGCCAGCCAGGTTGCTCTTGTGGTATTTAGACTGGTCACCTGTGGTACTAAGAGGATCATTAGGCTCCATTACAGAAAAGAGAATGGTTAAGTGATCATTGTGAAAAGGGAATGGGCTGAATGTACGTGAAGGATTTACAACTTCTCCTGGAATACATTATAGCCTTTTGCTTTGTCCTTTTATGTGATCTGAAATATTAGAACAGGATACGCTACCATAACAATTACCTCATAATTCACAAGATGTGGGCTACGTGGTTCAATGCTGATCCCTGTTGAAGGTGTTTAATAAAGCCACTGAAAAAAAACATAAAGTCATACAATTCTGCACTGTCTGTTGTAACACTACTGGTTTGTGAGGTTTAGTAGATATGACTGTCATCACATCATTGATTAGAACTTTCTCCAATTGTTTACACACTAAAATTGGAACTTGAAACGCAATCACCGAAACCTGAAACTAATGTACCAAATCCCTAAACCAAGTCTGCAAAATTGCAAGCACAATTCCTGCTTTACACTCAATTTTTCAATTCTATATCACACTTTTTGCAAAACGCCACACACTGTTCTCTACATTAGGCACAACATTCAACGTTAAAATCTCTTTAGTCCCTTTGGAAAGCAACGCCAATCACAATGCCAGGCTCTATACACCAATTGGCAACACCCACTCCTCACAGGTGTAAACACTAGTTGCTGAATTGTTCACTTAGAAATCAGAGCTTTAGCACTATAAAAGGCCACAAATGAGCTCTCCTGTTTTGAAGGAAAATGAAAGTCAATGGTGAAGCAAGAACTAGAGGTGAAGGAGTGATAGTAAGAGGAGGAAGAGGAGGAAGGACAGTTGTCTCAGATGAGATCAGGGCCACATTGGTTGACCATGTGCTCAACCATGGTTTGAGTATGAGGGAGGCTGGGCAGAGAGTTCAACCCAACCTGAGCTGCTGCACAGTTGCATCTATCATCCGTACATTCAGAAATCACAACCGGTAAGTTACTACCTACCATCTACACTATGCTCTTTATGTATGTATACTGTAGTATACTGCAGTCCGACATATCAATAGGCCTATGTTACACAGTGATTGTTGGCCGATGTTACAGTAATGTCGTTTCATATTGAAAGAAAATTGATTATTTTAGCTTACTATAACCAATCCTATCATATTTGTGGATCTTCTGCAGAATTGAGAGTCGGCCAGGCCATGGTGGAAGACACCGGCTGTTCACAGCAGAATTGAGAGACGGCCAGGCCATGGTGGAAGACACCGGCTGTTCACCCCAGAATTGAGAGACGGCCAGGCCATGGTGGAAGACACCGGCTGTTCACACCAGAATTGAGAGACGGCCAGGCCATGGTGGAAGACACCGGCTGTTCACACCAGAATTGAGAGACGGCCAGGCCATGGTGGAAGACACCGGCTGTTCACAGAAGAATTGAGAGACGGCCAGGCCATGGTGGAAGACACCGGCTGTTCACACCAGAATTGAGAGTCGGCCAGGCCATGGTGGAAGACACCGGCTGTTCACACCAGAATTGAGAGACGGTCAGGCCATGGTGGAAGACACCGGCTGTTCACACCAGAATTGAGAGTCGGCCAGGCCATGGTGGAAGACACCGGCTGTTCACAACAGAACAGGAGACCGCTATTGTGAACATGGTGGTGGCAAACAATACCATTAGACTATGAGAAATCCAGAACCACATAATTGTAGACAACACAATAAACAATAACATTCACCAGGTGGGCTTGTCTACTTTGGACCGTGTATTACAGTTTTTTTTGATTGCATAAAGCACGATTTTCAAAACAGGGCCCGTGTTTTCAAAACACTACACACAATTAGCACAACCACACACCCAATTAGCAAAACACTACAGATCCTTTGCAAAATTAAACACTCTTGTAAAAACTATACACTTCTTTTTTTTTACTATACTCTGTTTGCACGAGTTACACTCTGCTGTGATATACCTAAAACACTTTTAGCACTTCTACTTCCATATGATTAGAGTAGGCTACTATCAACAAAGTACAAAATAATGTAAATTCACCAAACACTACACAAGACCAATGTTGCAGACTGAAGAAACTCATTTATTTCTCAACACGCCCAAAATGTTGACATGGAGATTCATAATACTGTAACCAAACGTCACTTTACGTATTGTAAGTTTAAAAAAAATAAAAAAAAATAAATAGACATTGTCTCTTCGCCTAGCTGGATCTGGCCAGAGAATTTCATCAACATCGCAGGCAATGTTGTCATTAGCAAGACACCTTGGAAAGAAACGTCTTGAATGACGAATCCATCCTTGCATTGCTGCTACCTCCATCTGGTCACAGGCCTCCTCCATGGCTTGGATGAGGGGTACCTCAGCCTGGAGACGGAGATCATATACGTACCTTCCACCGCCATACCGAGAAAAACTCTTCTATAGGGTTGAGGAATGGAGAGTATGGTGGAAGATATAGGACGGTGAAATGTGGATGTTGCTGAAACCAGATCTGAACCAGACCAGAGCGGTGGAAAGACACATTGTCCCAGACAACAATGTATTGCATATGATCGATTTGATTTGCTGCTGTTATGTTGTGCAATTGGTCCAAGAATGTAAGTATGAGTGCTGTGTTGTAAGGGCCCATATGGGCATGGCTTTGGAGGACCCCATTCTGTGTAATGGCTGCACAGAGTGTTATATTACCCCCACGTTGCCCTGGGACATTGACTATAGCCCTTTGGCCAATGATGCTTCTTCCCCTCCTTCGTGTTCTCGTCAGGTTGAACCCAGCCTCATCTACGTAAATTAACTCATGCTGGATCTCCTCTCCATCCATTCGTAAAACTCTTTGAAAAACAGTGTCCGGCAAAATTGTGTAGTTCAGTGTAGATCTAGTATACATATTACAGTACAGTAAAATATTATGAGACAGTTTGCAAGATCACACTGCTAAAGTGAATACATACCTCTGCATAATCATGCCGCAGTCGTTTCACCCTTTCAGAATTGCGCTCGAAAGGCACTCAATAAATTTGCTTCATTTGAATATGTTTTTTTTTAGGATGCGTGCCAGTGTTGATGTTGAGACCTGATGGATATCGTTGAAAATGGCGTGGTTATTGACAATGTTAGCTTGGAGCTGCTTGAGTGTTATAGAATTGTTGGCCAAAACCATGTTTACTATCTCCCTCTCTTGCTCTTTTGTGAACATAGGAGGCCTTCCCCCTTGTCGTCCCTGACCCTCAATCCTGTGTAGAGAAAAACTCAGTATACAATAGTACAGTAATTTCACAGGAAAAGGTAACAGAGGTGCTGATAGTGCATAGAATACAGTACTGTAAGCAGTTACTGAAACCGTGCAGATGTTTTTGATATGATGATATTTTTACAATACCTATTTTCCAGTCGAAATGTTCTCATCACACTTGCCACTGTATATCGGCTTAGATTTGGCTGTACTCGCAGTCCAGCCTCCCTCAGCGTCAGGCCGTGGTTGACAACGTGGTCAACCAATGTTGCGCGGATCTCATTTGTCATATTCGGTCCTCTTTGAGCACCTTCTTATCTTCCTCATCCTCCCCTTCCTCCTCCTCCTCGTCTTCCTCGTTCTCCTCCTCAGTCTCCTCGTCGTCCTCCTCGTTCTCCTCGTCCTCCTCATTCTCCTCGTCGTCCTCCTCCTCCTCGTCTTACTCTTTCTCTGACTCTTTCCATTGTGCTTGAAGACCGATGAACTCACCTGCTGCTTTTTATAGTGCTTATACACCTGATTGGTGTGTCTACAATTAAGCAAACGAGTGTTTGCACACCTGATGACTGTGTTGAACCAATAGGTTGGAGGGTGTGGTAATCTGACAGTCAGTGCTTTGGTATTGCAAGGACGTGACTTCATGATACATTTTTGTGTGTAATGTATGTTAAGTGTGTTTAATGTTTTGCAAATCACTGTGTGTAGAGATTTGCAACAAGTGTGAGGTAGACAATGTGCTTAAAGTTGTGCAAATATGGGCTGATGTTTTGCTTCTTGAGTGTCAGGTGTTGCTAATAGTGTACTACTTTTAATTTTAGTGTGTAAGCAATCCAAAAAAACTGTAAAGCGCAACCAAATCCGGATGAAACCGGTCTACAGGGTGCCATTTGAACAAAAGTCAGAGAGGGTTAAAGAACAGCGCTATGAATATGTGCAAGTAAGTACTAAACTGTGAATTTACTATCATATCAGCACTGTATGGACACATTACAGTATTGTAATCCAGTGTATTGTGCCTCATCATATTGGCTGCTCTAGGTCTATGTTGTGGCGGCGTGGTAGCCTAGTGGTTAGAGCGTTGGACTAGTAACTGGAAGGAATCAGGCGCTGAAAGGCAATGCTCCACCATTGCCTTTCATATAAATCTGTTCTGCCCCTGAACAGGCAGTTAACCCACTGTTCCTAGGCTGTCATTGGAAATAAGATTTGTTTTTAACTGACTTGCCTAGTTAAATAAAGGTAAAATAAAAATGTCACATATTGTCTGTTTCAGAGAGAGCTGGAAGCTGCTACAATTCAGCACATTTCTACTCACTTTTTGAGTTTTTGTACAGAAAGCCCTTTATCTTACTGAATGTTTTTCCTGGTTTTCTCCTGTTGGGTATATAAATTGTTACATACAAAACACAAGTGTTCAAAAAGACTGCATTTTGAAAATAAATGACAATGTTTTTGTTACTGTATTGCATTTGTGTGTTTATTTATGTATATTTGATTAGGTATACATTACTGTAACAATCTTTTACAACCGGCTACAGTGTAACACTGAAAATGCTAAATGCATAAACCTACTGATGGGGTATTCATAGTAGTGTTTTGTGTTGAGCACATCAGTGTGCTGTTGATTGGTAGACAGATCTATTCAGATCTATCCATGTGTAACTCTGTGTTGTCTGTTCACACTGCTATGCTTTATCTTGGCCAGGTCGCAGTTGCAAATGAGAACTTGTTCTCAACTAGCCTACCTGGTTAAATAAAGGTGAAATAAAAAAAAATATTCATTTGACGTGTGTGTCATTTTGATGCAAAAAACAAAACATTTAGGAGATAAAACATTTTTGAATGCAGTGTTTGCTTTTGCTAGAGATTTGTAGAGTTTTGTGTTTAGAGTTTTGGAAAATGACCCAAAGATTCAGCAAATGTGTGTAAACAATTGTGGAAAACTGTCATATAGTGTTATCGTTTGGCATCTTTCTCACAGAGATGTAATTCCTTCAACACAAACTAGAGCGAGTAAGTGGAAATGGAACTCAATTGTTCAATGGTAAATGGTTGAGACTTTACAGATTTGTCATGAATACAATGTAAAATGGCATCTCAAGTATTCTTCATCTTGCCTGTGAACCGACCAACAGTTGGCTGGAATGGTCGGTGGCATCTCCACTGCCTTTGGCACACCTTTGTGCACTCCAGCCCAGGCCCTAAGGCATATCCTTCACACAGCTTAACCCACGTCTGTTTTACATGTCATGAAGGGCTTTACAGTGCTGGTGAAATTCCTCAAACATCTTTAAAATGTGACATAGCGATAATAGGCTATTGTTCTATGGTAGCATACCAGTACCGAGGCGATGGCCAGCGGCACGAGGAAATGGAGGTAGATATGTAAGATGGCGCCTGAGCAGAAGGGAGACGTTTTACTTGCCCCCAACCTGATTGTGTTTTGTTCTTTTACCTGCATTTTTTGTAACTCATTTTTTTACATAATGTTGCTGCTTCTGTCTCTTATGACCAAAAATAACTTCTAGATATCAGGACTGCGATTACTCACCACGAACTAGCAGAATCCGGAAAACATATGGCTCCCTTGGGAACAGCCCCCGACCCCCGTGATCTGCGTGAAGAAGAGACGAAGAAAGAGAGGCCGGAGAGTGGGCTGCCTTCTGAGAATTCGAAGGCGATCGAATAAACCCTCACTTCCCTCAATTCTGCTGGCAATAAAATTGACGAGTTACGGGGAAGATTAACCTGCCAATGAGACATTAAAAACTGTAACATCTTATGCTTCACGGAGTCGTGGCAGAACGACGACACTATATCAACAGCTGGCTGGTTATACGCTGCATCGGCAGGATAGAACAGTGGCATCTGGTAAGACAAGGGGCAGCGGACTATGTATTTTTGTAAATAACAGTTGGTGCACTCTATCTAAGGAAGTCTCGAGCTATTGACGCCTGAGGTTGGTATATCATGATAAACTGTAGACCACAGGGAACCTACCGAGAGCTGAGTTATCATCCATATTCTTCCAGATGTTTAAATACCACCTCAGTCAGTGGTTGGCAACTAAGACTGAAACATTCAATGGGGACCAGCTAATGCAGGGAAACTTAAATCTGTTTTCGCAGCCAATTTCTATCAGCATGTTAAATACACAACCAGGTCAAAATAACACAAGTCCACCAGGGCTCAGACGGATTAGAGAGATGCCTATAAAGCTCTCCCTCACCCTCCATTTGTCAAAACTGACATTTTCAACCCTCCTGATTCCTGTCTTACATAGCAAAAATTAAAGCAGAAGCACCATAATGTTACTAAAGAACACAAAAGTGGTCAAATGAAGCAGATGCTAGCTACAGGACTGTTTTGCTAGCACAGACTGGAATATATTCTGGATTTCCTCCAAAGGCATTGAGGAGTACACCACATCTGTCATTGGCTTCATCAAACAGATCCACAGATGATGATCACTATTGCACGTCCACACGTACATACCCCAACCAGAAGCAATGGATTACCAGGAGCATCCGCACAATGGCTAGAGCTGCCGCATTCAAGCAGCGGGACTCTAACCCGGAAGCTAATAAGAAATCCCGCTATGCCCTCTGACGAACCATCAAACAGGCAAAGTGTCAATAGAGGACTAAGATTGAGTCGTACTACACCAGCTCCAATGCTTGTTGGATGTGGCAGGGCTTGCAAACCATTACAGACTACAAAGGGAAGCACAGCCGAGAGCTGCCCAGTGACACGAACCTACCAGATGTGCAAAATTACTTCTATGCTCACTTCAAGGCAAATAACACTGAAACATCAATGAGAGCACCAGCTGTACCGGAAGACTGTGTGATCCCGCTCTTCGCAGCCAATGTGAGTAAGACATTTAGACAGGTCAACATTCACAAGTCCACAGGGCCAGACGGATTACCAGAATGTGTACTGCGAGCATGCACTGACCAACTGGCAGGTGTCTTCACTGACATTTTCAACCTCTCCCTGTCCGAGTCTGTAATACCAACATGTTTTAAGCAGACCACCATAATGCCTGTGCCCAAGAACACTAAGGTAATCTGCCAAAATGACTACTGACCCGTAGCACTCACGTCTGTTGCCATGAAGTGCTTTGAAAGGCTGGTCATGGCTCACATCAACACCAGAAACCCTAGACATACTCCAATTTGCATACCACCACAACAGATCCACAGATGATGCAATCACTATTGCACTCCACACTGCCCTTTCCCACCTGGACAAAGGAACACCTATGTGAGAATGCTCATTGACTACAGCTCAGTGTTCAACACCATATTGCCTTCAAAGCTCATCAATAAGCTAAGAACCCTGTGACTAAACACCTCCCTCTGCAACTGGATCCTGGACTTCCTGACGGGCCGCCCCCAGTTGGTAAGGGTAGGTGAACAACACATCCGCCACGGTGATTCTCAACACAGGGGCCCCTCAGGGGTAGCGTGCTCAGTCCCCTCCTGTACTCCCTGTTCCCTCGTGACTGCACGGCCAGGCACTACTCCAACACCATCATTAAGTTTTACATTTGCTGATGACACAACAGTCTTAGGCCTGATCACCAACAACAACGAGACAGCCTATAGGGAGGAGGTCAGAGACCTGGCTGTATTGTGCCAGGACAACAATCTCTCCGTCAATGTGATCAAGACAAAGGAGATGATTGTGGACTACAGGAAAAAGCGGACCGAACACACCCCCATTCTCATTGACGGGGCTGCAGTGGAGCAGGTTGAGAGCTTAAAGTTCCTTGGTGTCCACATCACCAACAAACTAACATGGTCCAAGCACACAAGACAGTCATGGGCACAACAAAACCTATTCCCCCTCATGAGACTGAAAAGATTTGGCATGGGTCCTCAGACCTTCAAAAGGTTCTACAGCTGCACCATTGAGAGCATCCTGACTGGTTGCATCACCACCTGGTATGGCAACTGCTCGGCCTCCGACCACAAGGCACTACAGAGGGTAGTGCAAACGCACCAGTACATCACTGGGGCCAAGCTTCCTGCCATGCAGGACCTCTATACCAGGTGGTGTCAGAGGAAAGCCCTTGAAATTGTCAAAGATTCCAGCCACCTAGCAATAGACTTTTCTCTCTGCTACCGCACGGCACGCGGTACCAGAGCACCAAGTCTAGGTCCAAGAAGCTTCTAAACAGCTTCTACCCCCAAGCCATAAGACTACTGAACATCTACCCAGACTATTTGCACCCTGATCCCCCACCCCCCCTCCACACCACTGCCACTCTCTGTTGGCATCTATGCATAGTCACTTTAATAACTCAACCTACATGTATATACTACCTCAACTAACCGGTTGAACTGCAGTGTTGGTTAGGGGCTCGTAAGTAAGTATTTCACTGTAAGGTCAACACCTGTTGTATTAGGTGCATGTGACTAATACCATTTGATTTGATTTGATATGTAGATATAGGTAGGGGTAAAGTGACTAGGCAACAGGATATGTAATAAACAGCAGCACATGTGATGAGTCAAAAGAGTTAGTGCAGAAGGGGGTTTATGCAGATAGTCCGGGTAGCTATTTGGTTAACTATTTAACTAACTATTTAGCCGTCTTATGGCTTGGGGGTGGAAGCTGTTCAGGGTCCTTTGGTTTCAGTATTGGTGCGCTGGTACTGCTTGCCGTGCAGTTGCAGGGAAAACAGTCTATGACTAAGGTGGCTTGAGACTTCGACTATTTGCCTAACTGCAAAAGTGTGTGCCTGCACTGATCCTCTACACTGATCCTTTACACACTGATCCTCTACACTGATCCTTTACACACGGATCCTCTACACTGATCCTTTACACACGGATCCTCTACACACTGATCCTTTACACTGATCCTTTACACACGGATCCTCTACACACTGATCCTCTACAATACTGATCCTCTACACACTGATCATTTACAATACTGATCCTCTACACTGATCCTCTACACTGAACCTCTACACTAATCCTTTACACACAGATCCTCTACACACTGATCCTCTACAATACTGATCCTCTACACACTGATCATTTACAATACTGATCCTCTACACTGATCCTCTACACTGAACCTCTACACTAATCCTTTACACACGGATCCTCTACACACTGATCCTCTACACTGATCCTTTACACACGGATCCTCTACACACTGATCCTCTACACTGATCCTTTACACACGGATCCTCTACACACTGATCCTCTACACTGATTCTTTACACATGTAACGGCTGTTGGAAGGGGTGGAGGACCAAGGTGCATTGATCCTCTACATTGATCCTTTACACGGATCCTCTGCACTGATCCTCTGCACTGATCCTCTACACTGATCCTCTACACTGATCCTCTACAATGATCCTCTATAAGGATCCTCTACACTGATCCCACACAGCCATTCCAACAGCAACACCAACTGCTAAATACATTCACACTGTCTTATCAGACAGACAGACATGGATGGCTGTTCTGCACCTCTAACAGTGTCTTATCAAACAGACAGACATGGATGGCTGTTCTGCACCTCTGACACTGTCTTATCAGACAGACAGACATGGATGGCTGTTCTGCACCTCTAACTCTGTCTTATCAGACAGACAGACCTGGATGGCTGTTCTGCACCTCTGGAATTCAGACTCAATCAAAACAAGTGCATCGTTGATGTTGTACCCACAGCAACTATTAAAACATTCCCAAACCAGAAACCGTGGATTGATTGCAGCGTTTGCGCGAAACTGAAAGCGTAAACCACTACTTTTAACCAGGGCAAGGTGACCGGAAACATGACCGAATACAAACAGTGTAGCTATTCCTTCCGCAAGGCAATCAAACAAGCTAAGCGTCAGTATAGAGACAAAGTAGAGTCACAATTCAACGGCTCAGACACACGGATTACAAAAAGAAAACCAGCCCCGTCGCGGACCAGGATGTCTTGCTCCCAGATAGACTTAACAACTCTTTTGCCCGCTTTGAGGACAATAAAGTGCCACTGACACCGCCCGCTACCAAAACCTATTTAAACGTGTTAACCCTTGCAAGGCTTCAGGCCCAGACAGCATGCCCAGCCGCGTACTCAGAGCATGCGCAGACCAGCTGGCTGGTGTGTTTACGGACATATTCAATAATTCCTTATCCCAGTCTGCTGTTCCCACCATTGTTCCTGTTCCCAAGAAAGCTAAGGTAACTGAGCTAAACGACTACCGCCCCGTAGCACTCACTTCCGTCATCATGAAGTGCTTTGAGAGACTAGTCAAGGACCACATCACCTCCACCCTACCTGACACCCTAGACCCACTCCAATTTGCTTACCGCCCCAATAGGTCCACAGACGACGCAATCACAACCACACTGCACACTGCCCTAACCCATCTGGACAAGAGGAATACCTATGTGAGAATGCTGTTCATCGACTACAGCTCAGCATTTAACACCATAGTACCCTCCAAACTCGTCATCCTTCCTGACGGGCTGCCCTCAGGTGGTGAGGGTAGGTAACAACATCTCCACCTCGCTGATCTTCAACACTGGGGCCCCACAAGGATGCGTTCTGAGCCCTCTCCTGTACTCCCTGTTCACCCATGACTGCGTGCCCATGCATGCCTACAACTCAATCATCGAGTTTGCAGACGACACTACAGTGGTAGGCTTGATTACCAACAACGACGAGACGGCCTACAGGGAGGAGGTGAGGGACCTCAGAGTGTGGTGTCAGGAAAATAACCTCACACTCAATGTCAACAAAACAAAGGAGATGATCGTGGACTTCAGGAAACAGCAGAGGGAGCAACCCCCTATCCACATCAACGGCACAGTAGTGGAGAGGGTAGTAAGTTTTAAGTTCCTTGGCGTACACATCACGGACAAAATGAATTGGTCCACCCACACAGACAGCATGGTGAAGAAGGCGCAGCAGCGCCTCAGGAGGCTGAAGAAATTTGTCTTGTCAACCAAAAGTACTCACAAACTTTTACAGCTGCACAATCGTGAGCATCCTGTCGGGCTGTATCACCGCCTGGTACGGCAACTGCTCCTCCCATAACCGTAAGGCTCTCCAGATGCACAACGCATCACCGGGGGTAAACTACCTGCCCTCCAGGACACCTACACCACCCGATGTCACAGGAAGGCCATAAAGATCATCAAGGACAACAACCACCCGAGCCCCTGCCTGTTCACCCCACTATCACCCAGAAGGTGAGGTCAGTACAGGTGCATCAAAGCAGGGACCGAGAGACTGAAAAACAGCTTCTATCTCAAGGCCATCAGACTGTTAAACAGCCACCACTAACATTGAGTGGCTGCTGCCAACATACTGACTCAACTCCTGCCACTTTAATACACAAACAATTGATGTAAAAAATGTATCACTATCCACTTTAAACAATGCCAATTAATATAATGCTTACATACCCTACATTACTCATCTCATATGTATATACTGTACTCAATACCATCTACTGCATCTTGCCATCTTTATGTAATACATGTATCACTAGCCACTTTAAACAATGCCACTTTTATAGCTTTACATACCCTACATTACTCATCTGACCATCAAACTGACCATCCTACCAATCCTCGACTTTGCCGATGTCATTTACAAAATAGCCTCCAATACCCTACTCAACAAATTGGATGCAGTCTATCACAGTGCAATCCGTTTTGTCACCAAAGCCCCATATACTACTCACCATTGCGACCTGTACGCTCTCGTTGGCTGGCCCTCGCTTCATACTCGTCGCCAAACCCACTGGCTCCATGTCATCTACAAGACCCTGCTAGGTAAAGTCCCCCCTTATCTCAGCTCGCTGGTCACCATAGCATCTCCCACCTGTAGCACACGCTCCAGCAGGTATATCTCTCTAGTCACCCCCAAAACCAATTATTTCTTTGGCCGCCTCTCCTTCCAGTTCTCTGCTGCCAATGACTGGAACGAACTACAAAAATCTCTGAAACTAGAAACACTTATCTTCCTCACTAGCTTTAAGCACCAACTGTCAGAGCAGCTCACAGATTACTGCACCTGTACATAGCCCACCTATAATTTAGCCCAAACAACTACCTCTTTCCCTAATGTATTTAATTAATTGATTTATTTTGCTCCTTTGCACCCCATTATTTTTATTTCTACTTTGCACATTCTTCCATTGCAAATCTACCATTCCAGTGTTTTACTTGCTATATTGTATTTACTTTGCCACCATGGCCTTTTTTTGCCTTTACCTCCCTTATCTCACCTCATTTGCTCACATCGTATATAGACTTGTTTATACTCTATTATTGACTGTATGTTTGTTTTACATGTGTAACTCTGTGTCGTTGTATGTGTCAAACTGCTTTTCTTTATCTTGGCCAGGTCGCAATTGTAAATGAGAACTTGTTCTCAACTTGCCTACCTGGTTAAATAAAGGTGAAATAAAATTAAAAAATAAAATCAGTATATGTATATACTGTACTCGATACCATCTACTGCATCTTGCCTATGCCGTTCTGTACCATCACTCATTCATATATCTTTATCTACATATTCTTCATCCCTTTACACTTGTGTGTATAAGGTAGTTGTGAAATTGTTAGGTTAGATTACTCGTTGGTTATTACTGCATTGTCGGAACTAGAAGCACAAGCATTTCACTACCCTCGCATTAACATCTGCTAACCATGTGTATGTGACCAATAAAAATTGTATTTGATTTGATTTGAACAGACAGATGTGGATGGCTGTTCTGCACCTCTGGAATGCAGACTCAATCAAAACAGACCGCCGTCTCCTAGTGTCTGTCTCCTGTCTGTCAACTTATCCAGAAATGTTTTCAGCTCTACTTTAGGTCCACGTGAACTGTCCCCTTGGGCTGAAAGAAGACATGTAGCTAGGCATGAAACCACTTTAGTAATTGTTTGAAGTAATGCAAACGGAACACACCTGTGAGATATATTGAATACAAAGAAGAAGGTTTCATGGTCAGGCAGACAGGATGTGCATATATGGAGGTCCTCCACCTTTCAGAATGTATATTAACTGTCACCTGATACAGGAACTGATTTCATTGCAATACATTGTAATAATTTAATAAACTGCAATAATTAATGGAAGTCAAACAGGGGAGGGGGGGAATCTTAATAAGCTGTATATTAATCAAAGATTAAGTACCTCTGTGTGTACACGCACGCACGCACACACGCACACACACACACACACGCACGCACGCACGCACGCACGCACACGCACACACACACACACACACACACGCACGCACGCACGCACACACACACACACACGCACGCACGCACGCACGCACGCACACACACACACGCACGCACGCACGCACGCACGCACGCACACACACACACACACACACACACACACACACACACACGCACACACAGAGAGAGAGGGAGAGAGCTGGAGAATGCCAGGGGGTTGGTGTGACTTGCGTGGGAGTAGTTTGGTATGACGGCTCTTGTGTGAAACACAAACTGCATCAGGTAACCTACATAGACGGGAGGGTGTGTCTAAGTCTTATACTGACATGTGGACAATATACATTATTTCCAACAGCATGCAAGTGTTTTGTTGCATGTCCAACTTTCTGCAAGCACACTGGTATCCCTTTAAAATGGAAGTATTATTCTTGTCTCATTGTGAGTCACTGACATTCCAGTGGAAGTATGACTCAGAAAGCATGATTGATATGAAGGGAAAAGAGCAGAATAGAACAGAACAGAGAGTTAGGAAGTAAAGTTTATGTCCTTGTGCTGACTGGTTCATAACATTTTTCAGGGGCAAGGCTTTCCCTAGATTAACATGTTAATGTTTTGTGTACTTCACATTGATTTTTGTAACCCTTTACACTCAGATTTGGCAGATTTGGCCACTGATGAACGCTTAAATTGGAACAGCGCTGTATGAGTTTTGACTGACAGCCGTTCTGAACTTGAGCACCGCACACGGCAACAAGTTGTCCCCATCCCTCCTGCTAATTGGGCAACTTTTGCATATTTTTCTGAGTGAGAGAAATTCTGTAAATTAAGAGGACTCAATGTATTTTGAAAGATGAGACCTTGAGGATTGTCATAAATACCGCTTTGATGTCATACAAGCAAGACAAACAGCCGCGAGTCCAAATGTACTACAACGGCTGCCCTGTAAAACACCACATTTCACTGCACCTATCCGATGGATTTGACAATACAATTTTCAATGTGCACATTTCCATATCATAAAACCCATGTCGTATACAGTGTCAACGTTTATAATCACTATGTTTGATGTACAGTTACAAGATGACATGGCGTCATACCCTGGGTTGTTCTGAACAGAATGACCCTATATGTTGGTCGATTGTGAAGAACATTTTCCCCAGAACAAGCACCTGAATGCACTCATGACTCCTTTTCTATGAGCACCCAAATTACCATCTGTTACCCAATTTGTAAGTCGCTCTGGATAAGAGCGTCTGCTAAATGACTTAAATGTAAATGTTTCTCTGAATTTCCTCGTGAAAGCCTAACACTGTAAGATTGTATGTTAGTGTGCTTGCTCTAGTTCCTCAAAGGCACAGCTAGGAGTGTTAAAAAAACACCTTATGGTTGAAGACTCTTTTGTTGAAGACCTTATAGTTGAAGACCCTTATATTTGAAGACCTTATAGTTGAAGACTCTTTTGTTGAAGACCTTATAGTTGAAGAGTCTTTTGTTGAAGACCTTATAGTTGAAGACTCTTTTGTTGAAGATATTATAGTTGAAGACTCTTCTTTGAGTCAAAAAGGTTATGACAGGTACAGGATAGAGGTCATTTGTACATGTAGGTAGGGGTGAAGTGATTATGCATAGATAATAAACAGTAGTACAGGTTAGAGGTAATATGTACATGTAGGTAGGGGTGAAGTGATTATGCATAGATAATAAACAGTAGTACAGGTTAGAGGTAATATGTACATGTAGGTAGGGGTGAAGTGATTATGCATAGATAATAAACAGTAGTACAGGTTAGAGGTAATATGTACATGTAGGTAGGGGTAAAGTGATTATGTATAGATAATAAACAGTAGTACAGGATAGAGGTAATATGTACATGTAGGTAGGGGTGAAGTGATTATGCATAGATAATAAACAGTAGTACAGGATAGAGGTAATATGTACATGTAGGTAGGGGTGAAGTGATTATGATAATAAACAGTAGTAGAATAGATAATAAACAGTAGTACAGGATAGAGGTAATATGTACATGTAGGTAGGGGTGAAGTGATTATGCATAGATAATAAACAGGTAGTACAGCATAGATAGAGGTAATATGTACATGTAGGTAGGGGTGAAGTGATTATGCATAGATAATAAACAGTAGTACAGGATAGAGGTAATATGTACATGTAGGTAGGGGTGAAGTGATTATGTATAGATAATAAACAGTAGTACAGGATAGAGGTAATATGTACATGTAGGTAGGGGTGAAGTGATTATGCATAGATAATAAACAGTAGTACAGGATAGAGGTAATATGTACATGTAGGTAGGGGTGAAGTGATTATGCATAGATAATAAACAGTAGTACAGGATAGAGGTAATATGTACATGTAGGTAGGGGTGAAGTGATTATGCATAGATAATAAACAGTAGTACAGGATAGAGGTAATATGTACATGTAGGTAGGGGTGAAGTGATTATGCATAGATAATAAACAGTAGTACAGGTTAGAGGTAATATGTACATGTAGGTAGGGGTGAAGTGATTATGCATAGATAATAAACAGCGAGTAGCAGCAGTGTACAAAACAAATAGAGGGGGGGGGGGGGGGGTATTGATAGTCCGGTGGCCATTTGATTAATTGTTCAGCAGTCTTATTTATTGGGGGTAGAAGCTGTTAAGGAGCCTTTTGGTCCTAGACTTGGTGCTCCGGTACCGATTGCCATGAGAAACCAGTCTATGACTTAGGTGACTGGTGTCTATTACAATTTTATGGGCTTTCCTCTGACACTGCCTATTATATACGTCCTGGATGGCAGGAAGCTTGGCCCCAGTGATGTACTGGGCCGTACACACTACCCTCTGTAGCGCCTTACGGTCAGATGCCGAGCAGTTGCCATCCCACACCAAATATTTTTAGTCTCCTGAGGGGGAAAAAGTTTTGTCGTGCCCTCCTCACAACTGTCTTGGTGTGTTTGGACCATGACAGTTCGTTGGTGATGTGGACAACAAGGAACTTGAAACTCTCGACCCGCTCCACTACAGCCCTGTTGATGTTAATGGGGGCCTATTCGGCCAGCCTTTTCCTGTAGTCCACTATCAGCTCCTTGGTCTTGCTCACATTGAGGGAGAGGTTGTTGTTCTGGCACCACACTGCCAGGTCTCTGACCTCCTCCCTATAGGCTGTCTCATCGTTTTTCAGTGATCAGGCCTACTGTTGTGCCATCAGCTAACTTAATTTTGGTGTTGGAGTTGTGCTTGGCAACACAGTCGTGGGTGAACAGGGAGTACAGGAGAGGTCTAAGTACACACCCCTGAGGGGCCCCAGGGTTGAGGATGTGTTGTCACCTACCCTTACCACCTGAGGGCGGCCCGTCAGGAAGTCCAGGATCCAGTTGCAGAGGGAGGTGTTTAGTCCCAAGGTTCTTAGCTTAGTGATGAGCTTCGTGGGCACTATGGGCTGTAGTCAATGAACAGCATTCTCACATAGGTGCTCCTTTGTCGAGGTGGGAAAGGGCAGTATGGAGTGCAATTGATATTGCGTCATCTGTGGATCTGTTGGGGCGGTATGCAAATTGGAGTGTGTCTAGGGTATCCGGGAGGATGCTGTTGATGTGAGCCATGACCAGCCTTTCAAAGCACTTCATGGCTACCGATGTGAGTGCTACGGGGTGGTAATCATTTAGGCAGGTTACCTTTGCTTCCTTGGGCACAGGGACTATGGTGATCTGCTGGAAACATTTAGGTATTACAGACTAAGTCAGGGAGAGGTTGAAAATGTCAGTGAAGACACTTGCCAGTTGGTTCACGCATGCTTTGAGTACATGTCCATCTGTCCCCGCGGCCTTGTGAATGTTGACCCGTTTAAAGAGTACAGTCATTCAGAACAGCTGGTGCTCTCATGCATGCTTCAGGGTTGCTTGCCTCAAAGCAAGTATTAGAGGCATTTAGCTCATCTGGTAGGTTCGCGTCACTGGGCAGCTCGCATCTGGGTTTCCCTTTGTAGTCTGTAATAGTTTTCAAACCCTGCCACATCCGACGAGCGTCAGAGCCGGTGTAGTAGGATTCAATCTTAATCCTGTATTGAAGCTTTGCTTGTTTGATGGTTCGTCTGAGGGCATAGTGGGATAACTTGTAAGCGTCCGGATTAGTGTCCGGCTCCTTGAAAGCGGCAGCAATTGCTACCACGTTTAAGCATATGCTTTCATATGCTTTCATATGCTTCTGTAAGAAGGACATCCATTTAGGCCATTTCCCACGAGTGTAAAGGGTTAAAAGAGTTGCATGACTGATCACCTATCAGGGCCATGGCGGGATATTCTCTACAGCATCAGAATCAGCAAGAACTTGGACCACATTCTACTCTATTCATTGCATCATCTCTACTACATGTAAAGGAACTGTGGAACTGCAATTCATGGGTTTCTTGGCAACAACCGAAAAATGGAAAGCTTCCATGCTTCTCTGAGTTCAGAGAGTGGGAGTCAGTCAACAGTGAGAAATTCACCATGACCCTGACCCAGCTAACAGAGCAGGGCACTGAGGAACATGTGGGACTGCTCTTATTCCTGTCACATGTCCATCTGGTCCAAATCAAGTTAGAATCAGTAATTTCTCACTCCTGCTGCCCCTCCTGGGTTCAAAGCAAACTAATCAGGGGATAGAGAGACATTGCGTTTACACCTCTTTAACCACAAACCAAAAGTTCTAGTTAACTACTCGGAGCCCAGCTAGCACATACGTTCTGAGAACCATATGTTTCTTACAGTTTGGTGAGAGCGTGGTTGTCCTATGGTTAGTTTGCAGATAACGTTAAGAAACAATGTTCTTCTGTTGGAATTCCAGTACTTCAGCATAATATTTTCTGCAGTTTTCCTCATGGTTCTATTTAAAGTCATGTTCTCAGAACACTAAGAAAACTTTTCTATAAAAACCACAAGAAAACATGAGTAATGTTCAAAGAATGTTATTTAAAACATATACATTCTGTTCTCAGCATCAACCAAACTCTATCTTGTTAAATGTGTTCAGGTGTGTTGGCCACGCCCACTCTTAATGAGTGCCTGTTTCCTTTGAAATATGCTGTTTGAATAGACTAAAATGAACAGCATTGTACGAGTAAAAAACAAACATGGCCTGCTAGCTCCATCCTGGTGGTGCAGTGAAATAATTCCATGGATAGAGAGCAGAACATCATGGATTGGAATCAAATGAAAAACATTTTTATTTGGTGGCATACACATATTTAGGAGATGTTGTAGCGGGTGTAGCGATATGATTGTATCTCACTGACGCCATGCCACAGTGAAAAATACATGTATTCCTCTGACACAATGATGCAGCTGGCTTCTAGGTAAAGAGAGCGGGTATTATGAAGTGCGATTTGGCGTGTCATGTTTCGTAGGACGCATGACGCGACCTTCGCTTCTCCCGAGCCCGTTGGGGAGTTGCAGCGATGAGACAAGATCGTAATCACAAAAAAGGGGCTGAAAATTAAATTAAAATAATAATAATGCGCAATAGATAGAGCAGGAGGGATATAAACAATGGGAAGGGAGTGCAGTCAATGTACTGTATGTGTGTGAGGTTTTTGTAGTTGTGGTCGTAGTAGCTATGGTTGGTTGATTCTTAACAATGCTGTGAATGTGATACAATCTGGCCCCTGGAACAAGCGTATGTGTGAGTTGCGCCTGACAAACAGTGAAAACCTGGCTCTCTTTCTCTGGTGTTTTTTGGCCCGGGTGGAGCGCACGAGCCCTGGCAATGTTCCTCCCCTCTGGATCTGGCTGTGGCAGGCCACATGCTGCGTTTTGGCTGAACCCCTGGTTGCACTCCTCCACCACCCTATCACCGCCCCCCCACCAGCCAGCTCCAGTGAGCTCCAGGAATGCCTCTTGGAGACGGCAGTGAACACCAGACCCGGGTTCAAATGCTATTTGAAATCATTTGAAATACTTTATATATGCTTGATTGAGCTTGCCTGGTACAATAGAACCAATGTACTAGTCTGACAAGTGTAAACTTCGCCCATTTCACACTCCAGACAGGCTAACGCTAAAAAAAGATTGTGAAAAGATATGTGAAAAGTTGTTTTAATTCACAGATGCTGTGTTAACTATTTGAACCCAGTTCTGGCCAACACAGAGCTGAACACAGGGCAAAGCAGAGATGGCGCGAAGTACATTCCTGAGGTAGGGTCACATGACTAGTTTTGTTTTTATACAGGTGAGGCTTATTCAATACAGTTTCCATTCACTTATTTGGACTTGATTGTGCACTTGTTATGTTTGACATTGTTTATGTCCGGTGGTTCATACCATGTCCTCTTTGTTTAATGCTCCTTTGTGGAAATACAGTTTATATTAGAGGGTATGTTGGTTGACTTTATGTCCATAGCTTTCTTGAAGGTTGGTCAAAATTGTTATTCAAACATAATTATAAGCGTGATTTGGGTTTAGACTACCTGTTGAATGTTGATAATCCTTCACATAATAAAACACTACTAACATCTGCTACACCATTTCAACAGAAACATTCCCCCTAAAACAAACGCCACAACAACCAGCCACCCCAGATTCTAAACTATCCCTTCTAAACTCTAAGAAAGGCTTTATAAATCTCCTTTGATGTTTGTAGAGGTACATAGGGCCCCCCAACGTCAGGGCTTGGACTAACACAAGTAGTCTCCCCTCACACTGGTCCCAGTCCCTCCATCCTTCCACAGCCAAACAAGCCCTCCTTATTTTTTACAAGTCAACTTGTGCCTATTTGTTTCTGTGCATTGTGTGGGTCTGAATGCATTACGTAAGCGCCAGCTGAATTACTGAGGCAGATGGCAGAGCCCCCATTTAGGGCCGCACCATGTGCCAACATTCCAGGTCACATGCCCCTCGCTCCTCACAAAGGAACCCAGGAAGTGACCATGAATGCCCCCCCCAGTGTGGCTTGGGGAGCCCCGAGTCCCAATCTGAGCTATCAATCACACAGTATTTGTTGATGCCTGGCCATGCCACCTACCTACCTGCCTGTTTCTGTCATTGGGACCTCAGATTTGCTTCTCTCTCTCAACCTTTCATTCTCGAATGTATGTTTCTTAAATCCCAGAGGGAAAATGTGAAAAGTTGTTTTAATTCACAGATGCTGTAACGATTGTTTGATTGCTGTCTTTAACTTGTAAATAGATTTGACATTTTAAAAAGCTATTGATGGACGTTATAGAGTAAACAAGAGGTTTCAGGGGCCTTTCATGTCGAAACTTCTCACCAATTTTGGAACTATGCCAGAATGTTGTGGAATGGATAACTCTACTTAAGGAAGGTAATCACAGAACACACATTATGTTGACTAGCTAGATACAAGGTCTTTGAAGTTGTGAACTTGATTACCCTTCAGCCCAAATCCCTCCCTTGTGGCGCGTTGAATGTCAAGAGGTTGAAGGTTGTATTTCTATTGTGAAAGGGGAGATACATGAACATCTCCATCCAAAAGCTTGTCTACTGTCTACCTCCTCACAGTGATCCACAGAGTAGACTGCAACCCTCTGAAATCACAGAGTAGACTACAACCCTCTGAAAACACCGAGTAGACTACAACCCTCTGTAAACACAGAGTAGACTACAACCCTCTGAAAACACAGAGTAGACTACAACCCTCTGAGAGCACAGAGTAGACTACAACCCTCTGAGAGCACAGAGTAGACTACAACCCTCTGAAAACACAGAGTAGACTACAACCCTCTGAGAACACAGAGTAGACTACAACCCTCTGAGAATGTTGCTCAGCACATGACAGAGTGTTTCCTCCCAGGATAGTGTATACTCTACCTCTGCAGGCAATCCACTCCACTTTGGAGTTTATTGAAACAGGAACATCTTTGTCAGCTAGAAAGGTTTGGAAAATCTACTTCTACTGAACTTTGTATCTGCATCAAAACATGATGAACAGCGGACAGAGAGAGGTGACCCATGGTGAAGGACGTTGTAGCTTCTAGCTGTGGTGTAAAATGATGACTCATAAGACACCTTCAATGCTCTGCCCCAATATCGACCCACTAGCCTGTCATAAAACGGTAATGGTAATCTAATCTCAAAGCCACTCGTAGTTACTAATACTGAAAGAGGAAATCCTATCCATGACTGAGCCGCTGATGATGACCTGACAAATCTTACTGATGCATCCACACTCCCAACTCCATGGCCAACCCTGTCCCCCTGCAGCTGTCTGTTTGCACAAAGCCCAGCCTGTTAGATAAGGAAGAGCCAGCTGGACTCAAATGTACACCCCCTCAACCCTCACCTCTCTCTATGTCCCCTCACCTGTCACCTCACCAACCTCTCTGTCCCCTCACCTCCAATCTATCTCTCTCGCTCTCTTCTCTTCTCCCCTCCCTCTCCCCTCTCCTCCCTCTCTCTCTATCCCCATCTCCTCCCTCTCTCTCTATCCCCTCTCCTCCCTCTCTCTCTACCCCCTCTCTTCCCTCTCTCTCTATCCCTCTCCTCCCTCTCTCTCTATCCCTCTCCTCCCCCTCTCTCTCTCTATCCCCTCTCCTCCCTCTCTCTCTATCCCCTCCTCCTCTCTCTCTCTCTCTATCCCCTCTCCTCTCTCTCTCTATCCCCTCTCCTCCCTCTCTCTCTATCCCCTCTCCTCCCTCTCTCTATCCCTTCTCCTCATTCTATTTCTATCCCCTCACGTCCCTCTCTCTATTCCCTCTCTCTCTCGCTCTATCCCTTCTCCTCTCTCTCTCTATCCCTTCTCCTCATTCTATTTCTATCCCCTCACGTCCCTCTCTCTATCCCTTCTCCTCTCTCTCTCTATCCCTTCTCCTCTCTCTCTCTATCCCTCTCTTCCCTCTCTCTCTATCCCCTCTCCTCCCTCTCTCTCTGTTCCCTCTCTTCCCTCTATCCCCTCTCCTCCCTCTCTCTCTATCCCCTCTCCTCCCTCTCCCCTCTCCTCATACTCTCTTTATTCCCTCTTCTCCCTCTCTCTCTCTATCCCCTCTCCTCCCTCTCCCATCTCCTCCCTTTCTCTATTCCCTCTCCTCTCTCTCTCTATCCCTTCTCCTCATTCTATTTCTATCCCCTCACGTCCCTCTCTCTGTCCCCTCTCTTCCCTCTATCCCGTCTCCTCCCTCTCTCTCTGCCTTCTCCACTCATTACCCACATGCTGAGCTACTTGCCAAGTGGGCAGCTGTCTGTCGGTATGGGTGGCAGAGAGTGATCCATTGCTTTGCGAGGGGCGAGAGAGTTGAGTTTGGTTCCTTTCTATTCTCTCTTTTTCTTTCAGGCTTTTGTTTCCCTAAAACAAACTGTGTGGCTTAGAAACGGGAGAGATGGAGACTGACAAGAGAATATCACAGTCATAATGTCATCCTTGGAAATGCATCAAATCTGTTGCGCACACACAGACACACATACTCTCTCTCTCTCTCTCTCTCTCTCTCTCTCTCTCTCTCTCTCTCTAGTGCTCTCTCAGTCTCTTTTAGTTCAAATCAATTCAAAGGGCTTTATTGGCATGGGAAACATAATGTATGTTTACATTGGCAGAGCAAGTGAACTAGACAATAAACAAAAGGGAAATAAACAAGGGAAATAAACAATCAGAAATTAACAGTAAACATGACACTTTCTCTCATTCTGGAGGGATGAATAAGGATCTAATTTATAAGACAATTATTCCCATTAGTTATAATTCATTATGAGATGAATTATGAGATGTGTAAGGCACCGGCTAGCACTATTAGATGACATCCTGTAGCAGTGCTGTAATGTATTGTAAACTTGGTACCTGATAACTGAACATACAGGTTTATAAAATCCTAGTATACTCATTCAATCTGTCCCTGTTCACATTGATGTGTCCGGGAGTGTTTTAATCAGACCGCTATAAAAGTGAGTTAGGATATTAACAAGCATCTGTTATGTAATGAACCAAAGCCCTGACAAAGATACAGACCACAAAAGAAGAGAGGGGTGGTGATCGTTTCTACAGTTTCGGGCTAGCCTATCATAAAGTACTTTATACATTAGACCTACAGTATCAAATCAAATCAAATTGAATTAGTCACATCCGCCGAATACATTACATGCGCCAAATACCTTACAGTGAAATGCTTAATTACGAGCCCCTAGCCAACAGTGCAGTTTCAAAAAATAAGGATAAGAATAAGAGATAAAAGTAACAAGAAATTAAAGAATAGCAGTAAAAAAACAACTATATACAGGGGGGGTGAGTCAATGTGCAGGGGCACCGGTTAGTTGAAGTGGTATGTACATGTAGGTTGAGTTATTAAAGTGACTGTGCATAGATGACAAACGAGAGTGGCAGTGCTGTGGAGGGGGGGCAATGCAAATAGTCTGGGTAGATGTTCAGGAGTCTTATGGTTTGGAGGTAGAAGCTGTTTAGAAGCCTCTTGGACCTAGACTTGGCGCTCCGGTACCGCTTGCCGGAGAACAGTCTATAGCTAGGGTGGCTGGAGTCTTTGACAATTTCAAGGGCCTTCTTCTGACACTGCCTGGTATAGAGGTCCTGGATGGCAGGAAGCTTGGCCCCAGTGATGTATTGGGCCATTTGCACTACCCTCCGTAGTGCCTTGCGGTCGGAGGCTTAGCAGTTGCCACAACAGGCAGTGATGAAACCAGTCAGGATGCTCTCAATGGTGCAGCTGTAGAACCTTTTGAGGACCCATGCCAAATCTTTTCAGTCTACTGAGGGGGAGTTTGGTCGTGCCCGCTTCACGACTGTCATGGTGTGCTTGGACCATGTTAGTTTGTTGGTGATGTGGACACCAAGGAACTTGAACCTCTCAACCTGCTCCACTGCAATCCCGTCGATGAGGATGGGGGAGTGCACAGTCCTCTTTTTCCTGTAGTCTTGATCACGTTGAGGAGAGGCTGTTGTCCTGGCACCACACGGCCAGGTCTCTGACCTCCTCCCTATAGGCTGTCTCATTGTTGTCGGTGATCAGGCCTACCACTGTTGTGTCATCGGCAAATTTAATGATGTTGTTGTCGTGTCTTTGGCAACATTAACAGTGAAGACTATCATTTTATCAAATCAATTCTCTATAATTATTATTACGTGATTAAACTAATCATGTAAATGTAATTAACTAGGAAGTCGGGACACCAAGGAAACTCTTCAGATTAAAGTTATAATATTCCTAATATAACTCTTCAGATATTTTAATATCTGATCATTAGTCTTCTAATTAATTAATTATTCTTTATTTCACATTAGTCTCATTCCAAATGTGGGAAATTGTTGGTTATCTGCACGAATCCAGCCTTTACTATGAATCATCCATACACAAATTGTCTTAACCATTTATTTACTAACTAACTAAATAATCACAGAAATGCATAAACAAACAACACAGTAGATATGGTTACAAGGTTATAAGGAAATGTTAGGTGAGGTTCCCTAATGGGCTAAACCGAAATGACGGCTTGGTGGACAAAGGAAAGTGGGTGGAGACTGAGAACAGGCGGGAAAGAACAGAGGGCTCACTACACACAGTACTACCATAATTACATTCATTTCAATTCTAATCCTTTAGATATGAACGCTCACTCACTGCAATCAGTATACACAATATATATATATATATTTACGCCCAGTGTGTCGTCGTGATCTCTGTTGGAATTGTCAATCCTTCTGTTGGAGTGTCAGTTCATCATCGTCTCTTTCTCTGATTCCCTGAAGATTAAAGTATTTTGTGGTTATCATGGATATGTTTAGTCCCAGGGTCCTTAGCTTATTGATGAGCTTTGAGGGCACTATGGTCTTGAACGCTGAGCTGTAGTCAATGAATAGCATTCTCACATAGGTGTTCCTTTTGTCCAGGTGGGAAAGGGCAGTGTGCAGTGCAATAGAGATTGCATCATCTTTGGATCTTTTGGGCGGTATGCAAATTGTAGTGGGTCTAGGGTTTCTGGGATGATGGTGATGATGTGAGCCATGACCAGCTTTTCAAAGCACTTCATGGCAACAGACGTTCTTGGACACAGGCACTATGGTGGTCTGTTTAAAACATGTTGGTATTACAGACTCGGACAGGGAGATTTGAAAATGTCAGTGAAGACACTTGCTAGTTGGACAGCGCATACTCGCAGTACACGTCCTGGTAATCCGTCTGGCCCTGCGGCCTTGTGAATGTTGACCTGTCTGAAGGTCTTACTCACATCGGCTGCGGAGAGTGGGATGACACAGTCTTCCAGTACAGTTGGTGCACTTATGCATGTTTCAGTGTTATTTGCCTCAAAGCGAGCATAGAAGTAGTTTAGCTTGTCTGGTAGGCTTGTGTCACTTGGCATCTCTCGGCTGTGCTTCCCTTTGTAGTCTGTAATGGTTTGCAAGCCCTGCCACATCCGACGAGTGTCAGAGCCGGTGTAGTACAACTCGATCTTAGTCCTGTATTGATGCTTTGCCTGTTTGAAGGTTCGTCGGAGGGCATAGTGGGATTTCTTATCAGCTTCCAGGTTAGAGTCCCGCTCCTTTAAAGCGGCAGCTCTAGCCTTTAGCTCAGTGCGGATGCTACCTGTAATACATTACTTCTGGTTGGGGCATGTACATATGGTCACTGTGGGGACGACGTCATCAGTACCAGTCAAAAGTTTGGACACACCTACTCATTCAAGGGTTTTTCTTTATTTTTACTATTTTCTACATTATAGAATAATAGTGAAGATATCAATACTCTGGAATAACACATATGGAACCAAGTAGTAACCAAAAAAGTGTTATCCCAAACCATCTCAATTGGGTTGAGGTCAGGTGATTGTGGAGGCCAGGTCATCTGATGCAGCACTCCATCACTCTCCTTCTTGGTCAACTAGCCCTTACACAACCTGGAGGTGTGTTTGGGGTCATTGTCCTGTTGATAAACAAATGATAGTCCCACTAAGCGCAAATCAGATGGGATGGCATATTGCTGTAGAATGATGTGGAGCCATGCTGGTTAAGTGTGTCTTGAAATAAATAATTGGCAGTGTCACCAGCAATGCAACCCCACACCATCACACCACCTCCTCCATGCTTCACGGTGGGAACCACACATGCGGAGATCATTCGTTCACGTACTCTGCATCTCACAAAGAAACGGAGGTTGGAACCAAAAATCTCAAATTTGGACTCATCAGACAAAAGGACAGATTTCCACTGGTCTAATGTCCTTTGCTCATGTATCTTGGCCCAAGCAAGTCTCTTCTTATTTTTGGTGTCTTTAGAAGTGGTTTCTTTGCAGCAATTCCACCACGAAGGCCTGATTCACGTAGTCTCCTCTGAACAGCTGATGTTGATATGTGTCTGTTACTTGAACTCTATGAAGCATTTTTTTGGGCTGCAATTTCTGAGGCTGGTAACTATAATATACTTATCCTCTGCAGCAGAGGTAACTCTGGATCTTTCTTTCTTGTGTCGGTCCTCATGAGAGCCAGTTTCATCATAGCGCTTGATGTGTTTGTGACTGCACTTGAAGAAACTTGAAGAAACAAAGGTCATGACATTTTCTGGATTATTTGACCTTCATGTCTTAAAGTAATGATGTACTGTCGTTTGCCTTTGTTTTTTTGAGCTGTTCTTGCCATAAGATGTACTTTACCAAATAGGTCTATCTTATGTATACCACCCCTACCTTGTCACAACACAACTGATGAGCTCAAATGCGTCAAGAAGAAAATAAATTCCACAAGTTAACTTTTAACAAGAGAATGTCAAGAGTTTGCAAAGCTGTCATCAAGGCAAAGAGCCACCCCTACCTTGCCACCCATTTATTTTCTTCTTAACGCGTTTGAGCCAATCAGTTGTGTTGTGACAAGGTAGGGGTGGTATACAGAAGTTAGACCTATTTGGTAAAGTACATTCTTCATACTTTGAAGAATCTCAAATATAAAATATATTTGGATTTGTTTAAGACTTTTTTGGCTACTACATGCTTCATGTGTTATTTCGTAGTTTTGATATCTTCAATGTAGAAATTTGTAAAATTAAAGAAAAACCCTTGAATGAGTGGGTGTGTCCAGACTTTTGACTGGTACTTTTTGTATCTCAGCCTTATTATGGGTCGTGATAAAATTGACATATTTAGCTTTAGAGTAAACAGAAGCCATCATTGATCTCCCCATCACCATAACATCCCATATGTAAAATAACAACAGTTGTTTGCAAATTGCTTTCAGAGGATTCATTGTCACTGCTGTACTGTTGTCATGGAAAACACAGTGGGAATGGATATTGGCAACAGAAAATAACAACGATTCCTTTTCTGCTTTGGTTGGTGACAGTAGAGCTGAGGAAGTTGCTGTTGTTAGTAATATTTTAGTAGTAAACCCAGTAGATATAGCATTGTATCATGCTGCGTAAGGCATTTAAGAAGCTCTGTGGTCATTCCCTCTCTGAGTGAATCTGTTTCCAGATCAAATTGGGATAGTTTTCACAGATTTATTTCACAATCTCCTACAGTTTCCCTGTGTAGTTTTTCTGCAGGAACAGAAGTTGCAGACCCCAGACCTAAAGCCTGGATTGTGTCTACTCTGAGCTCTACTAGCTAGCCTTGATGGCATTACGGTGCACTGTTTGGAAATGTGAGTTGTTTCGGTTACCATGGCATCTAATCATGAGAGATTCCAACTTGACAGCTGCACTATTCAAATAAAGCATATGCAGCACTGACATTGCCAAAGTCTGCATCATTTTTCTTTGAACAAATTATCATGTCAGCCCCTCTTGGGAAAACAGATTCAATCAGGTGTGTCTGCAGGCATCCATGTGATCAACTATTTAGGGAGCCGAGCGGGCGAGCGCTTCTGATACTTCGGATCTTTCTTTCAATTAAACCCAGAGTTTTACTCCTAATACTCCTAACTCCTAATAGGAAACACGGGGATCTGTAAAATGTGGAATGTGCGCTAGTGTTACATGAGGATGTCCTCTGCTCTGTCTTCCAGTGAACCAATCACACACTCGAAGTAGTGTGTCTGAAATGGCACCCTATTCCCTATGTAGTGCACTACCTTTGACCAGGTTCTGCATAGGGCTAGGGTGCCATTTTGGATAAACACTCAGTGAACCAATCTTTCACTCTGAATAATGTGTTTGACTTTTGCAGCAGCCACAAACGACCATGAATACCATTGTTGTGACTGTGTGATGATTGATTGACTGAGGCATATCAGATACCAGCCTCATGACTCTGATAATGAAATGAAGGGCTTGATTCTGTTATTTGTTTTACCAAGAATGTGGGTGTATGGAGGTTGGTTTCTGTTCTGCGAGGTGAGGAAGACGTGACCTGACCAACAGGAAGTATCTGATATCAGGTATAAAGAACAAAATATCCCCCTGCATGGCTCATGGTATGCAGAACATAAATCCAATCAATATTTGTATTGTATTTGTGTTGTATGATACAGATATACTGTTAACACAGTGGGATATCTGCAACACCATTTTCTATGAAATTAACAAGAACATTCCAAGACATTTTATCTGTTCTCTAGGTCCATTATTGTCGGTGTTGACTCTGTCTGGTCAATTCACCAAGTTCTTAGTTTCCAGTTCAATGGCCATGCGCTCCAATAAATTGGTGCGGAAAGCCCTGGGTGTAATATGTCTGCAGCCATTATTAAGCTATTCTCTACAACAATCAAGAAGTTATAATTCTCTCTGCCTGGGGAGTGGGAGCAAACTTCCTGTTGGATAAAGTCATGCTACCGAGCGAGCACATAACGTTCTGAGAATCGTATGTTTCTTAGCACGTGGTGACAGCGTGGTTGTCCTATAGTTATTTAGCAACCTTCCCACAACTATCTGGGAATGGTGCAGGATAGTTGTTTGGCTATGTTGCATTCTCAGCACATTGAGGGAATTGACAACAAACAAAACATCTTGGTATTTTATTCCTTTCATAGAACATTTCCTAAAAGTTCAAACATGGTAACATTTAACTTTCCTTTTGGTAATGTTCTAGAAACACTCTGCAATTGGGTTTGACATTGGGAATGTTTTCAAGTTCAGAGAACTTTAAAAAACAAAACTTTCTTCGTGGGAATTTCAGTACTTGAGCATAACATTTTCTACAGGTTTCCTCAATGTTCTATTTAATGTCAAATTGTTAAGAAAAACTTTCCATAAAAAACACACAACAGCTTTAATAACTTTCAGAGAACGTTCTAAGAATGTTATTTAATGTTCTCTCCTTCCAACTGGACAATGACCCTAAGCACACATCCAAGACATCGCAGGACTGGCTTCAGGACAAGTCTCTGAATGTCCTTGAGTGGCCTGCCAGAGCCTGTACTTGAACCCGATCGAACATCTCTGAGGAGACCTG
This sequence comes from Oncorhynchus nerka, assembly GCF_034236695.1. Lineage (NCBI taxonomy): Eukaryota > Metazoa > Chordata > Actinopteri > Salmoniformes > Salmonidae > Oncorhynchus > Oncorhynchus nerka. The sequence continues at coordinate 14,121,916 of NC_088404.1, read as the reverse complement.
AAAATAGCTGTGCCGCGATACTCCCTATACTCCCTTTCAGAGCTTGAGAGGATCTGCAGAGAAGTATGGTAGAAACTCACCATATAAAGGTGTGCCAAATGTGTAGCATCATATCCCAGAAGACTCGAGGCTGTAATCTGAATACTTACGTAAATGTGATATTTCAGTTTAATAAAAAAAAGAAAGAAATATCACGTTTACGTAAGTATTCAGACCCTTTACTCAGTACTTTGTTGAAGCACCTTTGGCAGGGATTAAAGCATTGTTTTCCCCATTAACTAAATTTAAACGGGGGACGGACAAAAAAACAAACAGGATATGCGTACTGTCTTAATAAATCACAACTTTCCACCACTCTGCAATATAATGGCTAATGCATTTGGATGTTGCGCACCGCGTTCAGCCAATCCGGTTGCAGTAGACTGTTGTTTATCCCTGGCTGAACGAGGTGTGCAACATCCAGAAGTAGCATTAGCCTCTCCAGCATGGTGGTAGAAATGGTGCTTTATATCGAGTGAAGGAGGAAACCGACGCCTTTGCTGTACGTATCGGTCGCCGTGGGACACAAGTGTTTTACAGCCAGGGCTAATCACTTCCAGTTGATAGTGGGTCCGTCAAAAGACATGTAAATAGCGACCATTGACGGCTGTCCAGGCTAGGGAACTTCAAATACCCGCAGAGATTGTGAAACAGGAGACTTACATGCTTTTTAAAACATAGACCGCTACTATTTTCTGTCAGGTTTAATTTATTTAATACCCTACACCTGCTCCCTAATAGGAGTAGAATCTAGAACATGGCCAACAACATGGCCAAAAAGTTGAGGTCAGGGCTCTGTGCAGGCCAGTCATGTTCTTCCACACCAAACTCGACAAACCATTTCTATATGATGAAATAGCAAAGGGCCTTCCCTAAACTATTGCCAGAATGTTGGAAGCAGAGAATCGTCTAGAATGTCACTGTATTCTGTAGAGTTAACAATGGCGGCGGAGGGGAGGGCGGTTGTTTTACGGGCTTCTAACCAACTGTGCTATTTTGCTTGTTTTTTCACATTGTTTGTAATGCATTCCGTACACAATGTTGCTGCTACCGTCTCTTATGACAGAAAATAGCTTCTGGACATCGGAACAGCGATTACTCACCTCGAACTGGACAAATAATTTTTCTTTAAATGAGTCCAACGCAAAGGATAGATTGCATTGTCAAAACAAGGCCAAAATCCCCATCATCAGCGTGAAGAAAAGACGGAAGAAAAGGGGGAGGAGGGCGGGGTGCCTTGTAAGAATTTGCCGATGAGTAGGTAAACCACCACTTCCATCTGTATTATTGGCTAACGTGCAGTCATTGGAAAATAAACTGGACGATCGACAATCAATAATATCCTACCTTAAAAACTTGCAATATCTTATGGTTCACCGAGACTTGGCTGAACGATGACAGGGATAATAAAGAGCTGGCTGGCTTCTCAATTGTTTCGGTAGGACAGAGCAGTTACGTCTGGTAAGACGAGGGGCGGGGATGCGTGTCCATTTGTCAATAACTGATGGTGCGCGATGTCTAACATTAAAGAAGTCTCAAGGTATTGCTCACCTGAGGTAGAATACCTCAAGATAAACTGTAGACCACACTATCTACCCAGAGAGTTCTCATCTATATTATTCGTAGCCATCTATTTACCACCACAAACCGATGCTGGCACTAAGACCGCACTCAACGAGCTGTAAAAGGCCATAAGCAAACAAGAAAGTGCTCATCCAGAAGTGGAGCTCCAAGTGGCCAGGGGCTTTAATGCAGGCACACTTAAATCCATTTTTACCTAATTTCTACCAGCATGTTACATGTGCAACCAGAGGACAAAAAAACTCTAGACCCCCTTTACTCTTTGGTTGCCCTCCATCTATCTCCAGAGTTTGTTCTGTTAGGTGACCTAAACTGGGATATGCTTAACACCCCGTCAGTCCTACAATCTAAGTTAGATGCCCTCAATCTCACACAAATTATCAAGGAACACACCAGGTACAACCCTAAATCCGTAAACATGGGCACCCTCATAGATATCATCCTGACCAACCTGCCCTCTAAGTACACCTCTGCTGTCTTCAACCAGTATCTCAGCGATCACTGCCTCATTGCCTGCATCTGCTATGGGTCCGTGGTCAAAGGACCACCCCTCATCACTGTCAAACGCTCCCTAAAACACTTCTGTGAGCAGGCCTTTCTAATCGACCAGGCCCGGGTATCCTGGAAGGATATTGACCTTATCCCGTCAGTAGAGGATGCCTGGTCGATCTTTAAAAGTAATTTCCTCACCATCTTAAATAAGAATACCCCTTTCAAAAAATGTAGAACTAAGAACAGATATAGCCATTGGTTCACTCCAGACCTGGCTGCCCTCGACCAGCACAAAAACATCCTGTGGCGGACTGCACTAGCATCGCATAGTCCCCGCGATATGCAACGGGAAGTCAGGAACCAATACACGCAGTCAGTCAGGAAAGCAAAGGCTAGCTTTTTCAAACAGAAATTTTCATCCTGTAGCTCTAACTCCCAAAACTTTCGGGACACTGTAAAGTCCATAGAAAATAAGAGCACCTCCTCCCAGTTGACCACTGCACTGAGGCTAGGAAACACTGTCACCAGCGATAAATCCACGAAAATTGAGATTTTCAATAAGCATTTCTCTAGGGCTGGCCATGCTTTCCTCCTGGTTACCCCAACCCAGCCAACAGCTCCACACCCCCCGCAGTTACTTGCCCAAGCCTCCCCAGCTTCTCTTTCACCCAAATCCAAATACCAGATGTTCTGAAAGAGCTGCAAAATCTGGACCCGTACAAACCAGCTGGGCTAGACAATCTGTACCCTCTCTTCCTAAAATTATCCGCCGCCATTGTTGCAACCCCTATTACCAGTCTGTTCAACCTCTCTTTCGTATCCTGCCCTGCCTTTCTAAAGTCTTCGGAAGCCAAGTTAACAAACAGATCACTGACCCTTTCTGTGCAATCCGGTTTCTGAGCTGGTCACGGGTGCACCTCAGCCACGCTCAAGGTACTAAACAATATCATAACTGCCATCGATAAAAGACAGCACTGTGCAGCCAACTTCATGGACCTGGCCAAGGCTTTCGACTCTGTCAATCACCGTATTCTTATCGGCTGACTCAACAGCCTTGGTTTCTCAAATGACTGCCTCGCCTGGTTCACCAACAACTTCTCAGATAGAATTCAGTGTGTCAAATCGCTGGTCCTGTTGTCCGGACCTCTGGCAGTCTCTATGGGGGTGCCACATGGTTCAATTCTCGGGCAGACTCTTTTATCTGCATATATCAACTCTCTTCTCTGTATACATCAATGAGGTCGCTCTTGCTGCGGGTGATTCCCTGAGCCACCTCTACGCAGACGACACAATTCTGTATACATCTGGCCCTTCTTTGGACACTGTGTTAACAAACCTCCAAACGAGCTTCATACAACACTCCTTCAGTGGCCTCCAACTGCTCTTAAACGCTAGTAAAAGGTTGCAGTTGTAAATGAGAACTTGTTCTCAACTGGCTTACTTGGTTAAATAAAGGTGAGATAAAAAAATAAATAATAAAATACTCCACACACAGAGACACATACAAAGCTCTCCCTCGCCCTCCATTTGGCAAATCTGACCATAATTATATCCTCTTGATTCATGCTGTCATGACGTTGGCCTCTTTGGGTATAGTAACCCCATCCCCCTCTCCCTGCCTCCCCTTTGCCTCCTTCAACTAGGCTGCTGTGGTCAGAGGTCGTAAATTTCTGAGAAGACCCTGCCACATGGCCACACAGTATAGAGATAGAGTGAAGTTTCATAGAGGTCAAAGGAAATCCTTCCACCTCACAGAACTTGAGGTACGAACAAATTTCATGTTCCGGACAAAGTATAAAAGATCGGTGAAGAATCCAGCTACGAACTGGTCCGTTTTTCACGACTTGGGGAAGCTCATGGGAGACCGTGTGGCCACATTACCATAACGCTGTTTATATAATAGCCTCAGATATGAGGTTTACATCTAATTGTTGTATAAGATGAATGAGTGAGTATGATACTGTTTGTGTAAGTGTGTAATATGATTTTGGACTGTTTAATGTTTTGGACTGAAAAATACAATTCCCTTTTGATTTGAACTAAATCAGAAGACCGCCCCCTGAGCCCAGTTAGGGTCAGACATCCTGGGACAGCCCTCTTCGGCCCTTCCGAAATAAAACCCCCACTCGGGTTTTCGATCAGCAGACCGAGCTTAACTCAATTACGAGATGGCTAAAGGTTGCAAACCATGTTTTTCTCCATTTGGAGGACAAAGGTTGTAGACCATTGCTGAATCTTTTAACCATACCAGGTGGTTAAACTCTTAGACTATCGATACCGAGAGAATAAGAACAAGTCTTTGATATTAATTACTAGTCTGCAGCTAGGAATTCGGTATCATTGAATGCGAAGAATGACAACCGCCAAAACACCCATTCTATAACAAATGTCACGCTGAACAATCCCCTCTAACCACAAGCGAGAGAGGGAGAGAGACGGAAAATTCTACAAAAGAAACAAACTTTTCACCAGCGATCAAGACGACACACCGAGCGTAAATATATATATTGATTGCAATTGTTCCCGAATGAGTGAGTGTTCATGTGTAAAGGATTAGCATTTCAATTGTTAGAATTATTAACGCTGCAGTGACTTCTTAGTCGACCCCCACTTCTCCTTTTGTCTAACAAGCCGCCATGCCGGTTTAGCCCACTAGGGCACATTCTCCTATCATTTCATGTAACCACATTTACCTTGTTTGTTTGTTTGTTTATGCATTTCTGTGAATTACTTAGTTAGTAATAAATAAATTATTTAAGACCATTGATGTATGGATGACTGATAGTGAAGACTGGGTTCGTGCAGATAGACAATTGGAATGAGACTAACGTGAGGTAAAGGAAAAGATTTTAGGAATGATAACTTTGTATCTTAATATTTTTCCTTGGTGCCCCGACTTCCTAGTAATTACGGTTACATGATTAATCAGTCTAATCGCGTAATAACTAATTACAGAGAATCTTTGATAAAAACTATCAGTCTTCAGTTAATGATAGTAAAGACACGACACTGCTTACAAGCAAAAACTAAATCAGGAAGTACCAGTGACTCGCTCAATACGGAAGAGGTCAGATCACACGGATGCTACGCTACAGGACTGTTTTGCTAGCACAGACAGGAATATGTTCCGGGATTCATCCAATGGCATTGAGGAGTATTTCACCTCAGTCACTGGCTTCATCAGTAAGTGCATTAACGACATTGTCCCCACGGTGACTGTATGTACATTTTCCAACCAGATGCCATAGATTGCACAGGCAACATCCGCACCGAGCTAAAGGCTAGTGCTTCCGCTTTCAAGGAGTGGGACACTAATCCACTCGTTGGATGTGGCGGGGCTTGAAACTATTACGGACTACAAAGGGAAACACAGCAGTGAGCTGCCCAGTGACCCTACCAGTAGAGCTAAATGCCTTTTATGCTCGCTTCGAGGCAAGCAATACTGAAGCATGCATGAGAGAACCAGCTGCGGTGCCAGACGGATTACCAGGACAGATTATCAGGACATGTACTCAAAGTATACGTGGACCAACTGGCAAGTGTCTTCACTGACATTTTCAACCTCTCCCTGGCCGAGTCTGTAATACCTACATGTTTCAAATAGACCACCATAGTCCCTGTGCCTTAAGAAAGTGAAGGTAACCTGCCTAAATAATTACGACTCACGTCGTTAGCCATGAAGTGCTTTGAATGTCTGGTCATGTTAAACATCAACACCATCATGCAAGAAACCATAGATCAACTCCAATTAGCATTCCGCCCCAACAGATCCACAGATGACGCAATCTCAATCACACTCCACACTGCCCTTTCCCACCTACACAAAAGGTACACCCATGTGAGAATGCTGTTCATTGACTACAGTTCAGCGTTCTACACCATAGTGCCCACAAAACTCATCACTAAGATAAGCACCCTGGGACTAAACACCTCCCTCTGCAACTGGATCCTGGACTTCCTGTCAGACCGCCCCCAGGTGGTAAGGGTAGGCAACAACACATCTGCCACACTGATCCTCAACACTGGGGCACCTCAGTGGTGTGTGGTTAGTCCCCTCCTGTACTCTCTGTTCACCCACGTCTGCGTGACTCCAACACCATCATTAACTTTGCTGACTACACAACAGTGGTATGCCTGATCACCGACAACGATGAGACAGCCTTTAGGGAGGAAGTCAGAGACTTGGCAATGTGGTGTCAGGACAACAACGTCTCTCTCAATGTGAGCAAGACAAAGGAGCTGATGGTGGACTATGGGAAAAGGGAGGCCGAACAGGCCCCCATTAACATCGAAGGGACTGAAGTGGAGCGGGTCGAGAATTTCAAGTTCCTTGGTGTCCACATCACCAACATCACCAACAAACTATCATGGTCCAAACACACAAAGACAGATGTGAAGAGGGCACAACATCACTTTTTCCCTCTCAGGAGACTGAAAAGATTTGGCCTTGGTCCCCAGATCCTGAAAAAGTTTTACAGCGGCACCATAGAGATCATCCTGAGCGGGTCGCATCACCGCCTGGTATGGCAACTGCTCGGCACCTGACCATAAGGCACTACAGAGGGTAATGCATACTGACCAGTACATCACTGGGACCAAGCTTCCTGACATCCAGGACTTAAATACTAGGCAGTGTCAGAGGAAGACCCAAAACATTTTCAAAGACTCCAGTTACCCAAGTTATAGACGGTTCTCTCTGCTACCGCATGGCAAGCGGTACCGGAGAGCCAAGTCGAGGACCAAAAGGCTCCGTAACAGCTTCTACCTCCAAGCCATAAGACTGTCGGGGGGCTAGGGTCAGTTTGTTATATGTGGAGTACTTCTCCTGTCCTATTCGGTTTCCTGTGTGAATTTAAGTGTGCTCTCTCTAATTCTCTCTTTCTCTCTTTCTTTCTCTCTAGGACCATGCCTCAGGACTACCTGACATGATGACTCCTTGCTGTCCCCAGTCCACCTGGCCGTGCTGCTGCTCCAGTTTCAACTGTTCTGCCTTATTATTATTTGACCATGCTGGTCATTTATGAACATTTGAACATCTTGGCCATGTTCTGTTATAATCTCCACCCGGCACAGCCAGAAGAGGACTGGCCACCTCTCATAGCCTGGTTCCTCTCTAGGATTCTTCCAAGGCTTTGGCCTTTCTAGGGAGTATTTCCTAGCCACCGTGCTTCTACACCTGCATTGTTTAATGTTTGGTGTTTTAGGCTGGGTTTCTGTACAGCACTTCGAGATATCAGCTGATGTAACAAGGGCTATATAAAATAATACATTTGATTTTATTTGATTTAATCAAATGGCCACCCGGACTATTTATTACATTATTACATTATTACATTGCCCCCCCTTATACAATGCCACTTTATATAATGTTTACATACCCTACATTACTCATCTCATATGTATATACTGTACTCTATGTCATCTACTGCATCTTGCCTATGCCATTCTGCCATCGCTCAAGCATATATTTATATGTACATAATCTTATTAAATCCTTTTCACTTGTGTGTATAATGTAGTTGTTGTGAAATTGTTAGATTACATGTTAGATATTACTGCATGGTCGGAACTAGAAGCACAAGCATTTCGCTACACTCGCATCTGCTAACCATTTGTATGTGACCAATAAAATTTGGTTTGATTTGATTTGAGTTGAAAGCCGAATCCACTAATTTGATGGCCTTGTAGTGTAGGTGGTGCAACAGGTTGAATTCTTAGGTCTGGCGTAGAGTGCATTTTACGTCAGACCTAGAGTTACTACCCATTTATGACCAACTGGTGCAACCGGCCCCAGAGGTGCATTCTCTGTCATATATTGGGACGAAGAACTGAGGGCTCATACAGACAGCTCCAGACTTGTTGTCATATTTCCCTTGAAGCTACTGCTGTTTACATTTCCTTTCTGACATTAAAGAGCAACATTGTTTTGGTTAGACTGACGGAGAGGTTTTAAATTGCACTACCATTAAAATGACATGCTAAAGTTAAACTTGTTCGTTGAGTTCAAACATGTTTCTCAAACCTGCATAGGTTTAACCCTTTTAAATCACCTAAAGTTTTTACCACCATTACCACCATTACCACCCAGCTGTGTTATATCATACTGCCATTTCTGTGTTGAATAGTAGTGTGACTACATCTGCATTTTGTGTCAATTTGTGTGTAATCCTTAATTTGTTCTGTAACAAAACCCCCCAAAAATAGGATCATCTTTGTATCTGATAAATCTGTAATAATCAATTTTCCATTAGCCTGTAAATACATTGCAATCTTTAGACTTTCTAACTTTGGCTAGACTCAATCACTGCAGTAAAAGGAACGAACCTTGGGGGACCCCCCAGTTTAAGAATGGCTCTGTGGAACTAATTGTAGTCTTGCAGCAGATCACATACATGAATTCTGAGATAGAATTCACCCTTTCCCTGTCCGTCTGTCTGTCTGGCTTACGAAATGCCTCCTGAACATGGACAGACAGACTGTGTTCAACTACTATTCAAAATAATGTCAAATATTTACAATGGAAACAATAGAATAGTTCCAAAACTGCAAACTCTGCCCATCTTGCACTCCAGGCAGGCTAAAGAAAATGCTCAAAGTATTTGTAAGATTTCAAGTAGTATTTGAACCCAGATCTGACTGACAGACAGCCAGTCATGCAGTGGAGCAGTGAAGGGAGGAGAGGATATGGGAACCATGAGGGTGGAGAAATAACAACTAGGGAGGGCAAGATTAGACAGAAGAAAATGCAATCCATCTGTCACCTGAGTAAGTTAGAAGACATGTACCGACAGGCAAGGCTGTGTGTGATATAGAGACCTCACCCATTCCCAGCATCTGACCCAGCTCCATGCTCCGCTGTGTGATTATTGGTTTTATCTACGCAGTGAATGAAATGATAACGTGCATGAATAGGGACAGTGAACCACAGCCAGCCAACCTGCATGAGTATTCAGCAGCGGGAGTTTATTTAGAAGGTGTCTAGTCGAGGACAATTCACACAATGGTTTATGGTACACTTTAAGTTTATTGGCTGGGTTAAAAAGTAGTCTAAAGGACATGTCAGAATGCTGACAATGTAAGTGAACTATGTTCTTTCACTTTCGTGAATTTATTTATTAAAAAAAAATGTTTTTATTTGTCACATGCCCTGAATACAATAGCTGTAGACCTTACAGTGAAATGCTTACTTACAAGCCCTTAACCAACAATGCAGTTTTAAGAAAAAAAGTGTTAAGAAAGTATTTACTAAATAACCTCAAGTAAAAAAAAATGAAAATAGGGGATAGAAGCTGTTAAGAAGCCTTTTGGACCTAAACTTAGCAGAGAGAACAGTCTATGACTAGGGTGGTTGGAGTCTTCGGCAAGTCTTTTAGGGCCTTCCTCTGACACCGTCTGGTATAGAGGTCCTAGATGGCAGGAAGCTTGGCCCCTGTGATATAATGGGCCGTATGCACTACACTCTGTAGTGCCTTGCGGTCGGACGCCAGGCAATTGCAATACAAGGCGGTGATGCAACCAGTGCTCTCGATGGTGCAGCTGTATTTTTTTTGAGGATCTGATGACCCATGCCAAATCTTTTCAGTCTCTTCAGGCGTTGTCTTGCCCTCTTCGTGACTGTCTTGGTGTATTTGGACCATGATAGTTTGTTGGTGATGTGGACACCAAGGAACTTGAAGCTCTCAACCAGCTCCACTACAGCCCCGTCAATGAGAATGGGGGCGTGCTCGGCCCTCCTTTTCCAGTAGTCCACGATCACCTCCTTGTCCTGATCACATTGAAGGAGAGGTTGTTATCCTGGCACTACACTGCCAGGTTTCTGATCTCCTCCCTATTGGGTGTCTCATCATTGTCGGTGATCAGGTCTACCACTGTTTTGTCGCCGGCAAACTTAATGATGGTGTTGCAGTCATATTTGGCCATGCAGACATGGGTGAACATGGAGTACAGGATGGAACTGAGCACGCACCTCTGGGTGGCCCCTGTGATGATGATCAGCATGGCAGATGTGTTGCTCCCTACCCTTATCAACTGGGGGCGGCCCGTCAGGAAGGTGTTTAGTCCCAGGGTCCATAGTGATAAGCTTTGAGGGAACTATGGTGTTGAACTCTGAGCTGTAGTCAATGAATAACATTCTCACGTAGCTGTTCATTTTGTCCAGGTGGGAAAGGGCAGTGTGGAATGCAATAGAGATTGCATCATCTGTGGATCTGTTGGGGATGTATTGGAGTGGGTCTAGGGTGTCTGAGATAATGGTGTTGATGTGAGCCATGATCAGCCTTTTAAAGCACTTCGTGGCTACAGAAGCCTTGGGGTTTTTGTTTTTACAGTGACTATGGTGGTCTGCTTGAAACATGTTGGTATTATAGACTCGGTCAGGGACGGGTTGAAAATGTCAGTAAAGATACCTGCCAGTTGGTCAACACATGCTCGGAGTACACGTTCCTAGTAATCCATCTGGTCTTGCGGCCTTGTGAATGTTGACCTGTTTAAAGGTCTTACTCACATCGGCTACACAGTCATCCAGAACAGCTGGTGCTCTCATGCATGCTTCAGTGTTCCTTGCCTCGAAGCGTGCATAGAAGTCATTTTGCTCATCTTGTAGGCTCGTGTCACTGGGCAGCTCGCGGCTGTGCTTCCCTTTGTAGTCCGTAATAGTTTGCAAGCCCTGATACATCTGACAATCTTAGTCCTGTATTGCCACTTTGCCTGTTTGATGGTTCTTCGGAGGGCATAGCGGGATTTCTTATAAGCGTCCGGGTTAGAGTCCTGCTCCATGAAAGCAGCAGCTCTACCCTTTAGCTCAGTGCGGATGTTGCCTGTAATCCATGGCTTCTTGTTGGGGTATGTGCGTACGGTCACTGTGGGGACGATATCCTCAATGTACTTATTGATGAAGCCAGTGACTGATGTGGTGTACTCCTCAATGCCATCGGAAGAATCCCAGAACTGCTAGCAAAACAGTCCTGTAGCTTAGCATCTGCATCATCTGACCACTTTCATATTGAGCGAGTCACTGGTACTTCCTGCTTTAGTTTTTGCTTGTGAGCAGCAGGAATCAGGAGGATAGAGTTATGGTCAGATTTGCCAAATGGAGGGCGAGGGAGAGCATTGTATGCGTCTCTGTGTGTGTGGATGTCATAAGGTGAACGCACCAATTTGTAAGTCGCTCTGGATAAGAGCGTCTGCTAAATGACTTAAATGTAAATGTAAATGAGTAAAGGTGGTCGAGAGCTTTTTCCCCTCTGGTTGCACATGTGATACGCTGGTAGAAATGAGGTCAAACGGATTTAAGTTTCCTTGCATCAAAGTCCCCGGCCACTAGGAGCACCGTCTCTGGATGAGCATTTTCTTGTTTGCCTTATAGTTGGTTGAGTGTGGTCTTAGTTCCAGCATCGGTTTGTGGTGGTAAATAGACAGCTACGAAAAATATAGATTAAAACCTCTATGGTAAATAGTGTTGTCTACAGCTTATCATGAGATACTCTACCTCAGGCGAGCAAAACCTCGAGACTTTCTTAATATTAGATTTCGTGCACCAGCTGTTATTTACAAATGGACACAGACCGCCTCCCCTTGTCTTACCAGAGGCAGCTGTTCTATCTTGACGATGGACAGAAAACCCAGCCAGCTGTATGTCATCCATGTCATAGTTCAACCACGACTCTGTGAAACATAAGATATTACAGTTTTTAATGTCCCGTTGGTAGGATAGTCTTGATCGGAGCTCATCAAGTTCATTATCCAAAGATTATCCACTCTGCGTCGGATTCTTACAAGGGACCTGACCTACGTCCCCTCTATCTCTGTCTCTTCTTCATGCGAATCACATGGATTTGGGCCTTATCTGGTGTCTGAAGTAAATACTTTGCATACGACTCATTAAACATAAGATCTTAGTCCAGTACGAGGTGAATAATCGCTGTTCTGATATCCAGAAGCTCTTTTCCGTCATAAGAGACGGTGGCAGAAACAATATACCAGTATAGCAGAATTATAGTATACAGTATTTGTCAACTACCAGTACAGTATGGCAGTTTTATAGTACAGTATTTGTCAACTACCAGTATGGCAGTATTATAGTATATAGTATTTCACAGCTACCAGTGTGCAAACCCAAGAATGCTTCAACAAAATCAATCTGTGTGAGTAGATATGACTGGTGCGTATGTATGATGTTAGCCTGGGATGTCTGTATAAGAGCAGACTGCCGTGTGTGTGCCTCTTTGTCTCATGAGAACTCCAATCAACTAAGCTATATGATGAGGGGGACATGAGGCAGACATGAACTATCTGCTACCTCCCACCCTGCACCCTGAATACCGCTTCGGTTTTCAAATCAGGCAGAGGGCTTGGGCTGTTGCATGATAGCAACCAAAGCCTACGTAGGTCAGTTTGTAACATTCCATCATTGGTTACTCTGAGAGTTCCCCATATTGATGTCGGCCTCAGGCCCAATGGTGCTAACCTTGCAAAAGTAATTCACATTTTTTTATTTGATCTTTATTCAACTAGGCAAGTCAGTTAAGAACACATTATTATTTACAATGACGGCCTAGGAACAGTGGGTTAACTGCCTTGCTCAGGGGCAGAACGACAGATTTTTACCTTGTCAGCTCGGGGATTCGATCTAGCAACCTTTTGGTAACTGGCCCAACGAAACGTTCTTTGACTCTGTCATACAGTATACGCTTTTATTTTTTGTTGTCCTAGGCTACCTGGCTAAATGCTTGCTTGCTAGCCTAACTTTATTTCATGGGCAACGTTAGCTAGTTAACATTATCCTTTTACTCTAGCTACATATTGGACTACCATCCTCTCAGGCCAGGGGCACAACAATGTATGCATTTAGGGTTGGATCAGAATTGCCATTATAATCATTGAATTAAGCAAAACCACAAGTCCAAATCCATATGTTCATCCATGGCTAATTTAGGAAAGGGCCAATCTTAGCTAGTTAGCTAGCCACCGGAGGACAACAACACAATGAGATGCAACAATTCAAGTTGTTTCTGTCAATAACGTATTGTTCTAGATGTGATTGGAGTGAAGCCAATTCCAAACAGGCTTCCAAACTGGCTCACTCAATTTAGCTCAATGCTGATGGACTATTATTTTATACTTTTTTTTATCAAGTGCTTTATCAAATGCTCCCTGGTTTCCCTTGCATTCAATGCTATGGGCAGCAACAGTCTTTTTGACCAGACAGCATCAGGTAGATGGCCTACACATACAGAGACAGAGATCCGATGTTTCGCTCACTCGGATGCTTTCTCCGGTGAGATACATTCAGGCTCTTGCAAATTGAAGGAAAATTATGAAACACAGAGAGACAAAAGAGGATCTCTAACCTCTCATTAGTACCAGTCACCACAGCCTGCTCAGTGCTCTGTCACATATCTAAACAGGTCAGGGGGCAATAAGGTTTGAGATAGGAAGGAAAGGGTTTGTGAAACTACACACCACCCTCAAGATCTTGATGACTACGCTGCATTCTCAAGAACTAAGCAGAATGGAGCTGGAACAGACTGCCCCCCTGGAACAGACACTGCAAGTTGTTTCAGTAGCTTATGCAGTCTGTTGGTTTCCTCAGAGCTCTCTGCTCTCTTATCTGTTTTTGTTCCACTTGAATGAAAGTGTGTTCTGTAGGTGTGTTTAGCCAAATAGTACTGAGCGCATACAGGTACTTTACAATACCTACATTATTCAGCGTCAGAGTTGAAAGCATATACTACAAAACACTGCACAGCTAAAATATGGAAAATGTTACCAGTCGGCAGTAGCTCTTTGGTTGCAAGGGGGATTCCTCAGCCCCGCCTAGACGAAGCATACAGGTTTCCATATGGAAAGTCTTTGAGCCTGCCTGCATGGGCCCCTTATTTGCCATTTAGTTTGCGTTCCAAATGACACCCTATTCCCTAGATACAGTAGTGTGCTACTTTTATTATAGCTCTATGGGCAGTGGTCAAAAGTAGCACGCTACATAGGGAGGAGGGTGCCATTTGGGATGCCTGTCCTGGCTGCCATAATGAAACAAAGTCTTTCCTGTTAGAGAAGATGGATCCCTTCAGAGTGGAATAGCAGGACGGAGCAGTAAGAGTGTGTGTGTGTGTATGTGTGCGTGCACGCTCGTGCATGCATGGGTAGGTGTGTGCATGGCTGGGTGTGTGCGCTGACCTATAACCCTGTTTCATGCGACACTCTACTTGTGGATTTTCTTACTGGTTTGGCCAGTCTTTCACTGGGATGAGGCTGGACGAAGTCCAACACAACCTAGATAGATGGATGAAGGGGGAAAGTGACGTTTTGCCTCACTAGTTGCGTTCCACTTCATCTAAGGGGTCCTTGTTTATGAAGGAGAAGGTAGGTGGGCTGGCCAAAATGGTCATTGTAGGACCAGAGCTAAGGAGTCCTTGTTTTTAAAGGAGAAGGGAAGTGGGCTGGCGAAAATGTGGTTCTGGACATAAAAATAAATACGTCTTCAGAGTATAGGCTAATCTTATCTTCATCTTCATGTCTCCTGCATTATTTCAGAAACTGAATGAATGAACTATACCCTTATTGTTTCACATCGATGAATCATCAATGCAGTAATGATAGACCTTAACGAACACCACCAGTCCTGCCTGTCCTGTACTGAAGCAAGGTGTGCCTCCTGTTGTTTGTACTGCGGGGTTAGGAAACGACATGACACATTCCTCACACTCGACAGAACAGAAGAACATCTTTTGCTACTGATGTAGGATCTTAATTTGAGCCACTTTGCTACAGGATGAAAATAATCCTGCATTTTGCATTAGGGCAAATCAAGTTTGACATTTCAAAGTAGAAATTACAAACTTCAGAAGCCTTTTTAAACATCAAATACACTACAATCTTTACAGTTCCTGCTTTGCAGGAAAGTTCAGTTCAAATTAAGATCCTACATCTGTACATACCATTGTTTGATCTTTATATGACTAGGATGGTCACCCCTGCACTATTGCCGTCATGTGACGTTTAGTCAATATTTGTGAATGAATGGGTGAGACCCGTGTTGAACGGAGGAGGGCATTTGAGCTAGCCCATTCATAAAGTCCACACTCTGCATGGGAAACAGTCTCAAACACATCATTGACTATAGATAGTATAAGTTGTGACTGTCATTAATCAGTTTTAAGTAACATTGCACTTCTTGATCATGATATACTAACCGAGATATGCACAAAATTAAATACTAAAATAAATGAATGAATGAATGATTGCAGCCGCTCCCCATTGGTAGAGTCTTTCAGCTTCTGGATCTTTCATTCAGAGATCCAGTTGATTTAAAAATTAATGGGTCTCCAACCGGTTCTATACACCCCTTCTTTCTGTGCAACCGGTTCTATACACCCCTTCATCCTGGGCAACCGGCTCTCTGCATCACTTCTTCCTGACCTCCCCATATTTGACCTTTCACCTGGAAGGCCAACATTAACTCTCCGCTGATTTTCCAGGACCCTCCCGACCCTTCCCAGAGCAGTCCGTGAGAATATTCCTAGGGGGTTGTCATCTAAGATCAGCCTTTACAGCGTTGACCTTTGAACTGTGTATTGACCTATGAACTGTGTCCTAGGCCCTCTTGATCTCCTGGGCCCTTGTTACCCAGCTCCCCTGCATGGAAGGGATAGAGGGGGGGTCTATGAGGGTCTACTGCTCTGTGTCAACCAGCAGCCCACCCAGTTTGGCAGCTAGGGGTTAACTAGGCCCACAATCCCCCTTCCTTGTCTCTCTTTACCTCCTCAGCCTAACAGAAACCACCTGTGGCTATTTGGGCTATACTACAAAGTATTTCCTATATGTAAGGTCACAGGGACTCTCCCGATTCCCTTTCTGTCCTGGCTGATATAGCTATCAGACCTGGGTTCAAATCCTAATACTACTTTCAAAAAAATACTTTGTCTGTGCTTGATTGAGCTTGCCTGACCAAATGGAACAAATAGAATAGTCTCCAAACTACACAACCTGCCAATCTAACAATCCAGGCAGGCTACAGCAAATGCTAAAAGTATTAGAAAGATTTCAAATAGTATTTGAACCCAGGTCGGGTAGCCAGTCACCAAAGCCTGAACCCTAGCTTCCTCACAGAGCATGGAGCCTAAATTAGCATCTCAATCAGACAGCCCCAATATTTATCACTCTAATGATGAGACCAAGACAAAAACCTGAAAAACTTTCACAAGGTTGAGCCAAATAGTTTACCATCATAGATCATATAAAATGGATGAATTAGTGACTAAAGTGTTTGATGAAGGTGTTGTGTATTGATCTTTTGTGAAGCCTTGTTTGAATTTTGTTCCAGTGAAATAATGAATCTTATGTTACTTCAGTTACGTGGCTAGAACGAAGTTGACATAGGCTACATTTGGACTTATGGTTAATGTTGGATGTGTCTCTGCTCTTTCTAAGCTGTCCTAAGCCAGGCCTAGGTTTTATAGCTGATAACAAGCAATAATGACCTGCTGAAGGTGGGTTCACATACCAAATAACACCATGAGGCACTACAAAGGTTCTTAAGATAGAGGCCATCACCTAATGGCTGCTTTATTGAGGAAAATGATACTTACTATGACTCAGATATCTGGTTGTCCTCTTGATAAGAGCTTCTGCTAAATGACTAAAATGGTTTTAAATCACTTGCCTACACACACACAAATGACCAATCACCAATGACTCTAAATAGCCTGGACTAAGCTTGTTTCTCAAAATAGAGGTCATCACCTGCCTGCATCCCTTTACCAAATCATACCACCTGTCCTGTCCTGCGCACAAAAACCATCTGGCGGAAACATTTTACTAGTGAGATAAAATGCAAACGAGGACGATGTGTTTCACTTTAGATCATTGACTAATGGGTGTATAGCAGAGAGTAACCCCCGGGAGCCGATGACGTGGACGTGGGTTAAGAAAGCCGCTGCACCTCTCAGATTTAGAGGGGTTGAGTTGAATGACTAATGGGTGTATAGCAGAGAGTAACCCCCGGGAGCCGATGACGTGGACGTGGGTTAAGAAAGCCGCTGCACCTCTCAGATTCAGAGGGGTTGAGTTGAATGCGGAACACACATTTTGGTTGAATGCATTCAGTTGGACAACTGACAGTGTTTATTTGGTCTTACAATACATTGTGTCTTCTACAGATCAGTTTAATGTCTTTCCGAAGTAGTCAGATACACAAAAATTACAACGCAGCACAAGACATATTTGGTATACAATTTCCTTTGTGCTCTCGCCAACATTTTGTCAATAAACGCACTTTGTTGCTCCTCAGCGGTTAACATAGTGTTGATCTCTGCAGTCGCTACCTTGAAAGGCCTGTTCAGTGATAAACTAAACTTAACAGCTGACATAGAGACAGAGAGCAGATAAAGGGTAGGAATAGACCTTACATGGACGATGAGCCTTAAAATTATTAAACTAAACTAAAGTGAAGTATTTGTAACAGGTGTAATTGTCTGGTTAACCTGAAGAGCTGATGTGTTGTAGAAAATATAAGGTATTTATAAACCCTTATAAGAATTTATAAGCCCCTCATGACAAACACAAGAAGATATCTACTTCTAGGTTTAGTGCTCTGGATGTTGTGCAACATGATTTTCCATTCACCGTATACTAACCAACTCAAGGCAGTGACAGGATGAATGCACACAGGCACGCAGGCACACATACACTCACGTGTTTGCTGTTTCACTCTTTTGTGGCTGTACATGATGACAAATATGTATTATTTATACTTATAATTATGACGTTAGCATTTCTTCTGAATTTAAACAGAGGAACTCTAAGCCGTCACTGACATGTTTAACAAAGTGTTTTTCCATTAAAGGTCCAATGCAGCCATGTTTATCTCAATATCAAATCATTTCTGGGTAACAACTAAGCACCTTACTGTGATTGTTTTCAATTAAAACAGTCAAATAGAAACAAAAATATCTTAGAAAATAGCAATTTCTCAGGCAATAATTTTGTTAGGACTATCTGGGAGGAGAAAACTGAAAACTATCTGTATTGGCAGAAAGATTTGGAACTCTCTTGCTTATTGGTTTATTAACACATTTACCTATTGGTAATGTCACCAGGCAAGCCAAAACTCCATCCCACCAAAACAGGTCAGTCTGTACACTAAAAGTGCAATATCATAATTTTCACAATTTCACAGTATTATTCCAACCTCATAGTGACAGGAAATCACATTTTTGACTGCACTGAGCCTTTAATGCAAGTGTTTTTCACCGATACACAATTTGAGAACTATTTAACAGACCATATGCACATCAATGTACAAAAATGACAGTGAAAACATTTGGAAGTCATGTAGAACAAGTCTGGTCCTGGTCCATCAGTACCCCCAACAGAACACATTGTTGTTGTGACCCTGGACAAGCACTCATTGAACTCATTGAGGATCAGTTGAATCAGGGGTGCTTGTCCAGGGTCCCAATAAACATGTGTACTGTTGGGGGTACTGGAGGACCAGGGATGGGAAAGACTAATGTAAAGTAAGATAGAGGTTTAATGCAATGCAGCTTGCCTCATATGTCATGACAACAATAGAAGGGTTGGCTATACATTCTGCTATACAGAATCGGAACAGGCTAGTGGCCCACATGACCGTACACTTAGTTAGTACTTATTCTACATACACGTATAAGGAGTGGACTGAGAATGTTTTGTAGGTGGATAATGAATGACCTCGGGTAAGTGAAATCATCATATTATCCTAAAATAGAAGTCAACGATGAAGACATGAAAACAAAGGGGACTTAACAAAATAATCTTGAGAGAAGGAAGACATTGTTATGTCCAGTATGAAATGACTAATTGTGTGTTGTGTGTCCTTGATTTAAAATAACAGTGTATTTTTAACAGCATGTCTCTCTCTCCTGGAGCCAGAATGAGGAAAGAGGGGAAGGAGGGTATTGTCCTTCTCATTCTGCTGTGTGTCTATGAGGGGTAGGGTTTCCTCTGCACTGTTCTAGCTAACTAATGTACTTCCTGAAAAGTCCAACTTTAGAACTCTACTGTCCGATCTCATCACTTCTGTAATCTTTAGAACTCTGCTGTCCGATCTCGTCACTTCTGTAATCTTTAGAACTCTACTATCCGATCTCATCACTTCTGTAATCTTTAGACCTCTACAGTCCGATCTCATCACTTCTGGAATCTTTAGAACTCTACTGTCCGATCTCATCACTTCTGGAATCTTTAGAACTCTACTGTCCGATCTCATCACTTCTAGAATCTTTAGAACTCTACTGTCCGATCTCATCACTTCTGGAATCTTTAGAACTCTACTGTCCGATCTCATCACTTCTGGAATCTTTAGAACTCTACTGTCCGATCTCATCACTTCTGGAATCTTTAGAACTCTACTGTCCGATCTCATCACTTCTGGAATCTTTAGAACTCTACAGTCCGGTCTCATCACTTCTGGAATCTTTAGAACTCTACAGTCCGATCTCGTTTCCTCTACAGTACCAGTCAAAGGTTGACACTTTGTTGACACTTCTACATTGTACAATAATAGTGAAGACATCAAAATATATTTTATATTAGAGATTCTTCAAAGTAGCCACCCTTTGCCTTGATGACAGCTGTGCACACTTTTGGAATTCTCTCAACCAGCTTCATGAGGTACAGTAGTCACCGGGGTTCCCGAGTGGTGTAGCAGTCTAAGGCACTGCATAGGCCGTCATTGTAAGTAAGAATATGTTCTTAACTGACTTGCCTAGTTAAAATGCATTTAAAGGTGTGGCTTGTTAACAGTTAGTTCATTTGTGGAATGCATTTTCTTCTTAATGCATTTGAGCCAATCAGATGTGTTGTGACAAGGTAGGGGTGGTATACAGAAGACAGCCCTATTTGGTAACAGACCAAGTCTATATTACGACAAGAAAAAAACAGCTCAAATAAGCAAAGAGAAACGACAGTCCATTACTTTAAGACATGAAGGTCAGTCATTGGGGAAAATTCCAAGTAATTTGAACGTTTCTCCAAGTGCAGTCGCAAAAACCATCAAGCGCTATGATGAAACTGGCTCTCACGAGGACCGACACAGGAAAGAAAGACCCAGAGTTTCCTCTGCTGCAGAGGATAAGTTCATTAGAGTTAACTGCACCTCAGAATGCAGGCCAAATAAATGTTTCATTTCAAATAACAGACACATCTTAACATCAACTGTTCAGAAGAGACTGCGTGAGTCAGGCCTTCATGGTCAAATTGCTGCAAAGAAACCACTACTACAGGACACCAAAATTGAGAAGAGACTTGCTTGGGCCAAGAAACACAAGCAACGGACATTAGACTGGTGAAAATCTGTCCTTTGGTCTGATGAGTCCAAATTTGAGATTTTTGGTTCCAACCGCTATGTCTTTGTGAGACGCAGAGTAGGTGAACAGATGATCTCTGCATGTGTGGCGATCTATTTAGAATTCAAGGCACACTTAACCAGCATGGCTACCACAGCATTCTGCCGCAATAAGTCATCCCATCTTGTTTAGTGGGACTATCATTGGTTTTCTAACAGGACAATGACCCTAAACACACCTCCAGGCTGTGTAAGGGCTATTTGACCAAGAAGGAGAGTGATGGAGTGCTGCATCAGATGACCTGACCTCCACAATCACCCGGCCTCAACCCAATTGAGATGGTTTAGGATGAATTGGACCGCAGAGTGAAGAACAAGGAGCCAACAAGTGCTCAGCATATGTGGAAACTCCTTGAAGACTGTTGGAAAAGCATTCCTCGTGTAGCTGGTTGAGAGAATGCCAAGAGTGTGCAAAGCTGTCATCAAGGCGCCGTAGAAGAATCTCAAATATAAAATATATTTTGATTTGTTTAACAACTTTTTGGTTACTACATGATTACATATGTGTTATTTCATATTTTGAAGCATTGAAGTCTTATTCTAAAATGTAGAAAATAGTAAAAAAATAAAGAAAAACCCTTGCATAAGTAGGTTTTCCAAACTTTTGACTGGTACTGTATATATGACATAGATTTGAATTTATCAGCGCTATATTACTTTATCTCAAAATCACTTTATACAATGTGAGAAATATACAGTATTTGTTATATGTTCAAACTGAGAGAACTACATTTCTGTACTATAACATAGGAGTGCAGCACACTTCATATGCTTATACTACTCTAGTTGCAAAAATAACATAGCTGACCAAACCGAGGACATGCATGATAAGGTACATTATGATTTGTAATCATTTGTCCGTCCATGCCACCAAGCCTCCCTCCTGTTGTGTGTTACATGTCAATGGCCCTATGGTTGAACCGACCAAACCAAGCTCCTCTCTCTTTGTGCATATGCAGCCAACAATTGGACTCCACACAACCTAGATGCTTCAAACAATAGCAAACAGACAGATATTAGTGAACAATGATGATGTGTTGGTGGCAGGGCCCACTCTCCAAATAAAGGCTGTCAACATAATTAGAACTGCGTTCATGTCAGGACAATGCGCTACGTTCACAAACGCATATGAGAGAGCGGGCACCGTGCCCCCTCCATTGGCTCCTGCTGTGCCTTCTCCAAACCCAACCAGCATTGGGGTGAAGAGAAGTCAAACTTACAAAAACTCAAATGAAGTGAAACCAGCTAGGGTAGAAGGTGTCTTATTCAGAAGATTATGTTCATTTGATACATACTTCCCTAAATAAATTATTTATGTGGTACATTGGGGGAAAACATTTTTTAGAAGGTGTAAGTGACTTATAAACTATTCTAAATGTAAAAATGTATGACTTACATCAGGGTATTATTCTATAATTCATTTGTCTTTGAGACAATTTGAGACATTACTTCATCATACAAAAAGGCAGCATATATAATAAGCACAGTTAGTTTGTGAGTCTGGTTAACATTGAATGAAATAACTGATCTTAATGGTGAAATACCATGTCCTTGATGAGTACAACTCATCAGGCAGGTAGCCTGGGGGCTAAGACAGTTGGGCCTGTAACTGAAAGGTTGCTGGCTTGAATCTCTGAGCTGACTAGGAAAAAATTATGTTGTTGTGCCCTTGAGCAAGGAACTTACCCCTAATTACTTCATTTAAATTACTTAAATGAGTTCAAGCCGTCAAAACCCCTTTGTTCATATCTATCTAGTCTGTACAAGGTACTAGCTCTAGCAGGGGAAAAGCTCTCAGCATGAGGGTGGGTGTGGCTTGGACGGTCCATTTGTCTATTTGCTTGTTTACTAGCACTTGACTGTACCACTCTCATGTGACTGTAGTCCACATGAGGGTGGATTTGGGTTGTGGCAGGTCCATTTGTTGGTGCTTGCTTACTAGTCTAGAACTTGACTGTAGCATCAATCTTTGCTCTTGACATCTTACAGTAGGGGGAAATCTGTTGTTTTACTATAGTTGGGCCCTTCCAAGAAAGCTGTTGTGCATAATAGGCCTCTTACCCCTAACCCTTAGCCAACAGTATGACCTGTGGGCGATCTAGATACAGATTCAGAAAACGTTAATGACCTCAGAGAGGCAACTCATCTTGCAGCAGTCATAAAACATATCACATCTAAAAAATAAAGAGCGAAGGATATGTACAAGGCAATAGGCAGGGGAAGTGAAGTTTCATAGTGCAAGTGCTAAGTACAATTAGTCCAACATTTTGTAGAGTTGCAGAATTGCATTTGGAATAAAAGAGAACTTGGCCCTATTTTTTTGTTTAACCTTAGGTAGTCTGTACTTGCGGAATTTAGGGTGGAGTGGATTTTAAATGGGATGACTCACACCAGACAGTAAAATCATTCAGAGCCGGTCCGATGACAGATAACTTGCACTTGCTTATGTTTGGTAATGCACATTATTAGTAAAAAGGATTGAGAGGGGCAGTGGTTGTACTGTAGGCTATTTGGCAGAAGGCTCTCTTTTAGTTCTTGTTCCTTACAGAGTTCATGCAGTATCAAATGAGCAACATCGCATTTTGTTCAGCTTAGTGTAAGACAATGAGCAAAACATGATTGGATTAAGCCCACCTTGAGATATTAAAATGCAATTGTGTCACTTGAGATTCAAAATCTTAGTATTGCCTCTACATAGCAACAATCACCGTACACCTCATTGACAACAATCCCCATATGACTCTTCTGGTGTGGCTACCAGCCACATTAAGTACCGCAGTGCATCTCCTCCTCATGGACTGCACCCGATTTGCCAGTTCTTGCTGTGAGATGTTACCCCATGGCACCTGCAAGTTCCCGGACATTTCTGGGGGGAATGGTCCTAGCCCTCACCCTCCGATCAAACAGGACGCAGACGTGCTCAATGGGATTGAGATCTGGGCTCTTCACTGGCCATGGCAGAACACTGACATTCCTGTCTTGCAGGAAATCACGCATAGAACGAGCAGTATGGCTGGTGGCATTGTCATGCTGGAGGGTCATGTCAGGATGAGCCTGTAGGAAGGGTACCACATGAGGGAGGAGGATGTCTTCCCTGTAACGCATAGCGTTGAGATTGCCTGCAATGACAACAAGCTCAGTCCGATGATGCAGTGACACACCGCCCCAGACCATGACGGACCCTCCACCTACATATCAATCCCGCTCCAGAGTACAGGCCTCGATGTAACGCTCATTCCTTCGAGGATAAACGTGAATCCGACCATCACCCCTGTTGAGACAAAACCACGACTCGTCAATGAAGAGCACTTTATGCCAGTCCTGTCTGGTCCAGTGACGGTGGCTTTGTTCCCATAGGTGACGTTGTTGCCTGTGATGTCTGGTGAGGACCTGCCTTACAAGCCCTCAGTCTAGCCTCTCTCAGCCTGCCACGCGTCAGGCGCAAGGCTTGTCTGCTACCTCCCTCCACCACCCTCTCCACCCCCTCTACCCTCTCTATGTCCCCAGCCAGCACTCATTCTCCCTGGGCTCTGTGGTTTATACACAAGCCAGGGCATGTTCAGACCAGCGGACAGAGAGAGACACACTACACGCCAACAAACAGGATTTGCTCTATTAGTGCCATCCCCATTCCTGGCATCCCCCTCCGTAAATGCACCCGCACCCGCCTCGCCAGCCGAGCCCGTCGGCCTCGTTAACAAGCACCGGGAACAAAAGCAACAACCTGCCTCTCGCCATTGCAAACTTGCCCCCTCTCTTCTTGTATATATAAAGTTTAGCAGATGTTATAGCAGCCAAATGCGTGTTTTCCTAGTTCATATGAATGCAGTATTCACTCATAAAGGGCTGTATACTCTGTATACTTTTGTCATCGTTTTTTGAAATAATTGTACTGTACTTTTAATTGTACCGTTTTTCTATAAAGCCTGGCCTGGGGCCATAGTGCATGGGGTCACACATATTAAGAGGCTGGTGCCATGTGTGACAGGGTAGGGCAGACAGGCAGATGGGGAGACAGACAGACAGGCACATTGGGAGACAGACAGACAGGCAGATGGGGAGACAGACAGGCAGGCAGATGGGGAGACAGACAGACAGACAGACAGACAGACAGACAGACAGACAGACAGACAGACAGACAGACAGACAGACAGGCAGGCAGGCAGGCAGGCAGGCAGACAGCAGGCAGACAGGCAGACAGACAGACAGACAGACAGACAGACAGACAGACAGACAGACAGACAGACAGACAGACAGACAGACAGACAGACAGACAGACAGACAGGCAGGCAGGCAGGCAGGCAGGCAGGCAGACAGAAAGACAGACAGACAGATAGAACATAATTTTCTGTTCCCTATCATGCCATGTTTTTTATATGCCTACAAAGTTGTTCATTTGAATCTATTCAACAGACCCCATTTCAATGGAAACAAACACTCATTAGTGCCCACTAATCTCGGAACAATTTGAGAACATGACTTTAAATAGAACCATAGGGAAAACTTTAGGAAACGTTATGCTGAAGTACTGGAATTCCCACAGAATAACATTGTTTCTTAATGTTCTCTGAACTAAATTGAGAACATTCCCAATGTCAAACCAGTTGGAGAACATTTCTAGAATATTACCAAAATGAAATGTAACCATGTTTGAACTTTTAGTAAACGTTCTGTTAAAGTAATGAAATACAAAGAAAATTATGTGATTTTGTCAAGTTCCTTAACTGTGCTGAGAATGTTCCAAAGCCAAGCATCTATCCTGCACCATTCCCAGAACGTTGTGGGAAGGTTGTATGCAAAATAACCATAGGACAACCACGCTGTCACCAAGCTATATATGGTTCTCAGAACGCTATGCATTATCTGGAAATACATAACAAAATACTATTTCCTATCCACCAGATCTAGGAAAGCTTTTTCACCACCTCAGACCAACACACCTTTTAGAGGTGTTTCGTGGGACAACGTTCTGCAAACATTCTGCCCTCTCTTTCATCTTTCCTCAGTTAAAACCGATGCTGTACTGAGACAAAAGCCTTGACGAAACTACACAACAAACCCAGAGACTCAGCTAGAATAGTTCAAGCCCATCTTAAAGAATGCAGACCTAGGGTGCGTCACAAATGACACCCTGTTCCCTACATAGTGCACCAATTTTGAGCAGAGCCCTATGGGCCCTAGTTAAAAGTAGTGCACTATACATGGAATAGGGTGGCATTTAGGACTCAGACCTAAAATGTCCAGACGATCAAGTTAGCCTAATCCAAGTGGACAGCCAATCAGTACACCATAGTTGGCAGACACAATGCCTCAAAATTACTCTTTCACTAAATGCAGGCATCTAAATGTATGTGCAGATTGAAGAAAAAAAAAGAAGTTTATAAACGGTAAAAAGCCTGGGATAGACTGAGGGAGCCGAGGTCTATTTGAGTAAAGAACTGAGATCTATGTATCTGGCTGAATGAGTACAATCTAGGCAGAATAGATGTTTCAGACAAAAACATCAGTTAGGAGCATTGATACATGTGATATGCACACCCCAAGGTCAGTGGTTACAAAATGGGAAACTGGCGTTGGTAACACCTTCTACACTTTTTAACAGAAATCTAAATGGTGAAAGGAAGGACTTAGCAAACACGTTGTTCTCTTTGAAGATAATTGTTTGATAGATTTTAAAGAGGACAAGTAATTGAGAGAGGAACAAGGTTATAGGTTAAAGGTTACAGCAGGACACAAACTGTAGCATGTTGCGACCAACAGGTCTTCCTGAGGCAGCGTATTCACACGGGCCTCCCTTTTTGTCTTCTTTTGAGTCTCCCTGCTGTTTAATTGGCCTTTTTTCTACGGATACTCTCACGAGCCTTCTATCTATAAGATCTAAATTGTGTTTTCCTTAAGGCAAACATATTAGCAACTCATGATTCTATGACACAGACATAGAAATAGTGCTACGACATTGGAAAGAGGGTATACCCAAACGAGCTTCAGCCCAGCTTAAATGAAAAATGGGAAATCAGGTGCTCGACTGAGGGACTTTAAAATCCCCAAAAATATTCCTTACCCCAGGATACTTCAACTGGTGACTGTCTGGGAGAATTAAGAAAAAGGAGAACTATGTTGCTGCATAAATCTGATTTATTGATGGGACAAACAACAGGCTTACATTTCGGCATTAATCAGAGCCTCCCTTCAATAAATCAATCAGATTTATGCAGCAACAGAGTTATCCTTTTTCTTAATTCTGCTGGACAGTCACCAGTTGAAGTATGATTGGGTAAGGAATGTTTTTTACAACTACTACATTGTTCTGATACATTTTACGTCTCAGTCCGTACCACACAACCACAATGTGGGCTGGGGTCAAAATAGTCCTCATAACGTCTAATAGGCGGATAGAAGGAGTCGGAAGTAGGTCATTAACCACTTAATACATTTTTATCAGAAAACTTGAATGGGAAATCACTCCTGGCCGCTTAAGGACAAAGTGCTGCAGTGTGTCAAAGTCTCCATAGCCCCATGATTCTGGCTGACCCTGGTTAGTAGAGTTCATATGAGTTGGAGATGACACGGATATGAAGGGATATGAATGGTGATGTGGTCTGAATGTGGTCTGGTGTTGGAAATCATGGGTTCAACAGTCAGAGCATGCTACGCTTGACATGTGGTGTCTTATCAAATGTAACCAACAGATGGACATACCACTAGAAATAGAAATCTCACTGGAATACTGGGAATCGTATTTCCGATTAGACTACTAGTGTACAGATGAAAATTTACTGTGAATATTACAGTATTACTAATTTTTAAATCAAGTGGACTATATTCAATGAAGAGTACCCACTAGTATGTTGTGGCAAGGTAACCACCATGACTAGAAAACAACCCCCAGGTTTGAGAGAAGGAGAAAAAGGAGAAAAAAATAAAGTATGTAGAACAAGAGTTCCCAGGAGCTTAAAGACAGAGAAACATAAACAACCCTTTCCATCCATATCCA
Source organism: Oncorhynchus nerka (assembly GCF_034236695.1). Classification (NCBI taxonomy): domain Eukaryota; kingdom Metazoa; phylum Chordata; class Actinopteri; order Salmoniformes; family Salmonidae; genus Oncorhynchus; species Oncorhynchus nerka. The sequence goes on along the minus strand of NC_088404.1, from coordinate 14,094,428 downwards.
GGCCGTCTGAGATTCCGGTAGAGGAATGCCAAATACCCCTGCTCTGCATCGCTAGTACCTGCTGCCCCTGATGGATGCGTTATTACCCGGAATGGAAATGGAAGTGAAACCATTCTGACATGTAAACAATCCCTTTTTAAGGTGGATTAAAGGACTTTACATTGTTAGGTTCCCAGGGTGACTTTTATGTGTATTATTACCAGAGTGCCATCATGGAGGTCTGGATCTTGGTCTACAGAAAACATTGGGCTTTTAGGGTCTACTACGCCGTCTCCATCCTTCACTCCTCACTAATTATAAACATCATTTGTTCGTACATTAGGAGATTGATCAGGGGTCACAGCATAAAGGGACCTTAAGGTTTGAGAATAACCCACTGAGTGTGTTTACTTAGAGGATCTTGAGGAAAAATAGGAAAGCGTCTCAGCCTACCACTGCTCTCACTCTAAGTGCACTACCTCATCATCCTTAGCTAACTAGCATATCCCTGAGCTGGACTCCTCTGAATGTCATTGTAAATAAGAATGTGTATGAATTCCCCCAGTGTTTATAGGAAGCTAGAGGAGGCTAGGTGGCCTCAGTGTTTTCCCACGGTAGGAGAATCATCTAGTCATCCAGGTCCTCTGTGACCCCTGATACTCCAGAGCACAAAGACACCCCAGGACAGTCCTCTGTCTGGTGAGAGCCATTTACTGATAACAACCACACCTTGATCTACACCAACACCAAGATGCAAACCCCATATGCCCCATTGTGGTCCCCTGAAGCGCAGGGTATTTATCCACTCAACAGCTGATAGGGCCAGTGGAAAGGCAAGGTGCCACTGGCACGAGATAGGTTGTTGCGGCTTTGTTGTTTTGCTGATTCTCTTTAGATGGTTGTCACGGTGAGACTTTGGGGATAGGACATTATTGGAAAGCTGGAGTAGTGGGCACAATAGGAGTTGCTATAACATGTGTCAAACCTGTAGTTCTACGAGTAGGGCTGAAGTTATAAGGGGACAATGATAGTCAACAATGTTAGAAGATGGCCACTCAAAGTATGTACTAGATCATATGACATTTAAACATGTACCGTATTACATGAACTATGAACAAAGATTTCATTTTAATATGTAATAAATGCATAATAATCAACCATGAATCAATCAATAAATCAATAATCAATCACTTTTTCCAGCAAAATAACTTTACCTATCAACTCAAATTTTATTGGTCACATACACATATTTAACAGATGTTATTGCGAGTGTAGCGAAATCTTTTAATGGGGGATTTGAAGTCTTACATAACTGGGTTTAAGTCTGTCATAACTGGGTTTAAGTCTGTCATAACTGGTTTTAAGTCTGTCATAACTGGTTTTAAGCATGTCATAACTGGTACTGGTTTTAAGTCTGTCATAACTGGTTTAAGTCTGTCATAACTGGTTTTAAGTCTGTCATAACTGGTTTTAAGCATATGTCATAACTGGGTTTAAGTCTGTCATAACTGGTTTTAAGCATATGTCATAACTGGTTTTAAGTCTGTCATAACTGGTTTTTAAGTCTGTCATAACTGGTTTTAAGCATATGTCATAACTGGGTTTAAGTCTGTCATAACTGGTTTTAAGTCTGTCATAACTGGTTTTAAGCATATGTCATAACTGGGTTTAAGTCTGTCATAACTGGTTTTAAGTCTGTCATAACTGGTTTTAAGCATATGTCATAACTGGGTTTATGTCTGTCATAACTGGTTTTAAGTCTGTCATAACTGGTTTTAAGCATGTCATAACTGGTTTTAAGTCTGTCATAACTGGTTTTAAGTCTGTCATAACTGGTTTTAAGTCTGTCATAACTGGTTTTAAGCATGTCATAACTGGTTTTAAGTCTGTCATAACTGGTTTTAAGTCTGTCATAACTGGGTTTAAGTCTGTCATAACTGTTACGTCAAATGAGTGAAGAGGTGTGTGGAGTCAGGCGTAGAGAGCAAAAGATGTGGGAAAAAACACGCTTTAATGTCCAGGAAAAATAACATGAACAAAAGTAGGAAAACAAACGATCAGAAATAATAACGGACAGCGCGAAACCCGAAAATGCAAACAAAATACACTCAACACAGAACAGAGGAACAAGCCCGCACGAAACAGATGCGGGCTGAACAAACTTATATAACCCCACCCTAACAACCAAACAAGAAACAGGTGATACCAATCAAATCAAATCAAATCAAATCAAATTGTATTTGTCACATACACATGGTTAGCAGATGTTAATGCGAGTGTAGCAAAATGCTTGTGCTTCTAGTTCCGACAATGCAGTGATAACCAACAAGTAATCTAACTAACAATTCCAAAACTACTGTCTTATACACAGTGTAAGGGGATAAGGAATATGTACATAAGGATATATGAATGAGTGATGGTACAGAGCAGCATACAGTAGATGGTATCGAGTACAGTATATACATATGAGATGAGTATGTAGACAAAGTAAACAAAGTGGCATAGTTAAAGTGGCTAGTGACATAAGGATGCAGTCGATGATCTAGAGTACAGTATATACGTATGCATATGAGATGAATAATGTAGGGTAAGTAACATTATATAAGGTAGCATTGTTTAAAGTGGCTAGTGATATATTTACATCATTTCCCATCAATTCCCATTATTAAAGTGGCTGGAGTTGGGTCAGTGTCAATGACAGTGTGTTGGCAGCAGCCACTCAATGTTAGTGGTGGCTGTTTAACAGTCTGATGGCCTTGAGATAGAAGCTGTTTTTCAGTCTCTCGGTCCCAGCTTTGATGCACCTGTACTGACCTCGCCTTCTGGATGATAGCGGGGTGAACAGGCAGTGGTTCGGGTGGTTGATGTCCTTGATGATCTTTATGGCCTTCCTGTAACATCGGGTGGTGTAGGTGTCCTCGAGGGCAGGTAGTTTGCCCCCGGTGATGCGTTGTGCAGACCTCACTACCCTCTGGAGAGCCTTACGGTTGAGGGCGGAGCAGTTGCCGTACCAGGCGGTGATACAGCCCGCCAGGATGCTCTCGATTGTGCATCTGTAGAAGTTTGTGAGTGCTTTTGGTGACAAGCCGAATTTCTTCAGCCTCCTGAGGTTGAAGAGGCGCTGCTGCGCCTTCTTCACGACGCTGTCAGTGTGAGTGGACCAATTCAGTTTGTCTGTGATGTGTATGCCGAGGAACTTAAAACTTGCTACCCTCTCCACTACTGATCCATCGATGTGGATAGGGGGTGTTCCCTCTGCTGTTTCCTGAAGTCCACAATCATCTCCTTAGTTTTGTTGACGTTGAGTGTGAGGTTATTTTCCTGACACCACACTCCGAGGGCCCTCACCTCCTCCCTGTAGGCCGTCTCGTCGTTGTTGGTAATCAAGCCTACCACTGTTGTGTCGTCCGCAAACTTGATGATTGAGTTGGAGGCGTGCGTGGCCACGCAGTCGTGGGTGAACAGGGAGTACAGGAGAGGGCTCAGAACGCACCCTTGTGGGGCCCCGTGTTGAGGATCAGCGGGGAGGAGATGTTGTTGCCTACCCTCACCACCTGGGGCGGCCCGTCAGGAAGTCCAGTACCCAGTTGCACAGGGCGGGGTCGAGACCCAGGGTCTCGAGCTTGATGACGAGCTTGGAGGGTACTATGGTGTTGAATGCCGAGCTGTAGTCGATGAACAGCATTCTCACATAGGTATTCCTCTTGTCCAGGTGGGTTAGGGCAGTGTGCAGTGTGGTTGAGATTGCATCGTCTGTGGACCTATTTGGGCGGTAAGCAAATTGGAGTGGGTCTAGGGTGTCAGGTAGGGTGGAGGTGATATGGTCCTTGACTAGTCTCTCAAAGCACTTCATGATGACGGAAGTGAGTGCTACGGGCGGTAGTCGTTTAGCTCAGTTACCTTAGCTTTCTTGGGAACAGGAACAATGGTGGCCCTCTTGAAGCATGTGGGAACAGCAGACTGGTATAGGGATTGATTGAATATGTCCGTAAACACACCGGCCAGCTGGTCTGCGCATGCTCTGAGGGCGCGGCTGGGGATGCCGTCTGGGCCTGCAGCCTTGCGAGGGTTAACACGTTTAAATGTCTTACTCACCTCGGCTGCAGTGAAGGAGAGACCGCATGTTTTCGTTGCGGGCCGTGTCAGTGGCACTGTATTGTCCTCAAAGCGGGCAAAAAAGTTATTTAGTCTGCCTGGGAGCAAGACATCCTGGTCCGTGACTGGGCTGGGTTTCTTCTTGTAGTCCGTGATTGACTGTAGACAGACAAAACCAAAGGAACACAAAACAACGGATCGGTGATAGCTAGTAGACCGGCGACGACGACCGCCGAGCGCCACCCGAACAAGAAGGGGAGTCACCTTCGGTAATATTCATGACAATAACTGGTTTTGATTCTGTCATAACTGGTTTTAAGCATGTCATAACTGGTTTAAAGTCTGTCATAACTGGTTTTAAGTCTTTCATAACTGGTTTTAAGTCTGTCATAACTGGTTTTAAGTCTGTCATAACTGGTTTTAAGGCTGTCATAACTGGTTTAAGTCTGTCCTAACTGATTTGAAGTCTGTCATAGGTCTTTGAAGACACCATCAAGACAACACATGCCCTTGCAAGGGATGCTTGACACACGACATACGAACCAGGCCCCTTTTAAAGATCCCAAACAGCATTACCGTCAGCCTCTCTGTTTAGACTGTCTTTTAAAGACCTCACAGGTTCCCCACATGTGAAGCAGAGATAGGAGCTGAGGGGATGTGGGGCCCACTTTGTCGGCCTCTCTCATGACAGGAGTCCTGGGCTATGTCCTAAATGGCACCATATTCCCTATATAGTGCACTACTTTTGGCCAGAGCCCTATGTGCCCTGGTCAAAAGAACTTTATAGGAAATAGGTTTTAGTTTAGGACGTAGTCCTGGTTGGCCGTTAGGGGCTGTTAGCTGTTACGTTAACATGGTGTGTTTTAGGGTCCTGACATCCAGGTTGACCCAGACTAAACCTTTAACAGGATACAGTCATCATGTCCAGGAAAGCCTTGTCTGTTTTACGGGCAGCCTAAGCTGTCTTCAGTACGGAACTTTGTGTGTAGCCTGGCCACTCACTCAGTATGGCATAAACAAGGGAAAGTCTACCTCAGAGGGTTCAACAGTAACATCTTCATTAGTGATGTGAGGATGATACAGTATTGATCCTCTCTATGTCCAGGTCACTGAATCTAACCTCAAGGGGTCTGTCACTGGCATTACCTGCCACTGGCATTAAACAAAGCATTTGTGTCCATGTATGCTGATTATTCAACCATAAGTCGCTGAAATCCTTAACAAAGAGTTGCAGTCTGTTTTGGAATGGGTGGCTCCTGAGTGGCGCAGCGGTCTAAGGCACTGCATCTCAGTACTCGAGGCGTCACTACAGACCCTGGTTCGATTCTAGGCTGTGTCAACAGCTGCGATTGGTAGTCCCATAGTACGGCGCACAATTGGCCCAGAGTCGACCAGGTTAACGTTTGGCCAGGGTTGGCCGTCAATGTAAATAAGAATTTGTTCTTAAATAACTTTCCTAGTAAAAATGTACGTATAAAAATGTTTACTGGTCCTGAACATCTCTAAAACTAAGTTCATTGTATTTGGTACAAATCATTCCCTAAGTTCTAGACCACAGCTGGATCTGGTAATGAATGGTGTGGCTGTTGAACAGGTTGAGCAGACGAAATTACTTGGTGTTACCTTGAACCTCTATTGACACTTCACAAAGCAAGTCCTGCAGGCTCTAGTTATGTCTTATCTTGATTATTGTCCAGTCATATGGTCAAGTGATGCAAAGACAGACCTAGATAAGCTGCAGCTGGCCCAGAACAGAGTGGCACGTCTTGCCCTTCATTGTAATCAGAGGGATAATATTAACATGATGAATATCAGTTTCCCTTGAATAAGAGTTGAGGAGAGACTAACTGCATTACATCTTGTTTTTATAAGAAACATAAATGTGTTGGAAATTCCAAATAGTTTGCATAGTCAACTTACACACAGCTCTGACACACACACTTATCCCACCAGACATGCCACCAGGGGTCTTTTCACATTCCACAGGTTCTAAAAAATGTCTCTGGAAAATACAGTATTATCCAGACCCATGAGTGCCCTTCCATCTTACAGTATATAGTGCAAGTGAACAGTAAACTTGGTTGAAAAATTCTAACAAACAGGTAGGGTTGAGGTGACATGTAACCTAGCTATACCCACAGGGAGGTTTGAGGTGGCATGTAACCTAGCTATACCCACAGGGAGGGTTGAGGTGGCATGCAACCTAGCTATACCCACAGGGAGGGTTGAGGTGGCATGTAACCTAGCTATACCCACAGGGAGGTTTGAGGTGGCATGTAACCTAGCTATACCCACAGGGAGGTTTGAGGTGGCATGTAACCTAGCTATACCCACAGGGAGGGTTGAGGTGGCATGTAACCTAGCTATACCCACAGGGAGGGTTGAGGTGGCATGTAACCTAGCTATACCCACAGGGAGGGTTGAGGTGGCATGCAACCTAGCTATACCTACAGGGAGGGTTGAGGTGGCATGTAACCTAGCTATACCCACAGGGAGGGTTGAGGTGGCATGCAACCTAGCTATACCTACAGGGAGGGTTGAGGTGGCATGTAACCTAGCTATACCCACAGGGAGGGTTGAGGTGGCATGTAACCTAGCTATACCCACAGGGAGGGTTGAGGTGGCATGTAACCTAGCTATACCTACAGGGAGGGTTGAGGTGGCATGTAACCCTAGCTATACCCACAGGGAGGTTTGAGGTGGCATGTAACCTAGCTATACCCACAGGGAGGGTTGAGGTGGCATGTAACCTAGCTATACCCACAGGGAGGGTTGAGGTGGCATGTAACCTAGTTATACCCACAGGGAGGGTTGAGGTGGCATGTAACCTAGCTATACCTACAGGGAGGGTTGAGGTGGCATGTAACCTAGCTATACCCACAGGGAGGTTTGAGGTGGCATGTAACCTAGCTATACCTACAGGGAGGGTCTGTTTCTGCTGGAGCACTGAAGGGCCACTCCCTATTTCCCTCCCTCCTACTCTTTCACCATCCAACCCTCCATCCATCACCTCTGACTGTCACCCACTGCTGCCAGGACTGGCAGGCCTACTCCATCATGACCACACCTCTGCCTTCCGAGTTACCAGAGGGCCATGAGGATGGATGTATAGGTAGATTCGGGGATAATATAGTGCTTAAATAAAAAAGTTGGCCAGCTCTTGGAAATAAATAATTACTTAGATGTATCAGCGGCAGACAATGAATGTTTTGTCCATCAAACATTCGACACCATATGACATACACACATTCTGTATCCTTTTGTGTGTTATTTAATTGGACCTAATAACACACTACACTACAGTGAAATGACAGAGGTAAGGTATGTTAGCTAAAGGGGATAATTCAATATGCAGGCTAGTGTGATAACCAGTCCAAAGTCGCATGATCAGAGAGAGAAGACTCACAGTTTGTCAGCTTGTCAGCCTAAGAAAGTAAACTCGATCGATAATCAACATTGTGAATGTAATGAGTCATTAGGCATTACTAATTATAACTATTACTATTACTAACTGTTACTATTACTATTACTAAATGTTACTAACTATTACTATTACTAACTGTTACTAACTATTACTATTACGAACTGTTACTAACTATTACTATTACTAATTATCACTAACTACTACTATCACTAACTGTTACTATTACTATTACTAATTATAACTATTACTATTACTAACTGTTACTAACTCTTACTATTACAAACTATTATTAACTATTACTATCACTAAATGTTACTAACTATTACTATAACTAACTATTACTATAACTAACTATTACTATTACTAAATGTTACTAACTATTACTATTACTAACTGTTACTAACTGCTACAAACTATTACTATTACTAACTTTTACTAACTATTACTTTAACTAACTATTACTATTACTAAATGTTACTACCTATTAAAATTACTAACTGTTACCAACTATTACTAATACTAACTGTTACTAACTATTACTATAACTAACTATTACTATTACTAACTATTACTATTACTATTATTCATGTTTTCACATGATCAGAGAGAGATGACTCAGTTTGTCATCTTGTCAGCCTAAGAAAGTAAACTCGATCAATAATCAACATTGTGAATGTAATGAGTCATTAGGCATTACTAATTATAATTATTACTATTACTAACTGTTACTAACTATTACTATTACTAATTATCACTAACTACTACTATCACTAACTGTTACTATTACTATTACCAATTATAACTATTACTATCACTAACTGTTACTATTGCTATTACTAACTGTTACTATTACTATTACTATTACTAACTGTTACTAACTCTTACTATTACAAACTGTTATTAACTATTACTATCACTAACTGTTACTAACTATTACTATAACTAACTATTACTATTACTAAATGTTACTACCTATTACAATTACTAACTGTTACTAACAATTACTATTACTAACTGTTACTAACTATTACTATTACTAACTATTACTATTACTAACTGTTACTAACTATTACTATTACTAACTGTTACTAACTGCTACAAACTATTACTATTACTAACTTTTACTAACTATTACTTTAACTAACTATTACTAATGCTAACTGTTACTAACTATTACTATTACTAACTGTTACCAACTATTACTATTACTAACTGTTACTAACTATTACTATAATATAACTAACTATTACTATTACTAACTGTTACAAACTTTAACTATTACTAACTGTTACCAACTATTACTATTACCAACTGTTACTAAACATTACTATTACAAACTTTTACCAACTAATACTATTACGAACTATTATTATTACTAACTGTTACTAACTATTACTATTGCTAACTGTTACTGACTATTGCTATTCCTAACTGTTACTAACTATTACTATAACTAACTATTACTATTACTAACTATTACTATTACTATTACAATTTTTTTTCACATGATCAGAGAGAGATGACTCACAGTTTGTCAGCTTGTCAGCCTAAGAAAGTAAACTCGATCAATAATCAACATTGTGAATGTAATGAGTCATTAGGCATTACTAATTATAATTATTACTATTACTAACTGTTACTAACTATTACTATTACTAATTATCACTAACTACTACTATCACTAACTGTTACTATTACTACTACTAACTGTTACTATTACTATTACCAATTATAACTATTACTATCACTAACTGTTACTATTGCTATTACTAACTGTTACTAACTCTTACTATTACAAACTGTTATTAACTATTACTATCACTAACTGTTACTAACTATTACTATAACTAACTATTACTATTACTAACTTTTACTAACAATTACTATTACTAACTGTTACTAACTGCTACAAACTATTACTCTTACTAACCTCTACTAACTATTACTTGAACTAACTATTACTATTACTAAATGTTACTACCTACCTAACTATTACTATAACTAACTATTACTATTACTAACTGTTACTTACTATTACTATTACTAACTGTTACTATCTATTACTATTACTGACTGTTGCTATCTATTACTACTACTAACTGTTACCAACTATTACCATTACCAACTATTAATATTACTAGCTGTTACTAACTATTACTATTGCTAACTGTTACTAACTATTACTAACTTTTACCAACTATTAATATTACTAACTGTTACAAACTTTTACTTTTACCAGCTGTTACTAAATATTACTATTACAAACTTTTACCAACTATTACTATAACTAACTATTACTATTACTAACTGTTACTAACTATTACTAACTATTACCAACTATTACTATTACTAACTGTTACCAACTATTACTATTGCTAACTGTTACTAACTATTACTATTACTAACTGTTACAGACGAATACTATGACTAAATGTTACTAACTATTACTATTACTAGCTGTTACTAACTATTAATATTACTAACTGTTACTAACTATTACTATAATTAACTATTACTATTACTAACTGTTACAAACAATTACTATTACGAACTGTTACCAACTATTACTATTACTAACTGTTACTAACTATTACTATTACTAACTGTTACTATTACTAACTTTTACTATTGCTAACTGTTACTAACTATTGCTATTACTAACTGTTACTAACTATTACTATAACTAACTATTACTATTACTAACTGTTACTAACTATTACTATAACTAACTATTACTATTACTAACTGTTGCCAACTATTAATATTACTAACTGTTACTATCTATTACTATTACTAACTGTTGCCAACTATTAATATTACTAACTGTTACTATCTATTACTATTACTAACTGTTACCAACTATTACTATTACTAACTGTTACTAACAATTACTATTACTAACTCTTACCAACTAATACTATTATTAACTATTACTATTACTAACTGTTACTAACTATTGCTATTACTAACTGTAACTAACTATTGCTATTACTAACTGTTACTAACTATTACTATAACTAACTGTTACTAACTATTACTATTGCCAACTGTTACTAACTTATTACTATTACTAACTGTTACCAACTATTACTATTACTAACTGTTACTAACTATTACTATTACTAGCTGTTACTAACTATTACTATAACTAACTATTACTATAACAAACTTTTACTATTACTAACTATGACTATTTCCAGAGATTTAATGACAGTGAGGGCATGTAAATCTTAGCATATCATGAACAGACATGAATCTTGTGCTGTACTGTCACTGGTAAAATGTTAGTCGTGGGATGCGCTCTTCTCCAGCCGTTTAACAATGACAGCTTTGTCAAAAGAACTCAAAGGAGGCAAAAAAATAAGTCTGTACACCCCTGGGCCGGTTGGTGAAGTGTGCCTTACCCCCCTTTCCTCTTCTCCTCTCACATTGCTTCTACGTCTTCCTTCGTTCCTTTCTTCGGTTGCATTGACATAACCTCAAAACAAGCCACAGAGGCAGCTGCTCATCGAGACGCTTCACTCTCTCTCAACTCACTTAATCTTACTCTTTCTGTAAGCTTTTGTCTCAGTCTCCTTCATTTCATAGATGTGTGAATGTCCCATGATCTCACAAAGACCATCTTATTCTGACATGACATTATGACCTCTGTTTTGTTTTGACTTTTGCAGTGTAAAGACAGATGGCAGATGATGGTACTGTACCCATTCTAGTGAGAACTGCAGCAGAACTCACTCCCAACCCAGTCCAACATCAATGTCTGGTACCTTCATTATACAGAACTAGCTAGCTGCTTGTTGGCCATAGGCATTCTAATGGAAGGTGGCATACACTTCTGTTCCCATAATTCCATAGGGTATTGGGGCAGTGGACCACACACAAAGGACTCCAGGTTCATCATTGTCTGGGTCAGGCCAGTCTGTACAGACAATGGCCTAGCAGTGACTAAGTTTGACATCCGTCACAAAGACAGGGTGTGAAGTCATTGTTGCTCCCATCATAATTTAGTCCCTGACATGCTTTCTGATGCACTGCTGCAGCCTCATTATAGACCTGTCTGTCACAGTGTGTCTGCAGACAACAGTTGGGGGAGATTGAAGAAGAGCTGAGCACTTTGATCACAATGCCCATCCCTGGCTAATTCCCTGGGACAATAGCGAGCTACTGATGGTAGAGGAAGGAGGATGGGTGCTGCCAGGGAAACAAATATAACCTTACAGTGTATCTCAGCAGGGGGCACTCCTCTCTGAGGTCTGTGGAGAGTTGGAGACGTTTGTGGCCCAGGTCAGGACAGACAGACAGTATTTGAGGAAACTGATTTCTAAAGGGTGTCGTCATTCATTGCAAAAGTTTTGCTGTCATAGGTCATTACAGATCCCATGGCATGAACCTGTTGCAAGAGTAGTGGTACTACCCACTGGACACATCCTCAAGCTAATCACCACACTACATAGTACATAGCACATACTACATGGGTTTCTAAATCAGCTACCAATGGGCTCATTAGCACTGTTTCACTATAAAATCAAATAAAACTCTAAACTACAGAGTGGGGTGACACTCTGGAAGAAGGTGCAGAGGAGAAGGGAATAAGGGGTGCTTGAGGTGGGGTTGAGGGGGAATGGGGGAGGCTGAATAAGGGGTGCTTGTGGTGAGGTTGAGGGGAATGGGGGAGGCTGAATAAGGGGTGCTTGTGGTGGGGAATGGGTGAGGGTGAAGAAGGGGGCTTATGGTGGGGTTGAGGCAATTTATATATACTAGATGACTGACAGGTGGGCGCTGTTTTGAAGCCCCCAAACCTCGATCTTGGCACTCCCACAACGTTGTAAAAAATGTATTTTGGAAGCTACAAAAATGTATTTATTAATGTCTACATTTGTTTTTGCCACATGTATTACACTATAGACACCTTAATGAATAATTAAAAATGACATGATGTGAATTATTTTATTTTTTAAATCAACTAATATTACTGTCCCCACTGCAACAACAAAAATACTTTAAAAATGTAATTTTGTCTTTGAAACATTTAATTGAAATACTCTAGAATTCCATTCATTCCTATGGAGGTCTGCTCCTTCTGGGGAGTACCAATATGGCTGACGGTGGCTTCAAAGCCTCTCATTGGCCATTACATAGCTGAATAAGGGGTGATTGAGGTGGGGTTGAGGGGGAATGGGGGAGGCTGAATAAGGGGTGATTGAGGTGGGGTTGAGGGGAATGGGGGAGGCTGAATAAGGGGTGATTGAGGTGGGGTTGAGGGGAATGGGGGAGGCTGAATAAGGGGTGATTGAGGTGGGGTTGAGGGGGAATGGGGAGGCTGAATAAGGAGTGATTGAGGTGGGGTTGAGGGGAATGGGGAGGCTGAATAAGGGGTGCTTGAGGTGGGGTTGAGGGGGAATGGGGGAGGCTGAATAAGGGGTGATTGAGGTGGGGTTGAGGGAGAATGGGGAGGCTGAATAAGGGGTGCTTGTGGTGGGGTTGAGGGGAATGGGGGAATGGGGGAGGCTGAATAAGGGGTGATTGAGGTGGGGTTGAGGGGGAATGGGGAGTCTGAATAAGGGGTGATTGAGGTGGGGTTGAGGGGGAATGGGGAGGCTGAATAAGGGGTGCTTGAGGTGGGGTTGAGGGGAATGGGGAGGCTGAAGAAGGGGTGCTTGTGGTGGTTTTGAGGGGGAGAGTAGCAGAAAGGAAAAGGGGTCAACAAATAGCTGGCGCCAGCGGCTGCAGAAGCCTGCATGCCTGGAGAAGATTTAGTGTTGAAGCAGAGGGAGGCCGAGCATGAGCCCATTGGGCCTGTGAATGTGGGGCTGTTCATGGCTGATTTCATGCCTGGTTGATCAGAGGCTGCCGGGCCAGGCCTCACGACAGCTGCAGGGCCTGCTGGCCGCCCGCGCCCTGGCCCGGCACAAAGGCAGCACAGCACACAGCACAAGAATGGTTGACAGGCTGTTGTCAACGACGGAAACTGTGTGAGGTATGTATATCAGGGAGCTAAATACTGCCAGTGTTAATCAGGCGAAGAAAGGGGAGAGGGAGCAGAGAGAGAGGGGTGAGATGATGTTCTGTATCTGAAGCATTGTTATACTGCAAGGTTTTTACTATACAGAGCATCTAATCAAGGCATAATATTAATATAACAATATATTTTTAACAAAGTGTTTCCTTGATTATCTCCCCCAAAAAATGTCACTCACTTTTTGTCCACTGACCAACCTACTTCTGATATTATCGTGTCATAAACCATCCCATTCACAAGACCCAAATATCCCCCACATTGCTTCGCTCACACGCCTTGAAGCAACAGGCTGGGGGTTATATCTTGAGTTTTATTGGACTGACGGAAGTTTACAAGTGACTGGAAGTTCTGGTCAAGGCCATGTTGTCCTTCTGGGCAGGGGTTTATAAGCACAGGGCTCAAAGAGAGGACGTGTGCGGAGGATTCTGAATGCCAAGACACAAAACCACAAAACCTTGACCTTGAACTTGACCCCCAGTGTCTCCATAGTGAACACACAGGCTGTGCCACGATCTCGGTAGGTCAGTCTGCATGGCTCTCAGAGGAGATAGTCATGCCGTTTCAGGCCTTCTGCATGCCTCACCAGTCACCAGTTCATGGATCCTACAAGGGGGGGTGTCAGCCGGAGCTACAGAGACAGCAGAGGGTTGTGCAGTCTCCTGGACAGGGCAGTCTGTTGATCCGTATACAAGGCTCTCTAAGGACATGTCCTGGCCATCCCATATCAGGCTCTCTGTCTGCATGCCTCTCCACCCCTTGGGTCCTACAGGGTTGAACTGATTATGATATCTATATTTGAAGCAGCCAACCTGACCAGTCTGATAAGAATCATACTAATCAGTCCTCATGATATGATTGAGATAATCACATAAAATAACAGCATTCATTACAATGCTTCTCTACAACATTCCCATGCGACTGTCCATTCTTTAGTGCATTCTTTTGTCACAATGCAGCTAAACGTTGTCAGGTGCTACACTGTCCCACCATTGTCATGACATCAATTTGACACATCTTGCTTCTAATATTGGGTGCGCATGTTGAGGAGAACACACAATTCTCAAACTAAAGAGTGAAATCTTTCAAGATGAACATTCAGAAGAAAGGCCTGTGTTGTACTGTCAGTGACACTGATGGTTACTGTCCAAGCCGGGGTGGGATACGACCCAAAGACCTCTTGTGACCCATATCGTCACAGCCTAGAGCTAGCTGAACTTTCATAGGCTCTATCCTGACTGACAGCCTATAGTGGCCCGCTTCAGACACTCTCTGGTGGACAGTAAGTGGGTTGTGGTACAATGGCTATGGTGTCAATACCATGTTAAGAGAGTTGTACACTGTGCCATTGCAACAAACAGAATACGGTTACATTGAAGCAATAACTTAACTATTTGAACCTGAGGAGCATCTCTCGTTGTATGTGATATTGTCGTCAGGTTCTGGACGTGGCAAAACCAGCTGCTAGCTAGTGTAACACACCTCACCTTCCGTGAGTGTGGGCCTGAGACCAGCTCAGCTGAACCAATGAGAAGCTGAGTTGGCTTTGTGGAGGATAGAACACGGTGAGTACTGACTGAGTTTGTTGCCATGACGCCGTGACACGACAGCAGTTACCCTTGCAGGGCAGGAGCAGCCAGTCAGCCAGTCAGTCAGTCAGTCAGTCAGTCAGTCAGTCTGTCAGTCAGCCAGCCGTCTTAATATGGGTAACGAGAAGGGAACTTTCCCCAGCACTGTTTAACCACCACCACCCCATGTTAATGATGCCCCCAGGTTACAGTGCTAGCGTGTGAACCATGTCTCCACGTCCCCTCACACAGATTACCTTTCTGTATCTCTGGGCTCCATGATCGCCTCACCATTCAACCCTTTGTCCCCCCTGACGCGGAGACTGACTGCTGTTTTCACCCTGGTTTGTATGAAGCATAATAAGATGCATGTAGCAGGTCAAGTCCCTGCCACAGGCTAACAGCATCACCAGAGAGAAGAGAAGCATTTTCCCACCATAAATGATACTGCATGGATAGTAGAAAATATGTATGTAGCCTAATGTACTATATTGGATGACATGGTATTTGAATTTTCTAAATCTCAAAAGGATAAATGTAAAATTACACTTAATTCCTGAAAACGACTGATCTATCAGTCTCATGCAGTAGAGCATCATAATAACTGCACTGGAAGCTAAATTAAGTGGTTTTGTGCCAAGGTCCAAATGTAGTCACCATCCCCTTGGGAACCGACAAAGGCATTTTGTCCTCCACCCTATCAACACTTACAGCAGGACAAGCCCATCATGTGATAAGAGAAAATATGTTGGATCACCTCCAAAGCCAAAAGGTTAGAGGAGAGAGCGGAGGGAGGGCGGGAAAGAGAGAGAGAGAGAGGGCAGGGAGAGAGGGAACGGAGAGAGGGAGAGAGGGCAGGGAGAGAGGGAGAGAGAGAGGGCAGGGAGAGAGGGAGAGAGAGAGGGCAGGGAGAGAGGGAAGGGAGAGAGGGAGAGAGAGAGGGCAGGGAGAGAGGGCAGGGAGAGAGGGAAGGGAGAGAGGGAGAGAGAGAGGGCAGGGAGAGAGGGAAGGGAGAGAGGGAGAGAGAGAGAGCAGGGAGAGAGGGCAGGGAGAGAGGGAGAGAGAGAGGGTAGCTAACTATGTTCCACTCAGCCAAGACTGGGTACATTGTCCTGCCACTGTGGGAAACTCTGAAAACTTCATTCTAGTGATTACCAGGAAACTATAGATGCCGTATCAGTCACTCTGCTGCCTTCTCTCTTCAGCTGCATGAGCAGAAATATGTCAAATTTGGCGATGCATTACTGCCACACGAGATGACTCTGAAACTCTCTCTATCTTTCTCTCTACCTCCTGCTCTCCATCACCTTATTTGTGAATGAATGAATGTCTGGCCTTCATTGTAAAGTGGTGATGTCTTATGGGAGGCAGTATTTCATTATTCTAGATTATTATATTCTTAGTATCAGGAGATTCTTAGAGTCAGAAGGTTCTTAGATTTTTAGAGTCAGAACATTCTTAGATTTTTAGAGTCAGAAGATTCTTAGATTTTTAGTCAGAACATTCTTTGATTTTTAGAGTCAGAACATTCTTAGATTTTTAGAGTCAGAAGATTCTTAGATTTTTAGAGTCAGAAAATTCTTAGATTTTTAGAGTCAGAAAATTCTTAGATTTTTTGAGTTAGCTCCAACACTTGATCACATTCAGCCATGCAATTGATGGATTTTCAAACTTCAAAGGCTATCATATTTAGAACAAAAAATGTCTCACTTGTCTGTTTGCACCTGTCACAATATTCTCACACAACTGATGTGCATACACTGTCTCTGTTAAGACTGCCTCTGTTAAAAAGTGAATGTTCAAGTAAAGACAGAGATCGGATGCGTTTCTGTAGACCAGAGGACATGTTACTGCCATCTAATGGACAGAGCTATAACATCACAGCATTACGTTACCTCTAATCCTGTCCTTTCAACTAACAACAACAACAACAACAGTGTGTAGCAGTTCCTAGGAGTGTCCACCATCAGTGCGGTATTACCGAACGGACATGCAAGGCACGTGCTCGTGGTCCCCAGGGCCCTCTGCGAGGTCTTTCAGAAAGCATATGATAACAAAAAGTGTAGAATTGCAAGAAATTTGCTTAAAAACTGCAACATTTTCTCTTAGCTTCATGACAAAATATGTAGAATAGCATTATAAAACTTTTTCTCTTTGCACCATGGCAAAATGTGTTGAGGGAGGGCTGGAGGTCAGTGCCCCGGGGCCCCTGTTCAACATCCCACTACTAACCTATAATGCCTTTGTTAATCGCATAACACAACCTCTGACGTCTTGAACCACCGTCCCTCCACCTTTAGCCCCACAAACCTTACAGACCCTGATGCAGCCACAAGTCATGGTTACTCTCCCCTAGATGCAAATCTACCTGTGGTTTATCCAGAGGAGATGCAGAGATAGCAAACTAATGTTATCAAGGCCAACCTTTCTTCAGACACCCACACAGTGCACTTTACCCACAGGTTAATGGTCTATTGGTTAGGTGAACTAGGTTGTATGGGCGTATGTTTCTGTCATGAGATCAATTTGAACGGGACAGCCCTAGATCAGAGCGGCACTTTGAACTGTGACAAGCACACACACACACACACACACACACACACACACACACACACACACACACACACACACACACACACACACACACACACACACACAGCCTTAGAACAACAGTGCTCAGGAAACTAAGATCCTTATCAGGGTTCCTGCATTGTGATTGATGTACTGTATATACACTATATGTTTTGTTGAAGAGATCCATCAATTTCCAGTCATTCATACTAATCACACTAATAAATCACACTAATAAGTTGCACAACCAAGTAAAAAGGAGGGGGAAGAGGGGCAGGAGGGGGAAGAGGGACAGGAGGGTCAGGAGGGGGAAGAGGGGCAGGAGGGTCAGGAGGGGGAAGAGGGGCAGGAGGGGGAAGGAGGGGGAAGAGGGACAGGAGGATCAGGGGGCTGAGGGACAGGAGGGTCAGGAGGGGGAAGAGGGGCAGGAGGGGGAAGGAGGGGGAAGAGGGGGAAGAGGGTCAGGGGGAGAGGGACAGGAGGGGGAAGAGGGGCAGGAGTGTCAGGAGGGGGAAGGAGGTGCAGGAGGGGGAAGGAGCGGCAGGAGGGGGAAGAGGGTCAGGAGGAGGAAGAAGGACAGGAGGGGGAAGGAGCGGCAGGAGGGGGAAGAGGGGCAGGAGGGGGAAGAAGGACAGGAGGGGGAAGGAGCGGCAGGAGGGGGAAGAGGGGCAGGAGGGGAAAGAGGGGCAGGAGCGTCAGGAGAGGGAAGAGGGGCAGGAGCGTCAGGAGGGGGAAGAGGGGCAGGAGGGGGAAGAGGGGCAGGAGGGGAAAGGAGTGTCAGGAGGGGAAGAGGGGGAGAAGGGCATGAGCGTTAGGAGGGGAAGAGGGGCAGGAGTGTCAGGAGGGGGAGGGGGAAAGGCGCAAGAGGGGCGGAGGAGGAGGGTTTAGGAGGGGGATGAGGTGCAGAAAGGTCAAGTGCAGGAGGGTCAGGAGTGTCAAAAGAGAGAGGAGGGTCAGGAGGGGTTAGGAGAAGGAGGAGGGTCAGGCGGGAGAGGAGTGTCAGGAGGGAGATGGAGGGTCAAAAGAGGGAGCAGGGTGAGGAGGCACCCTCTTTCTCTTTATATCCATACTTGTATCTTTCTGATCCCTCACTCTTTCTGTTGATGTCCCTCCTTCACCCGCTCTCTTCTGTTCTAATTTGAATGGACCATGTGTGGTTGGCTGTAATACCTCTCTCATTCTATTAACAACCTCTGAACAATACAGCGTTTCCTCCCACACAAAGAAGGGGTATTATCAGGGCTCTATGAGGAGTTTGATTTCCACACCATCTCCCTAATTGTCTCAACATCACAGTCACTCAGAAGGGGTATTTTTTTATTTTTTTTATTTCACCTTTATTTAACCAGGTAGGCTAGTTGAGAACAAGTTCTCATTTGCAACTGCGACCTGGCCAAGATAAAGCATAGCAGTGTGAACAGACAACACAGAGTTACACATGGAGTAAACAATTAACAAGTCAATAACACAGTAGAAAAAAGGGGGAGTCTATATACAATGTGTGCAAAAGGCATGAGGAGGTAGGCGAATAATTACAATTTTGCAGATTAACACTGGAGTGATAAATGATCAGATGTTCATGTACAGGTAGAGATATTGGTGTGCAAAAGAGCAGAAAAGTAAATAAATGAAAACAGTATGGGGATGAGGTAGGTGAAAATGGGTGGGCTATTTACCAATGGACTATGTACAGCGATCGATTAGCTGCTCAGATAGCTGATGTTTGAAGTTGGTGAGGGAGATAAAAGTCTCCAACTTTAGCGATTTTTGCAATTCGTTCCAGTCACAGGCAGCAGAGTACTGGAACGAAAGGCGGCCAAATGAGGTGTTGGCTTTAGGGATGATCAGTGAGATACACCTGCTGGAGCGCGTGCTACGGATGGGTGTTGCCATCGTGACCAGTGAACTGAGATAGGGCGGAGCTTTACCTAGCATGGACTTGTAGATGACCTGGAGCCAGTGGGTCTGGCGACGAATATGTAGCGAGGGCCAGCCGACTAGAGCATACAAGTCGCAGTGGTGGGTGGTATAAGGTGCTTTAGTGACAAAACGGATGGCACTGTGTTAGACTGCATCCAGTTTGCTGAGTAGGGTGTTGGAAGCCATTTTGTAGATGACATCGCCCGAAGTCGAGGATCGGTAGGATAGTCAGTTTTACTAGGGTAAGCTTGGCGGCGTGAGTGAAGGAGGCTTTGTTGCGGAATAGAAAGCCGACTCTTGATTTGATTTTCGATTGGAGATGTTTGATATGAGTCTGGAAGGAGAGTTTGCAGTCTAGCCAGACACCTAGGTACTTATAGATGTCCACATATTCAAGGTCAGAACCATCCAGGGTGGTGATGCTAGTCGGGCATGCGGGTGCAGGCAGCGATCGGTTGAAAAGCATGCATTTGGTTTTACTAGCGTTTAAGAACAGTTGGAGGCCACGGAAGGAGAGTTGTATGGCATTGAAGCTCGTTTGGAGGTTAGATAGCACAGTGTCCAATGACGGGCCGAAAGTATATAGAATGGTGTCGTCTGCGTAGAGGTGGATCAGGGAATCGCCCGCAGCAAGAGCAACATCATTGATATATACAGAGAAAAGAGTCGGCCCAAGAATTGAACCCTGTGGCACCCCCATAGAGACTGCCAGAGGACCGGACAGCATGCCCTCCGATTTGACACACTGAACTCTGTCTGCAAAGTAATTGGTGAACCAGGCAAGGCAGTCATCCGAAAAACCGAGGCTACTGAGTCTGCCGATAAGAATATGGTGATTGACAGAGTCGAAAGCCTTGGCAAGGTCGATGAAGACGGCTGCACAGTACTGTCTTTTATCGATGGCGGTTATGATATCGTTTAGTACCTTGAGTGTGGCTGAGGTGCACCCGTGACCGGCTCGGAAACCAGATTGCACAGCGGAGAAGGTACGGTGGAATTCCAGATGGTCAGTGACCTGTTTGTTGACTTGGCTTTCGAAGACCTTAGATAGGCAGGGCAGGATGGATATAGGTCTGTAACAGTTTGGGTCCAGGGTGTCTCCCCCTTTGAAGAGGGGGATGACTGCGGCAGCTTTCCAATCCTTGGGGATCTCAGACGATATGAAAGAGAGGTTGAACAGGCTGGTAATAGGGGTTGCGACAATGGCGGCGGATAGTTTCAGGAATAGAGGGTCCAGATTGTCAAGCCCAGTTGATTTGTACGGGTCCAGGTTTTGCAGCTCTTTCAGAACATCTGCTATCTGGATTTGGGTAAAGGAGAACCTGGAGAGGCTTGGGCGAGGAGCTGCGGGGGGGGTGGAGCTGTTGGCCGAGGTTGGAGTAGCCAGGCGGAAGGCATGGCCAGCCGTTGAGAAATGCTTATTGAAATTTTCGATAATCATGGATTTATCGGTGGTGACCGTGTTACCTAGCCTCAGTGCAGTGGGCAGCTGGGAGGAGGTGCTCTTCACAGTGTCCCAGAACTTTTTGGAGTTGGAGCTACAGGATGCAAACTTCTGCCTGAAGAAGCTGGCCTTAGCTTTCCTGACTGACTGCGTGTATTGGTTCCTGACTTCCCTGAACAGTTGCATATCACGGGGACTATTCGATGCTATTGCATTCCGCCACAGTGCAGGACAGGTGTCACTCAGAAGGGGTATAGTGCAGGACAGTGCAGGACAGGTGTCACTCAGAAGGGGTATAGTGCAGGACAGGTGTCACTCAGAAGGGGTATAGTGCAGGACAGGTGTCACTCAGAAGGGGTATAGTGCAGGACAGGTGTCACTCAGAAGGGGTATAGTGCAGGACAGTGCAGGACAGGTGTCACTCAGAAGGGGTATAGTGCAGGACAGGTGTCACTCAGAAGGGGTATAGTGCAGGACAGGTGTCACTCAGAAGGGGTATAGTGCAGGACAGGTGTCACTCAGAAGGGGTATAGTGCAGGACAGGTGTCACTCAGAAGGGGTATAGTGCAGGACAGGTGTCACTCAGAAGGGGTATAGTGCAGGACAGGTGACACTCAGCAGGGCTACAGGGCAGGACAGGTGACACTACCTCGCCAGTAATGAATACACAGTAAGTAGTGAAAGAGTCATAGTGGAAGCAATACTGCCTCACCAGTAATGAATACACAGTAACTAGTAAAAGAGTCATAGTGAAAGTGAAGCTACCACACCAGTAATGAATACACAGTAACTAGTGAAAGAGTCATAGTGGAAGCAATACTGCCTCACCAGTAATGAATACACAGTAACTAAAAAGAGTCATAGTGAAAGTGAAGCTCGCACCAGTAATGAATAAACAGTAACTAGTGTGCCCTTCCCAGTACATTATGGCAGCAAGAATTCTGGGGGAGGCGATATTTTAGAATGTATTTGTGGCTGATTAGCAAATTCCTTACTTAGTTTAAAGTATTTTTTTTGTTTGTTTACAATGTCAAGTTAGTGGGAGAAACAAGCTGTTTTAATGCTTGTTTGTGCCCACTGTATTTCTAGAGAGAGCTGCACAAACGAAAGGTAGAGCTAGCCAGAAACACAACACTCATCTGAAAGTTGAGACACAAGTCGGTATGTTTTTACACAGAGTACCACCCCCACACACCATGTCATCAGCTATCTTCAACATTCAGATGGTGCCTGTCTATCTATTGAACTCCTCGGACTGCACTAAGAAAATCTTTGTGTCCATGATTGAATTATCAGGAGTTTATTATAACCCTTTATGCAGAATGTATAACTTAAAGCACTCAACAGGTGACATTATATCAGTCAATATTGTGTTTCAGAGTCAGTAAAAGAAGCAGTAGAGTTGAAAAACAGTCTTTTGATCCACTCAGGTAACAATGCAAAAGCTCATTCACATAACCGCAATTAAAGCAATAACCGGGGTTCCGCTTCCATTACACCCAATATCTATATTTGATCCAGTGACATGGACATAGTTAGGTGTTGAAGGTGTGGGTGGGCATGCAGTTGTGTGACAACTTTCTCTTCAGTAGGCGCTGCTATCTGTTGTCTGAAATACTAGGAGTCAAAACACAAAGGCAAACCTTATAAGGTACAGTATGTGAATCAATCAATCAAATGTATTTATAAAGCCCTTTTAACATCAGCAGACAGCAGTTGTCACAAAGTGCTTTACAGTAACCCGGCCAAGTATACAGTATATAACCTGTATGAAAAAGGTCTATTCCTTTCATATCTATAAAGATAAACTTGGCAACAGCACAGAGAGTTCCATATCACATAATGTCAGGAGCACACTTCCTGTGTGTTGACAGAATTTTACATTTTTAATTTTACCTTTATTTAACTAGGCAAGTCAGTTAAGAACAAATTCTTATTTTCAATGACGGTTAACAGTGGGTTAACTGCCTGTTCAGGGGCAGAATGTAATCAAGTGTAGTTGCTGCTGAGATAGCTCCGGTCTGCCAAAAGGCCTAGGGCATACTGCGGCCAATCATCAACATTAACCCTAATGGCAGGACCAAAACACCCAAAAACACAAAGCCAAAGCTAAAACCTGTTCAAGGCAGACCCAAAAACACAAAGCCAAAGCTAAAACCTGTTCAGGGCAGACCCAATAACACAAAGCCAAAGCTAAAACGTGTTCAGGGCAGACCCAAAAACACAAAGCCAAAGCTAAAACGTGTTCAGGGCAGACCCAAAAACACAAAGCCAAAGCTAAAACGTGTTCAGGGCAGACCCAAAAACTCAAAGCCAAAGCTAAAACCTGTTCAGGGCAGACCCAAAAACACAAAGCCAAAGCTATAGCCTGTTCAGGGCAGACCCAAAAACACAAAGCCAAAGCTAAAAATCTGTTCAGGGCAGACCCAAAAACACAAAGCCAAAGCTAAAGCCTGTTCAGGGCAGACGCAAAAACATAAAGCCAAAGCTAAAACCTGTTCAGGGCAGACCCAAAAACACAAAGCCAAAGCTAAAACGTGTTCAGGGCAGACCCAAAAACACAAAGCCAAAGCTAAAACCTGTTCAGGGCAGACGCAAAACCATAAAGCCAAAGCTAAAACCTGTTCAGGGCAGACCCAAAAACACAAAGCCAAAGCTAAAACGTGTTCAGGGCAGACCCAAAAACACAAAGCCAAAGCTAAAACCTGTTCAGGGCAGACCCAAAAACTCAAAGCCAAAGCTAAAACGTGTTCAGGGCAGACCCAAAAACACAAAGCCAAAGCTAAAACGTGTTCAGGGCAGACCCAAAAACACAAAGCCAAAGCTAAAACGTGTTCAGGGCAGACCCAAAAACTCAAAGCCAAAGCTAAAACCTGTTCAGGGCAGACCCAAAAACACAAAGCCAAAGCTATAGCCTGTTCAGGGCAGACCCAAAAACACAAAGCCAAAGCTAAAAATCTGTTCAGGGCAGACCCAAAAACACAAAGCCAAAGCTAAAGCCTGTTCAGGGCAGACCCAAAAACACAAAGCCAAAGCTAAAACCTGTTCAGGGCAGACCCAAAAACTCAAAGCCAAAGCTAAAACGTGTTCAGGCCAGACCCGAAAACACAAAACCAAAGCTAAAACGTGTTCAGGGCACACCCAAAAACACAAAGCCAAAGCTAAAACGTGTTCAGGGCAGACCCAAAAACACAAAGCCAAAGCTAAAACCTGTTCAGGGCAGACCCAAAAACTCAAAGCCAAAGCTAAAACCTGTTCAGGGCAGACCCAAAAACACAAAGCCAAAGTTAAAACCTGTTCAGGGCAGACCCAAAAACACAAAGCCAAAGCTAAAGCCTGTTCAGGGCAGTCCCAAAAACACAAAGCCAAAGCTAAAACCTGTTCAGGGGAGACCCAAAAACACAAAGCCAAAGTTAAAACCTGTTCAGGGCAGACCCAAAAACACAAAGCCAAAGCTAAAGCCTGTTCAGGGCAGTCCCAAAAACACAAAGCCAAAGCTAAAACCTGTTCAGGGGAGACCCAAAAACACAAAGCCAAAATAAAAGCCTGTTCAGGGCAGACCCAAAAACACAAAGCCAAAATAAAAGCCAATCCTATAGCCTGTTCTAAAACCACTGGTGTTTCTGGTCCTACCTGAACATCAGCTGGATGGTAGTGTCCAAGTCTGTCCTCACCGTTTCACGATTTGAGCATCCATGGTTTCTGTCCCACTTGTAGATGAAGTTCTGGATTCAGATGATAAGAAATGTGAAAGTTTGATTAAAAACTTAAAAAAATATATATATGGCAATTTTAACACTGTTAAATAAAAAACCGGTGTTATCACACTGTAAAATAAACATATAAACAAACAGTTTACTGACCCTACCTCCAGGATCAGAGCTATAAACAGGTTGACCCACATGACAGAGGAGGTCAACCACCAGGCTATGAAGTAGAGCTTGGACCACCTGGATTGGGGAACATAAACCAAATACAATCATCACCTCTCTGTCAGTCGTCCATTTCTTCAAATGCTCACATGATAGAATAGATTAGAATAACCAAAGTAATTGTTATAGCAAATTGTATCTGGCATATACATCCAGAAAGACACTCCAGTTGTTCACCATCATTATGTTGTATATAGAACCAGAGCAGACTGAAAATACAGGAAACTTGAAAGCAGAAAGCCATTACTACAAATCCCATCAATACCAGTAATGCAAGGTTGACAAAAAGTACTAAAGTACCATATAGACTGAGTGTACAAAACATTAGGAACATTAGGATTCAGAGTGTGAATGGGCAAGACAAAAGACGGAAGTGCCTTTGAACGGGGTATGGTAGTACGTGCCAGGAGCACCGGTTTGAACGGGGTCTGGTAGTACATGCCAGGAGCACCGGTTTGAACGGAGTCTGGTAGTACGTGCCAGGAGCACCGGTTTGAACGGGGTATGGTAGTACGTGCCAGGAGCACCGGTTTGAACGGGGTATGGTAGTACGTGCCAGGAGCACCGGTTTGAACGGGGTATGGTAGTACGTGCCAGGAGCACCGGTTTGAACGGGGTATGGTAGTAGGTGCCAGGAGCACCGGTTTGAACGGGGTATGGTGGTACGTGCCAGGAGCACCGGTTTGAACGGGGTATGGTAGTACGTGCCAGGAGCACCGGTTTGAACGGGGTATGGTGGTACGTGCCAGGAGCACCGGTTTGAACGGGGTATGGTAGTACGTGCCAGGAGCACCGGTTTGAGTGGGTCAAGAACTGCAATGCTGCTGAGTTTTTTACGCTTTTACAATTTTCCTTGTGTATTAAGAATGGTCCACCACCCAAAGGACATCCAGCCAACTTCCTGTGGCTATGGAACCCTGACCTTTTCACCAGACATGCTACCTTGTCGTGCTGCTGCTCCAGTTTCAACTGTTCTGCCTGCGGCTATGGAACCCTGACCTGTTCACCAGACATGCTACATTGTCGTGCTGCTGCTCCAGTTTCAACTGTTCTGCCTGCGGCTATGGAACCCTGACCTGTTCACCAGACATGCTACCTTGTCCCAGACCTGCTGTTTTCTGCTCTTTCTCTCTCCCTCTCTCTCTACAGCACCTGCTGTCTCGACCTTTGAGTGCTGACCTGTTACACCCTCTACAAACACAGTGATGATTATTTGACCATGCTGGTCATCTTTGGACGTTTGAACATCTTGAGGAACGATTTGGCCTTAATGGACACGTACTCTTATCTCCACCCGGCACAGCCAGAATAGGACTGGCCACCCCTCATAGCCTGGTTCCTCTTTAGGTTTATAATCTCCACCTGGCACAGCCAGAAGAGGACTGGCCACCCCTCATAGCCTGGTTCATCTCTAGGTTTATAATCTCCACCTGGCACAGCCAGAAGAGGACTGGCCACCCCTCATAGCCTGGTTCCTCTCTAGGTTTATAATCTCCACCTGGCACAGCCAGAAGAGGACTGGCCACCCCTCATAGCCTGGTTCCTCTCTAGGTTTCTATCTAGGTTCCTGCCTTTCTAGGGACTTTTTCCTGGCCACCATGCTTCTACATCTGCATTGTTTGCTCTCTGAAGATTTATGTTAGGTTTCTGTGTAAGCACCTTGTGACATCTGCTGATGTAAAAATTACTTTATAAATACATTTGATTTAATTTGACACAACTGTGGGAAGCATTGGAGTCAACATGGGCCAGCATCCCCGTGGAACGCTTTCGATACCTTGACGAACTGTTCTGATGGCAAAAGGTGGTGCAACTGAATAGTAGGAAGGTGTTCCTAATGTTTTGTACATCATTTGTTTGTTAATTTAGATTTTATGGTAACTTAAGTTGAGTGAAACTCTCTGCAAAGTTATCAAAGTTGTTTGACCAGTAACCAAGCTGTTCATAAGAACCACATCGTAGAGTTTTGTTTACAATCATTGTCATGATCCTGGGGTCAGCGGTAGTGCTGTACGAAATAGATAATACATGTAGGCAGGAAATAGGTTGTTTATAGGAAATAGGTAGTTTATTGTTGATGCTCGATTAAAAGCTGTGATTTCTGAGATATCATATTTTCTTCATACCTCAGGTTACTAGCAGGTGCTATGATAGTGCCTTTGAACGACCAGACCACAAGCACAGCAAATACATAATAATCCACCTGTCACGACTTCCGCCGAAGTCGGTCCCTCTACTAGTTACAGCTGCGTTCGGCGGTCGACGTCACCGGCCTTCTAGCCATCGCCGATCCATCCTTTCATTTTCCATTGGTTTTGTCTTGTCTTCCCTCACAACTGGTTTCAATTCCATCAATTCCATGTTGTGTATTTACCCCTCTGTTCCCCCCCATGTCCTTGTCCGGAATTGTTTCTTGTAGTGCTTGTGCACATTATGCTGGTGGATACCGGGTTTTCTTTGACCCATTCATTGACTGTTCTGTTTACGGTGGTTTTTATGTTTATTAAACGACAACGTTGTAAATCAGTTTTCGCTCTCCTGCGCCTGACTTCTCTGCCGCCAGTACGCACCCCGTTACACCACCTGCAAACAGACGGCAGTTCTTTACAGTCGTACCATACAACCGTACCAGTCTAACAGCTCTGTCTCTACTACACACAAGAAAACAACCCAAACAAAACAACAGACACTAGAGATTCTCACCACTAATATACCGGCAGAGGCTCCGAGGTGTTTCACCAGGTCGACCATGCTGATGGCAAACAGAGCCGTGAGCTTTAGATGAATATGGCAAAATGATTAAGGGGAACTGATGACATCAATCAATCAAATTATATACATATATTTTAACAGCAATCAGCAGTTGTTACAATGAAGCAGAGCTGGACTCCAAAGACTGAGTTGTTTTTCAGAGGAGATAGCTTAATGTTGGGGGATGAACCTCAGGAAGTGGAATACACTCAACATGTTGACCAGACGGACGTCAGGACTCAATGGTCTGGGATTCTGTGATACAGTTCAGTCAGTTATGTACTGGTTTTGACAA